>NW_027210632.1:2102500-2182500 GCF_029030835.1 Brachyistius frenatus
GCATGCATAAATGAAAAGAGTCTCTGTGTGTGTGTGTGTGTGTGTGTGTGTGTGTGTGTGTGTGTGTGTGTGTGTGTGTGTGTGTGTGTGTGTGTGTGTGTGTGTGTGTGTGTGTGTGTGTGTGTGTGTGTGTGTGTGTGTGTGTGTGTGTGTGTGTGTGTGTGTGTGTGTTTGAAGATGTGTGCCATTCTTATATAGCCGCAGGGGCGACACACTCGGGGCAATTATTCCCTCCCCTGCATTGTGTTTAACCCCTGACCTTTCAGAGCGATACAGTGTCGCAGAGTTGAATATGTCTAGACCTCTTACTGATCACCGGGGTCAGAAGACAAAAGTCAGCCTCAGGACATCATTGACTGAGATTTATGAATAAAAGCAGAGACACTAAAAGGATGCCTTGGATATTGGGAGAGGGGACTCTAGAAAAAGTTGTTGCAATTCTGGTAAACAGTGGCAAGCAGATAAGAGCACCAGTCAAAATTTGTGTCTTTTTAATTACATAACAGTCAGGAAATTGTAATTTCTTACTTAATAAAGTTTTTAATTCCAAGTCAGAAAATATTAAATTAAGCTGTACTTATCAGCTGTAAGCCAAATCAATTTTAAAGGCATTTACAAAATAACTCTTCATGCTGAGTGGGTAAAGAGAAAATCGTATCAGTAAATGCTGAGAAATTGATCAAATAAAAATGTGGGAATGAGCAAATCTGTATTGGATTTAAATACTGGCTGCAAATGAGGTGAAGTAAGTCCAAAAATATCTATCAAGCTCTGGCAAACCCAAAAAGTGAAATAGAAAACACGCAGACTTTAATAGATGACATTTGCTGTGTATTTGGTTGATTTTTAATGATTGAGTGTGTGTTGTAAGGCAGTGATGTTCCTAATGTAATGAAAAGTGACACAAGGGCTGCGAAAATGTGATACCCAATCTCTGATAATGTCTCTTCTGTGTTTAGGTCATCTGTAGTGTGTCAACACAAGATTAAGTGTGTGCATGTGTGTGTATGTGTGTTGCATGCAGGGGGAGGGTTTGGGGGTTTTGGATAATCAATAGTGTCAAATGCTTTGACATATGCTCGGCTAGCGGGGATCACTTGACTCCAAGAGTTTCTGCAAGGCACAAATTGGGTCACTGTCCTACAGACCTCCTGCATGTGTGCATTTTTGAATGTGTGTATAGAGAATTGTGTATATTAATTTTTTTGTTTTTTTCTCACAACTATCACAACGTTTTTGGCTCGAAGGAAGAACAGTAAATGGCCAACCATTGCTGCAAATTAAAGCACTTTGGATTTAAAGCCCCTCTTCCTCAGGTTTTGGGTCTTAAGAGCTCGTAGGGGGAGGAGGTGGGAATTAGGGAATATGAAATATGACAGGTGCTAGTTAGGCAGTTTGCCTTAGGGATGCTCTCTATGGCTCTTATTCCATTCTCCACTCCATTGTGGGATGTTGTGTATCGTAGACCGGTCAATACCCCTTCCCCCCTCCCTGGAGGTGAGCCCTTCTAAAACATGCATGAGCTTATGTGCGGGGAATGCGCCACTGAAGGCCTTCAGGGCTTTCTGAGGTGGTAGAATATCTAAAAGCTAAGTGAGACCATCTTTCCAGGATTAGGTCTAAGGGCTTTCCACCTCCACTCTAATGCTCTTTTACTGTTCCTGCTCTCATCTTTTCCTTTGCTTCCTCCCAGACAGACATATGCCTCTATATACATTTAAATCAGTCCTAAAGCCTCAACCCTTGGGCAGGTATATCCTCAGATCAGGCCTCCTTAGTGTAATGAGAGAAATCCCCATGCCCATTGTGGAAAGCTTCAACTTTAGTCATTCAATCAGGAGCTGTACAACCCCACCACGTACTATAAAAGGACATTTATTTGGGTCTTATACCGCTTGAGCTCACTTTTTTTTTTTTTTTTTTTTGAGTCTTTTGAGGCTTCTTGGATTTAAATTTGAAACGTGGTAATCTGGGACGGCTATTTGAAGAGAAAACAATGAGGAAAATAAGCGGGCTGGTATGTGGAGGGAGATTTAGGTCGATGAATGTTTGATGAAACCAAATGGCCTGCTGTGATCCAGCTGCTGAGGGCAAGGTGGGCTTATAGTTGAAAGGAGGTGTGTAACTGAACATAGCTGGAGCAATGAAAGGCTGCAGGACACAAAAAAGGAAGAAAGGCATGGGGGGTAAGTTTAGCAGAGGGACACAAAATCGAATATTTAGAGAAGTTAGAGTGAATTTATTCTGTCGCGTATCTACCTTCACTTTAAGGAATACTTTGCTTACTTTCTATGACATACTCATTTCCCTTCCACTCACAAAAAAATTGAGGATCAATGACTTGTCATGCCTAATGTGCGCTGTCTGCAATCCTTCAAATTCAAAACTGGGTCTCGGTATCAGAGCATAGCTGACACAAATCACCGCTCAACAGCAAATGTGGAACAAAGAATGGGAAGAGGGAGGGATAGATGGATGGATGGATGAAGAGAGGGAGGACAGCCACAGCTGATGGAAGAGAGGACCCCCTGCTTACCGACGCATTAATCATTAACATGCAAAAAAGCTGAAACAAAGGCAGGCGCCATGACGCTGAAACCGTAACAACACTTTAGGAACACCGCACCAGAGAAGGCCAAGGAGAAGAGTTTCTTAAATAAGACATTGAAAGAAGTCTGAAGGACTGCAGACTGTTTTCAACTGCCTCTCACCTTACTCCTGCTTACCCACCATCATGATTTCAAATCTTACTTCCACCAAAGTCTCTTTCGCGCGTCGTCTCTTCTCTTAACACTCGCTCTTTTTGTTCCTCCTGCATCTCCTGCTCTGCATTCCTCCATCCACCTCTTCCTCCATCACAGACAATGATGCTTAGCGAATATTACACTCATCCATTCTTCTTTTAAGTGCTGCCATTATGGTTACCAGATGCACTTATGGGTTTTTAGGCCCATTGATTGGCACAATCAATACGTCATCTTAGGAAAGTTTGGAGACACTACATTATGGCTGCCAGACGCTCTTAAAGCTTTAAACAGTAATTTGTATGGAGATGGGTGCTAGTTCATTATGTTAATGGTCAACAGCAGATGGGTTGGGGTTTGGATCTAAACGCTTTACGCTTGCTTCCGGTATTTTTTCTTTTTCTTTTTTTTTTTTTTATTCCCCGCAGGGTTAATATGGTCAGAATGCTATTTTACCACTAGTGTCATAAATGCCCTTACAATCATTTTTGTCATAACTATCATAAATTGTATTTTAATATTCATGCTGAGAAACCACTGCCTGCAAAGTGGTCCAGACATTTATCTGTAATTATATTACCAACTGCAAAACAATGAGGAATAGCTCATGTGCATAGCTTTGTGTGGTTCACTCAAGGGTCACGATTTTTGATTTGCTAATACTGAAGGGTGGTTTTGTTTTGCAGGAAGGAGATGCAGCATTCAGAAACACAACAGTCATCAAAAGAAAACAAAAGAAATACAAAATAGAAACATAAAATAATCTACACATTTTAGCCTCAGATACATCCTACATTTAATTCCCCTTTGCCTCCTTCCTCCTCGTATAGTAATACAGCAGTTTTTGTCAAAAAATAAATAAATAATAATCACAGTTTAGTCACTGGAAGCCCCAAACTGCAGTGCAAAGAAAGTGGGGAATGAAAAACTGATTCAGTTGTTTAAATTAAAATATTGCGATCATCTTTCCAGCCCATTTAACAATTTGCTTATAGAAAATATTGTTTTGACAGGTTCGCCCCAAACCTCAGACCTTATGGGTTTTAATATCTATAAGTGGATTACCCCAGCAAGTGCCGCATCTCCGACTTGTCTACATAGGTATGTTTTCAGAACATAATGAATTTAGGATGACCAATGCCAATAAGCATCATCATGACTATACTTTGACCATCAATACTATGACGTTTCTGCACAATGAAACCCTCCAAAAATCAAACATCGGAGTGTTTATCCTCAGCACGCCTGCCTTTTGCTGTCGAGCATTCGCACTATTCTATACCGCAGATAAGCGTCGATTGCTTTGCTATCTCCCTACTGGTCGCCGAGCTAATCTGGCATGTCAGGCTTGCAATCAGGCTCAAGCAGGTGACATGTGACTGAACCACTGAACAATGGGATGGAGCTTGGGTCTCAGATAAGAGAATTAATATCGATTGCACATGCATGTCAGACTGATTGTGTCCATTAGGAGTTACATAGTTCTGTTCGGACTCATTGGTAACGTGCCGAGGCTGAGCGGCTGAATGATGAAGGAGGAGAGTTCATCTGTTCAATCAGTCATGTTGTTTCAATTGTAACATTGTTTAATATGAAGTGGTTTCTTAAATGTTGATTTGCGAAGCGTACTTTCTAAATTTCAAAGTGACTTTTCAGCATTTGAAGATGGATTCTTTTACATTTTGTGTCAGGTACTTTGTGATAAATTGAACCAAAAAAACCCAAAAAAATCATAAAAGAATTTCCCACCAAATTCATTAGCTTTGATTTATTATCACCAATTTCTCTTTTGTGGTAAAATGTGCTGCTGACTCATTAAACAAAAAGCTGGATAACAAAAGTAAAAAAAGTAATTTGCTGACTCATTTGTTTCCATCCAGTTTCCCAGCAGCCTGTCCAAATAAAGTTGCCGATATGTCCTCACCATCTCCTATTCACAGGTACGGCATAAATAAAAGCACTTTCACTCAGTCTGGATAGTGTAAGTAACACCCAAATATAGATCTGTGTGTATGAGTGTGCGCGTGTGAGCGAGAGACAGACAGAGAGCGCTAAGAGCCATAACTGTGGGAGTGTTTTACAAGCTCAAAGCCCGGTGCCTGCTCCTCTAATTCAGCACACACATTGCACTTTCAGCAGATCAATGATCCCCTTGTGCCTCGCACACACAATCTCTCTCTCCTCACCCCAACCCATAGGCACATGTACCCTCCAAGGTGCACAAACTCGTGCACACAGACCGATACGCATACATCCAAACCTCCTCCCTTCACTTGCTGCTCCGTATATAGGTGCTCCCGTACACCCCCTCTCTTTTTCTTTCCATCCCTCGTTCTCTCTGAAGCCCTGAGCAATTACTCATCGAGACTCTAGAGAAGACTATAAGTAAGAAGGGAGGGAGTGACTGAGGCGAGAGTGAGAAGGGGAGAGTGGGGATAGATGTGGAACGAGGCTGAAGGAAAACTGTCCGTCACCGACTGCTGCAGCACACCTCAAAACATCTGTTCTTCCATGATCAAGGTCAAGGTGTCACGCAGGAGTGTGTGTGTGTCTCATCTGTGCAAGAAAACATGTGTACGTGTACGTGTGCGTGTGCATGTGCGTGTGTCTGTGTGTGTGTGTGTGTGTGTGTGTGTGTGTGTGTGTGTGTGTGTGTGTGTGTGTGTGTGTGTGTGTGTGTGTGTGTGTGTGTGTGTGTGTGTGTGGTGTCTGCAGAATGGGGGGTTACAGGGGTATGACACAACATAATTTATTCATTGGGGACGGTAATGTGTGTGTTACAGCTGGGACGTACATGCTCTCAACACAACAACAACACAAACACACACACAACACACACACACACACACACACACACACACACACACACACACACACACACACACACACACACACACACACACACACACACACACACACACACACAAGGCCCTTCTGGCAGGCAAATCAAGTCCTAAAGAGCAGCTGTAGCTTTTTTACTGCAAGATAACGCACACATAGAGAAAACGGTGATGAAATAGCTACAATATACTGGAGAGAAGTCATAACAGTGAATAGAAGTGAGTGTGTGTCTCCTTGCGGTGTCCCCAGCCTTCACTAAGCTCTCAGGTTGATCCATTTAAAACACAATGGAGGATTACATTCTCATCTGGCCACTGGCTTCAGCCAGCATAGAAAAACACTACAACTCTAATACTAACTTGGCACACGGTGTGTCTGCGTCTGGGGGAGAGGGTGTTTTCATATTTTAAGCAAGCACCGCCAGCTAGCAAAGCATACAACTGTCTGTCTATCATGCGTGCCTATCATGTGTGTTTCTGCGTGAGAGCAGGAGGTTCAGGCCTGTCATCTCGAGGGCAGGTTGGGGGGATAAGACCCCCTCTCCAGTGTGGAGTGGTTGTGAATTGGTTTTGGCTCTGGGCTAAATCTCCTCACAAACACCTCTTCGTTTTCTCCACAAGACCAGGAGGAAAAAAAAAAAAAAAAAAAGAGACTGCTTTCATTCAAGCCACACACAACACATTCAATTCACAGTGATTTGAGCCAGTCTTTGGCCAAAATGCAGGTGTGAATATGTGCGCGAGCACACACACACACACACACACACACACACACACACACACACACACACACACACACACACACACACACACACACACACACACACACACACACACACACACACACACACACACACACACACACACACATTTTTCTCTCTGCATTTCTCTCCTCAGTATCTCATTTCCACAACCCCTGAATTATTTTCAAAACAATAATAAATTACCTCCTACCCCAATCTATTAAAGCCAGCAATTCACTCTTCTACAACCAAACAACTTAACCGTAACCCTCTGCTCTCTCTCTCTCTCTCTCTCACACACGCACACACACACACACACACACACACACACACACACACACACACACACACACACACACACACACACACACACACACACACACACACACACACACACACACACACACACACACACACACACACACACAGTTACCATTCCTACATACCCGAACACCCCACAAAGAAGACGACAGTTGCAGTCTGTCTCTCCGGCAGTATTCAAGCCCCTGATTAAACCAGTTATTATTGGTAATTAAACACAGTGCTTTGTGGCAGTATCCAGAAAGCTGTAAAGCACTCCACCTCCCCGCCACATGCATATACACCCACCCCACCTCCACTGGCACAGTGCCGTCCCCTCCTCTCCTCTTTTTCTGCCTTTCAGGGGGCCGCAGGTGGCACGATTGGCAGTAATGTGTTCTAATTGTTGGCAGCGCCGCCTGGGTAAAGATACGTAGTGGGGAGCAGGAGCTTGGCTGGTGTACAGCAGGAAACAGAGGGGGAGGCAGTGTCCGTGTGTGTGTGTGTGTGTGTGTGTGTGTGTGTGTGTGTGTGTGTGTGTGTGTGTGTGTGTGTGTGTGTGTGTGTGTGTGTGTGTGGGTGGGTGGGTGTGTGGGTGGGGGGGAGGGTGGGGGGGGTAAGGCAGAGGTGAGGGGGAGGTAAAAATGGAACTGATGGTCGGGAGGAAAGAATTGAGAATATATGGAGAAGTACAGGAGGAAGGAGAGGAATTACAGGGGACAAATAGAAGAAGTAACATGCCACGTATAGCATTTTGGGGGAGAGGCAGGAATGTGACATGAATAATGCAATGAGAAAAAAAAAGAAGAGCAGATGTGGAAATTAGCTGCAGAGAGGAGAGAAATATGAACCGGTAGAGGATGCTGCTCTCTGTCATGTCCAAATGTTTCCTCTGCTGTTGTTTTTCAGGTAGCTTGGAGAGAGATGCTCCCTTGGGTTGAGGCTTAGCTTTAACGGCGGCAGAGACAGACACAGTGAGCTGCTGGCTTCATGTAGAGAGTGGTTCGACACAGGCCTAAGTTGCTGAGCTCAAGGCCACATAAACCCCTGAGGTTTCCCCCCACAGAAATGTTGAAGAGAGAGTGGAGCACGGTGAGTGTAAAGCTAAGGTCAGTGGGTTTACACTGTTGTATAAATGTACCCAGGAGATTTGGTTTCCCTCCATAACTGACCCAAATAAAATAATTTTATTTTAAGCTTTATAGACTTTATTAAAAAAATACTTCAATACTCCAATTCAAAGGATGCAGACAACATGGCGCTGGCTACTTTAATCATGATCCATAGATCATTGGAAAAATGCAGCACAAACACGACAATAAAACAACAAATACATTGGCCAAATAAGAAGATCGTAACGATTAACGCATAACACAGCCTGATGTTTCATCATCTGTGATGTAACATCAAATCCAGGTCAAAAAGCTGAGTAGTGGTTTGATTTTCAGTCTTCTTGCCACAAAATAAAAGACTTTCTTTCCAAGTATCTATTGTGAGTCTGTGAAAGTGTCTCAGCAGCTCTCCTACGGTGCAGAGGCACCTGTTCTTCATTGCATGACAGGTGTTGCTATTCCCCTTGAATATTGTCAGCGTGGCCGAAGTCAGATGGATGACAGAATGACGGCCACTGAGCACACACACGTAGATACGCCAGGTGTTAAAAAAAGAAAAGACAAAAAAAGCCAGAACAGGCTTCTAGGTAATCGTGCCAAGATCTAGGAAAGTCAGAATGGCAGCACGAGTATGAGACTGATTTATATAAATATAATGTTGTGTTACCTACTGTGAGTTAGATAGTCGCTTGTAGAGAGTAACAAAAGATGCAATAAAAGTCGTGTTAGACTAAAAACAGACTGCGAGCACAACGTCTAACTCTTAAGTCACTCTGGGCAAGTGGATGCCCAAAACTATGTCACGAAATGCAGCATATAATGATATAAATGTGTGGCACCGGAGGGGCCCATCGAGATCTGCTGATCAAACTTGAAATTATGTGTCCAAATACACAATGTATATGAGGCTGAGCGTTATCTGATCTGTGAATACAGATAGGCAAGGGAGAGTGGCTGCTTCACATGGAGTCGCGTTGGTAGTCACACAACCAATTCATGGGTATTTCTCTGGCAACACACACACTGTTACACGTCATATTGCATAGCTGCATACTGTCACAGCTCTCTCGCTCGCTCTCGCTCTCGCTCTCTCTCTCTCTCTCTCTCTCTCTCTCTCTCTCTCTCTCTCTCTCTCTCTGTCTCTCTCTCATCATCTCCATGCAGGTGGAAAGTTTCCCAGGAAACGCAAACCACTGGAACGAAAAATGCGCTGAGCTTTGGAGAAAACACTCATACGCTGAACGGCGCTGCTGCAGCATCGCCATGGCAACGGAGTCAGAGTCTCAAGGTTACTCAATCTATTCATGTTTTAATAATACCACTCTCTTATGAAAGGAATATTACATCCCTTGTAAGTATGATGAAAGTACATATGAGATCCTTCTAGCCAGTGCACTTGTCCAACAACACAAAGAACTCGCCATCAAGGTGAATGAGTTCACATGGCCTCATTTCAGACTCTTACATGGGCAGACCATTTCTGATTATTTCAATTGGATAAAACTAGTCAAAATCCAAATGTGTTTCCTCCTCAGAATAAGCAGGGCTGGGAAACAGCCAGGTGGACTGTAGAGCATGTTAAACCACTAGAAACAGATGAAGAGTTTGCGGACATTACAAAGAGGCATATCATTGTTTTCATGACAACAGGGAGACGATGAAGCCAAATTCGGCACAGCAGTAACAGCTTGCCATGTTCCGAGTGTGCGCCATGTTTTTCCCAATGTGTTTGTGTCAGAGGTGAAGCAGCAGGTGAGCGACTGGCACTGTACTGATGCCTATGGAAGCGGAGTCAAGGAAGCCCGCTGGGATTTGACTTTGCCTCCTGATCCATCTCTGGACACATGTGGCCTGCTTTAAGCCGATAACAGTGGCGCTGAAAAATAGCATTTAGCATTGAGTTAATGAGGGGAAAAAGCAGGTGTATGCTGCCTCTGGAGATGCTGTGTGCAATTGCATGAGCCTCGGATACAATTAATGGTGCATGTATGCATGTTCGCACACCGCTATAACAAATGACAACAGAGAATGTGTATTTGGATTTTAGCACATAAAATCACACACAGAAACACGGAATACAGATTCTCCTGCAGTGGACAGCAGTAAAACATCTATATGATGTTCAACCCTTGCAGTTCTTCTCCCCTCAGTCTCCTTTCTTCCTATCTGTCATCACAACAAGCAGAGCCATGTTAACACAGTCGAATACAGATATGGCTCCCTTTTGCACAAGAAAGACAAGATTTTTCTCACCCGTTAACACTCCACTTGCTGACTCTTCCCCATGAACAGTGCTGTGCAAAGCTATCAGACCATTTGGATGTATACATTCTTACCTATCATGCAATACCATAAGGGAGGCACTGATTAGCATGACACAATGACAACAAATATAGATCCAAAGTCATAATGACCTATCTTCAGCGACACGATGGTGCAACAGATGTTAAGGTCCCCAGAGAGTCGTGATGTCAACATGATCAAGTCAGTCTAGGGTTACAGAGGCAACCCAGACAGCCAATCAGGTGGCGGTCACTTCAAGTATTGATTTGATTTAGGTTTTGTATAAATATGTAATATAATCAAAGTATTATTGTTTTTATAGCTTCCTCACTGTATTTTTGCACAGTTTTCTATGTGTTCCATTAAAAAGTATGTATTCATCATGTGCACCTTTAAAAAGCCTACATGGTATTATAATCATATACAAAAAAAAGCTGAAAAAAAAAAGAAAAATGTGGCAATTGCACTATATTCCCTTCACTCTGAATAATTAATCTGCAATGAGCTACACGCTGAAGAAAAATGAAAACAGTTCTGAGCAATAATTTATGAAACAGGTTGCGATACAAAGATTTATTTGTTGTTGTAAAGGTGGGAAGGTCCAGTCTAAATATAAGAAGGCAATGAATAAAGTAAGAATGAGAAAAATGAAGCTTTCCTGTGCAGTGAGTTATTATATCGCTGATTTCACCTTTATTCTTCCACTCTGACATACTGTCACTATTCTTCTCTTCATCCGTTTTCTTGACTACTTCTGTTGTTTGTTATCACGCTCTCTCTCCCTCTGCCTCTTCCATCTGCAGAGCAGATGAAGCTAAACCATCATGAGTTGTTTATTCATGTCTGTGATCTATGGTCTCCAGTCTGCTCTTCAGCGGGCTCTAGACCAGCCACTACCTCTGCAGTGCTACAGCTTTCACTGATCCCTGACGGAACCGCTGCGGAGCTAGCAGAGCCCTTTCTGCAATAGATTCATGACATTAAAGAGATTATTGTAAGCCAGGAGGAATAAAACAAGAGTAAACTCTCGCTGCTGTAACAAATTCAAACCTGTTGGCCAAATAATTGTGGCAAATTCAATTAAGCTTTTAAAGCTACAGGGACTGAGAGCATTTCCATTATTTTGACAAAGACTGAACTTGAGTTGCAGCTGGGTTCTTACACTTGCACAGGAAAAACAAGCACAGCTATTTTGAATGTACAGGCCCATCTTCTGCAATGAGGGTCACCACCACTGGCTGTGTTACTGAGGATGCCAATCTGAGGGCCTTTCCTGGTTGCTGTCCATGGTGCTGAGTTGACTGGGGGGAGATTTACTGCACTTCTGCCATTGCCAGGAATATTGTCAAAGAATTATATATATATATATATATATATATATACATATGCATATACATATACATATACATATACATATACACACACTATATGGGGGAAGTTTGCAGGTTAAATGGAGCATTTAGGATTTTGTTTTATGGTTAAACAATTTTTTTTCTTTGGAAGAAAGTGCAATACTAGTAGCTTGCACTGTAACAGACCACATGGAGAGTGTGGCACAATTTTAGTGGTGCAAATGTCACTTTTGGTTATTTATTTTTTTTAGCTCACTAGCCTTAAAATGTCTCCAAGAGTAGAAACACTGTTCACTAGGTTGTTTCCTCAAGTCAGTCAAAACCATCAACTGTTACCAGGTCCAACTGTAATATGTAGACCCCTCTAGAGATCTACTCGTCGAACAAGCCTTGCCTCTACTGAATTTATTTAGTCAAGCTTCAGACAGAAACTCATTTACTCTCTTTACAAAGTCACATAAACATGAAAAAACCTTAACTTTGAACGTGCAAAAACACAAACAAAAAAGTTCTAAGTAGTGAAATCTTTAAAGATATTTTTGGCTTAATTAAGCAAATGTTGGCAGTGGCACATCAGAGCATGAACCACTAAGACAGGCAAATCCACTGCTCTCTCCCTTCTTCTATTAACTATTAATTGATCTCCAGGGAGCCTCGCTGTTTAAACTATTCAGAAATAGAGAAGACTGTACCACAACCTTTAACAGAGAGTGGGAAAGACCCCCATGGGTAAGAAGCTTCTAGTGTGGATTGAGTCTGAAAAATCTCAACTATGTCTCAAAAGTCTGTTTAGGCTGCATGCTTAATGAAGTCATTATCACGTTTGTGGATCTAACTCCTAAGTTGTCAAAGGATACAAAGTTTACGTGATATCTGTGAACTTGAGAGGGTGACAGGCTTCCATTAGAATATTTTACTGAAGATCAAAAATTATTTCAAAACTTCTCCAGGACCCTTCTATCATTATTTAGTATGCAATTATTTTTGTTAAAACAACAAACCAGGCACCATTACATTTTTGACTAATTTACTCAAAAACATTTAAAATTCTGATGTCTCTCCACTTATGAATCATACATAAGGACTGGGAGATTATCATCAAGGCTATGCTGGTCCTTGCGTGTCCATGTATGTGTGTGATACATTATTAATGACGTTACAGTATACCATCTTATAAATGTGGTCATGTTCATCTGTATAAGCAAGGGGAGAGCAACATTTTAATAGTAAGAGAAAACACCAACCTCTTATTTTTAATTTGATCAATAATGTTTATGTGCGTGTGTGAGCAAATCGGCTTTATAGTTCTAGCTGTCTTCATTTGGGCTCAAGCAGCTAAAGTATGTGTGCTTGTGGGTGTCGTATGTGTCTGGCAGCAGCAGAAGTGAGAGGTAAACCAATTCCATCTGCTAAGAGATGCTCATGTTGTGTGACGACGGTGGGATCTGGAGGTCCACATATCAGACATCCACCGTTACTTGCTTGTCACAAGTAAGAAAAGTGACACAACACACGTCACAAACGAAAGCAAAAACTCTCAGCACGTGCATTTTAACTTGCAACAAGACACACGTATGAAGAAATTTCCAGCACAGCAGCCAAAACAGACACATCAGTTCTATTAACAGGGGAACGGGGTGAAAGGTGCCATGATGTAATGAACTGTAAACAAACACAGTGGAACAAATCACTGTTTGTCTCAACACGACAGAAAGCAGACATCACTTGAAACCTCAGGAGAGGGTGCAACTTTCCATCAGGAGGAGAGGGGGACGGTGTGTGTTTGAGGGAGCGAGGAGGAAAAAGGGCTCGGTCACACCTGCATACTGAGAGCAGGTGAAGGCCGAACCGCATGACATGAGGAAGAAAACTTTTTATGCTATTCTGTTACGAGTTTGAGTAGGCTGTTTGCGATGATTGTGATGTTTATCACTGTTCTGCTGCTCGTGAGACGGCACATCTGTACACCTACTTTTAATGCGTTGTCAAGATTAGTCGATGGTATGGACGTAACGTTCGGTAGTTAAGAAGTAATCTGCAACCCATTAAATTTCAAAAGTAACCTTCTCAACACTGCTCAGAACCTCTCTTTCTCAGACCAAAACACAGCTCTGCTCAACACACAAAAGGCATAAAAGTGTGTATATGCTCCTCAGTTATGATCATGGAATACTGGATGTTGTCTTTGCTGAAAAGGTGCTGCTGTTAAACAGTACATGATCAGGCAAGTCTATGATTCATCTTCTTCTACCATGGGAGTCATGCACAAATGGCACAGCGATAAACAACGGAAGAAGAATCCCCACAGATCACAAAGGGGGATCTCGCCTGAGTATTTGCACGTTTGTGTGTGTGTGTGTGTGTGTGTGTGTGTGTGTGTGTGTGTGTGTGTGTGTGTGTGTGTGTGTGTGTGTGTGTGCGCGCGTGTGCGCCCATGCCAGCTCGTGCACACGTGTTACTATCCTTTATCATCATGGGCATCCATCACAACAAGCAGCTGAATAATTCAAAACTACAAAATAAAGGAACATCCTTGTGCATGCTGAAGAATAAATGGCCTCATAAATGATGAATGAGGGGATGACAAACCCAAAAGGGCTACAATAGTGTCAGCAATTCTCATTCATTTTCTCATTTGACACTGTGCTCGTGCCCGTGTGTTTGCGTGTGGATCTATCATACCTCTCCAATTATGAGGAAACCCCACAAACACCAAGGTGCAGACAAACATTCACGTAAGTGGATATTAATCAAAGCTTTTCTCTTCCCCATAAGGGTGAGTTACAGCACAAAGCAGCTGGGAGTTGGGCCAAACAATTTTCTTTAATACAACAGCAGCTTTGGACTTCATACTTAAATGTAGAGAGGCAATGCTTATTTAGAAAATACTCACAGATAGGGACAAGAGAGTTATGACAGAATCAGACAGAAAGACGACAGAGGGACGGAAGAAGAGGGAGGGGAAAGCAACCGAGAGAAGAGTGGAAATGAAAAGACAAAGGCAATAAGGCAAAAGCAAACACTGGTGCTTATTGAAATTGCCATAGTACACGCGCGCACACACCCACACAGATAATTACACACACACACACACACACACACACACACACACACACACACACACACACACACACACACACACACACACACACACACACACACACACACACACACACACACACACACACACACACACACACACACACACACACACACACAAACACACACACACACACACACACACACACAAGAGGAAGGAGATGTAGCATATGTCTCCAGTAGTGCCAGCTGGAGACATCTGGTGCCAAAAACTCCACAGGTCAAACCAAGTGACATGCTCCCTGAAGCGTGGATGGAAGTGTGTGTGTGTGTGTGTGTGTGTGTGTGTGTGTGTGTGTGTGTGTGTGTGTGTGTGTGTGTGTGTGTGTGTGTGTGTGTGTGTGTGTGTGTGTGTGTGTGTGTGTGTGTGTGTGTGTGTGTGTGTGTGTGTGTGTGTGTCTGTGTGCCAAATGATTAAAAATTGTCATTATGGTTAGTATATAGTATTAGAACACACACACAGTTATGACTGCAGGCACAATTAGACAAAAAAAAAAAAAAACACAAACTGTCATCAAAGAATTCAAATTGGATGTGAATTAAACGTGCATTACGAACAAAGAATGAGCAACAAAAAAAGTGTGTGCTTATTTGTTTACGTTGCGAATGATGGAACACAGATGTCCTTCAGGACGCACAAGAGGGGTGAGAAGAGAAATGGGGATGATGGGAGACCTGGAATGAATCAGAAAAGTCTCAGCTTCCTGGCTAGATGCCTGGCAGCTTCAAAGTAAAGGCCCAATAAGACAAAGCTGCAACACTGCAGCCTGAAAAAACAAAATGACAAACAAAACAACATTTTATGGCCCATCCTGATTGCTCAAATGATCGTTAAACACTGCCAGTTTCAAGATTCACAGTGATACACTGCTAAAAAGTCAACTCTCAGCCAGTAGTCATCATTAAGCAGCAAGTTATATGAAGAAATATATTCAGAAAAAAAACCATGTTGGCAGGGTTACTGTGATGTGCAGTATAAAACTAGTTGTTTAAAAAAAAAACGTATGTAAGCCTGTAATCTAGAGAAAAGTACTTGATAGGCCTGCTGAAAAAAGCTAAAAAGAAACCAAAAACATATGATGTAACAGTACACAATGTTCTAAACCCTGATTTATTATCAGTATACATAATACAAGAATTGTTTATCCATTAGAAATATGCTGTTATAAAACTCAGATGCTGCCTTTGCTACGAGACAATAGCCAGTGTGTTCACACAAAGAAGCACATAATTAAAGGCATCTTTTCACATTATTTGCTCGTACTGCATCTTTGTGTAGAAGGATAAGTTGTTATGGCAGTGATGAGGGAGAGGGACAACACACATGATGTGTGAAGAAGACCTGGCCAGAGAAAAGATATAATCTATAGACCACAATTAAAGGTCAGATGTCAGGATAGTATCATGCTGAAGCTGCCTTTTCACAGTGGAGAATTTCAATAGCAGCACAGTGCTGCCTTTCAGTCTGAATCTGGCTGGCTGTCTCAATACACACACAAACACAGAAATCTGGAGACAGGACGTAAACTCACTGCAGGCCACTCAAGAGAACACAGTGCTCATGCAGTTGCACAATACATAAAGGAATTCAGCCAAAACAAACAGCATGTTTGTTGTCTCTCCAATAAAAGTTGCCCAGTTTCAAGAAAAATCTGGATTTCATCATTCAATCTCAAACCAATGACCTTGATCCTTCAGTTTTACAACAACAAAATCACAAAACCACACAAAGCCGAACCGGTGCACCCATATCTGAGCCCAACCACCTCAATATCTTTCATTTTCATATTCAAGCACCTTATAATGCCAACAAACCACAACAAAGCTCTAAGACATATATCTCCTCAGTCTGGCTGTGCTGCCGAGCAGTACTGAAGTAAAACAGTGCTCATCAAGCCGTAGAGAGTTTACTGTAGAATTAGCATTGGCTCACAGCTTCCAGTGCAAACAGACAAACAGAGATATGATTGTTATACTGGTTGTCCAGCATTGCTCATTAGGCTGAAGAGAGAGATGCTGGCAGGGCCCAATCAAACTCTGAGTGCGTGTGTGCGTGTGTGTGTGCGTGTGCGTGTGCGTGTGCGTGTGCGTGTGCGTGTGTGTGTGTGTGTGTGTGTGCATGTGTGCGTGTGTGCACTAGCACTTACAGCTGTATTTGTGTGTTCCATAGAAGTCCGTGTGCTCATTAGACTGCCAGTAGACAGAACAAGAGCCAGGGGCCAGAATCTGACTCTCAGAAATAAGCTGACTGCTGTTTCAGGCAGCAATTAGACCAAACCACAAAAAAAGTGACAGAGTTAAACTACACTCAACAATGTGATTAAGAATACAAATTAGAGGGAGGACAGGGGCGACTGAAGACAATATATAACAACATTCAATTTGACAGAGTTAAATACCCAAAAAAAAAAAAAAAAAAAAAGAGAGAGAGAGAGAACGGAAAACTTTTTAGCGCAGTCACTCACAGACGTGCAGAAAGATGCTAAATCTGACAGTGACTCTTCTCAGACATTTACACCCCATTTACATACACAGTCAGCCACATTCACCACCACTGACCCCGTCCTTTGGCTGACTGCTCAAACAAACACACAGTCAAACAAACACAGCAGAGAAAAGGGCAACGTCCATCTCTTGTCCCGACCATCACGACTAAAGCGTTCAGCAGCCATCTCTGATTTCTCATTAGTGCTCACAGCACAATGTCTGCTGCTTGAGAAAGACATTTTGCAACCAAAGACCAAACTCATGCATTTTTAATACAAGTCTGAATTTGCACCCCTTGATACACATCAAAGGCTACAGGCTTTTTGGATGTATTTACATTTCATTGCATATTTGTAGTGTTTCCTGCTCTATAGTGTTTCTTCTCACACCAAACTGAGAGGCTGACAGAGTATATGAGACAAGACTGTCACAAACTAAGTTAGAGTGTCGTAACAAGTGAATAAAAAAGAAAAGGTGTACAACATCTGAGTCACCAAACTCCTGTAGGTCATCCCAAGGTGAAGTCAAACGCAGTTCAGTGGCACTCACGTCAAAGTTTGTGCAGTAAATCTTGCACTTCCAATTAAGGACATTAAAATGTCATTGACTTTCAGGGAATAAATGATGCATGCATGAGAAACATCGAGTAAATATAGTTTTAATTACAATGTGCAAATTCATTATATTTTATTTTCTGAGCTCAATCGTCTTAAACAAAACAAATATATTCACAAAGAATTACAATAATGCGCTGCAATGAATTCCAAATTAAGACTTTTAAATCTTGCTAAAACAAAGTGTTTTTTCCAAGTTACTGCGTTTACTTTCAACAATGAGGAGGAAAATGTAACAATCTTAGCTGAGAATAGCGTTGAAATGTAATGCCTGCTGCCATGAGATAATGGGAGTGACCACATAAAACACCTTCACACTGTGAAAGGATGTCTGTTTGTAATTAAAGTTAGTGCCCAGGGTTTTTAGGGTTACAACAAATTGGAATCGTTGCTCAACTAAATACGATTCAGTTTATTTGGATAATTTTCAGATGTTTGTGAAGATTAATCAAGAGAGAAATGCCTATAGATGGTATATTTTACTTGGCATTGTGCTCCAGTTCCAGCACTTGTAACTCATGAGATTATTTAGCATGATTAGTATTCAGACAGCTACACTGTGGATAATACAGTTTATTGGTTTTAGCAGTGAGCTTAAAATATATGATGATTAGATTAAAATAATCTTTAATTATGTGCCCAACAGTAGGAGTACAGTGGGGGACATGTTAATGATATGGTGAACAGACGGCACTATTGTCATCCCTGTCACTGACAAAGAGACAGAGTAAAAGGGAAAGGAAGAGAAAAGTGTGTGTGTGTGTGTGTGTGTGTGTGTGTGTGTGTGTGTGTGTGTGTGTGTGTGTGTGTGTGTGTGTGTGTGTGTGTGTGTGTGTGTGTGTGTGTGTGTGTGTGTGTGTGTGAACACCCAAGTGGGTTAGAGCCAGTAAGCACATTTGGTGAACCCATCATTAAGTTCTCTCCCCTTGTGGTTGATGTCAGGGTCTAGACACGAAGACAAAGCCTAGGCCCTTCCTCCACATGGTACCCAGGGGAGAGGGCAAAGGCCTGGGGGAGAGAGCTGGGGTGGGACAGCGCATCCTGGGTGACAGACAGGGAGCAGGAAGGAAGGAAGGCCAAGGGAGGGAAGTAAGAAAGGTTGATGTATGGAGACAGATGCAACTACAGTATCATTGTTCTTATTAAGAAGCAGCAAAGGAGAAAAGGGTGAAGGCAAGCTGGTGTTACGGGGGATAATTAGTGAGAGAGAGACACACGTGTCCCTCATTGAGGGGGTCCCCTGGGTGGGGAACAGCTCAATCAGTAGCCAGCTGCAGGTAGACGGGTCGTGTGTGTGTGTGTGTGTGTGTGTGTGTGTGTGTGTGTGTGTGTGTGTGTGTGTGTGTGTGTGTGTGTGTGTGTGTGTGTGTGTGTGTGTGTGTGTGTGTGTGTGTGTGTGTGTGTGTGTGTGTGTGAGGAGTGCAGGTGCCAGTGTACAGCTGCACTTTTATCCTTTGCACTCTAACTCATTAATTCTTATGCTGCATTAAAGGGTTTAGTGACACATATACACAGACACGCAGCTCTATTGAGTACTGGCTGCCCTAATAGTGTCACTGTCTGAACATCACAGCGAGCACAGGCACATTTGAATTGTACAGTCGCTTCAGGAAGTACTGAGATCCCTTCACTTTTTGCTCACATTATTGTGTTGTGAATTCAACTTTTTTATGATAAACATTAGCATAAGCAATCTGTACTCAATAACACACACTGACTGTCCATAATAATAATGTGTTTGGAAACTTGCAACTTGCAAATTTATTTCAAATCAAAAACTAAAATCCTTCATTTTTGAAAGTAGTCAGATCCTACGCTGGGGCACTACAAATTGTTGTCAGATGCTTCCTGTTTCCTTTAATAATAAGAACCATATTGGAGCCCACACGTGGCAAACTGAAGGAATTAGACCTAAGTTTAGATTGGCAGAAACCTCTGAGATCCCACAATTCACACTGCACGTCAGAACAAAAGCCAAGCCATGAAGTCCAAAGAAGCCTCTGTACACCTCCACAATAAAGCTGTGGTAAGGCATAGATCAAGCCAAGGGTGTAAAATAAAAAAAAACATTCCTAACATTTCTTTGAATATTCCCAGGAGCACAGTGACCTCAATAGAGTGAAATAGAAGTTTGAAACCAGCAGGACTCTTCCTTGAATTGGCCGTCGAACGTTTACGGTACAACAGTTGAAAAATTTTGCCAAAACATCAAGTACTATGCCTTGCAAACACCATGTACTGCTCATCATCTGGTGAATATCATCAAAATGAAACATGGTGGTGGCGGCGGTATCATACTATGGGGGTGCTTTTTAACGACAGTGACATTATAGTTTACATTCGATGGAAGGTTGAATGCAGCCAAATCAATGGAAAAAAAAAAACCTGGCACTGAGGCAAGGGTTCTCTTTTCAGCACAGTAAACCAAAGCATACAGCCACAATAACATGAGAGACTCTTAACTGTCCTTGAGGAGCTCAGCCAAAGCCCAGACTTAAACCCCATAGAACATCTGCGGGGAGACCTGAAGATGGCAGTTCACTAACGCTTTCTATCCAATCTGATAGAGTTTGAGGGGATCTGCCAGGAAGAATGGGATAAACTGCCCGAATCCAGCTGTGCACAGCTTGTAGAGACTTACCCAAGAATCCTTGAACTTGTACCGGTTGCCAAAGGGACTTCTAAAAATACTTATTTAAGGATCTGAAAATGTTTGTAAATGAGAGATTTCAGGTATTGACTTTTTGTAAATTCAAAAAGATTTCTACAAACATGTTTTCAGAACATCCTTGGGATATTGAATGGAGAATGTGGTGGAATAAAGCCAGTTTTATCAATTTAAAATTTGATCACCAACACTAAGTGAAGGGGTCTGAATATTTTCTAAAGCGCAAACAGTATGTTTATGCGTATTATTTTTCATACAAAATATCCACTAGTACTTGCTTTGCTGAATATGTTTGGGAAGGAATGTAATTTCTGTCTGAATCACATTCACCGGCAACACACAGGGACAACATCAGAGCCAGTGCTTTGCATCCTGCCCCACGTGCTGTTCAAGCAATTCACTTTAAAAGTGAGTCGTGAGTGACGCGTGAGTGCTAATGAAGCGTTCATGCCGTATTATCCACTCCAACCTCCAACTCCAACCTCTGTTCGGTCGCCTCTGCCGTCAGAACCAGCCGTCTGCCTGTTTACCATTAAAAAGATCACAACATACAAACAGCAGTGAATTTGTCTCATTTAAGCAGCTGTCTGTGGAGATTACGCTTCACTCGGCACACAAGAGGGGAAAAAAAGGACAGACTTGAAGCATACTGAAGTGACTTGAAAACGCGGGAGGAGGCCCCTCGGACCCAGTGTGGACTAATACATTTAATAAAATGGAAGTCGATCTGGTCTGTGAAAAAGGCAAATGACACTTCTAACACTTTATGTGGAGATGCCGTTTAGGATAAAAACTTTTTTTTTTTTAAACACACACACTTGAAGTTTAGGTAGAAAGTACTATATTTTTGGTTACCCAGGGCCGTGTTTGAACTGACTTTTCCCAGTATTTAACCAAGAACATCTTTCTTTAAATTTAACCAAGTATTTTAACTTGCTTTTTACACGATTTAGTTGCTTAAGACAGTGAATTCAGCAATAACATTTTGCATCAGCAAATTACATTCAGCAGTAATTTTCTTGCCGTTTCCTTGATACTGAATACAGTTATATTCAAGGCATCATTACATTTCCTACTAAACAAATTTGCTAATGTAAATATGTTTTATATGAATATAGTGTTAATAGGAGCTGTTAACAAGATGTCTCTGGTGGACTCCACATGCAGGAAGGAAAATAAAGAACTGGGGGAAGGGGATATGCTGAGCTGAACAGCAGCTGTTAGGATTACTATTTAATAAAAGCCGTGATATGCATGCACTCCCTCATGCCCCCCGACACAGCAGGCCAAAAGACATTGCTCTGCAGAGCCCAATAACCTACATCACAGTCAACCCACCGCCCCTTGGAGACCCGACGCCAGCCACCTCATTCCACAATGCCAGGTCCCCGGATCTCCCACCAGGCCTACCATGCCTCCAGGCACACAGTATGTGTGTGTGTGTGGGTGTTTTACATATTATCCATCTCGGCATATGTTTATATGGTGCATATGTACATGTGCAGAATGGAACTGTTTTACAGCTGTGTCTGTCTGTGTGTGTGTGTGCGTGCATGCGTGTGTGCGTCTGTCTGAAGAGGAAGGGGGGGGATTCATCAGATAAGCTACCTCATTTGGGCTGTTTCAGGAGGAGTGAAAGGAGCTGTGGGGAGGCTTTCATCTCTGTGGTGGAAAAAAGAAGAGACAGAATCAAGACGGAGTGAGTGTGAAATAAGATGAGAAGGTGAGTGAGAGGGTGAAGAAAGGAGGGGGGTGAAAGGAGGAAGAGAGCAGAGATAAAGAATGAAAGAGATAATCCAAGAGGATGTTTACCTTGGTCATGCTGGCACGGGACAAAAGAGGTCACTAATATGTACTGCCCCCTATAGGGCCACAGGATATTGAGCGGTGAAAGGGAAAGTTTATGGAAGAAAACACGGTGCGATTATACTGAACTGGGCCCATCGCTCTCTCTCTCTCTCTCTCACAGACAAATCGCTTAATTAAACATGAGCTATGTAAGTGCCGTCTGTCTGCCTCTGTACGTCTGGATATATGAATGTGTGTGCGTGTCTCTACTGTGCATTCATCTCGCCTTTATAGATAACACAAGGAGCCTATTTGCAAGTCAAATTCAGCATTTAATGACACGGGAAATCATCTGAATTTATTGAAAGCCAGCATGGAGAGGGAAGGAGCTTGTTAAAGTTTCAGATCAAAAATGCACAAAAAAAATTGCCTGCAAATAGAGCTTTGAGTGTCTCTGATTTTAAATGATGGGATGTGTCAGGGTAAGTGTGCGCCGGACTGATAGCTCAGGGCTCCCGGGTGCAATACCTGCCTCTATATTTGAGCTACAGATTACAGAGTTAAGATAAGTCAACTCTATACATTTTTGCAAGCAAACAACTGTACGCGCTAAACTAGATCCATTTATCCGAGTTTGTCTATGTACAAGCCCGCGTCCACTGGAATCTAGTGTTCTGGCAGTGTGCATCTGTTGGCACACTTATGTGTTTAATGCACACACACTATGTCCGGATCAGACTAAAAGGTAAAAATTAAGGGTAAGATATATTTCAAATTTCTTAAAAAGTGCATGGGAACAATACAAATGAAATCCTTTGAAATCACTACTAAGAAAATACAAATTCGGAACAAATCTCACCAGGTAACATAAAGCAGAGCATTAGCAAATCCTCATAGAGGTGAACATCCAATGAATAAGTAATACGGGGCAGCTACAGCCACAGTAGTTAAAATGCTCTCCCATGGCAACACTCATGTCAAAACGTGCTGTTGCCATGCAAGTGCTAGCCATGAAAAGTGTGTTTAAACTAAAGAAAGGAAAGAGAGAAAAAGATACGAGGTGAGAGAGTAAATAGGAGGAAGGTGGTATGTGTTATGGTCTGCATCCATCATGTTAATTGGAAATAAATAGGAGCTTGTTGTTTGGAGAGCATTAAATCAACCACTAATCAAGTCTCGGTATACAACGGTAGAGCTTCGCCACTGGGGACACTTTTCACAGAAGTAACTTAAATAGCTTTAAATGAGGATGGCTGTGTGTGTGTGTGTGTGTGTGTGTGTGTGTGTGTGTGTGTGTGTGTGTGTGTGTGTGTGTGTGTGTGTGTGTGTGTGTGTGTGTGTGTGTGTGTGTGTGTGTGTGTGTGTGTGTGTGTGTGTGCGTGTGTGCGCGTGAGAAAGTGTGCATTGCGGGCGGCTGATAACCTTTTATATTAGCACAAAGGGGGCTAATTGCGAATGATCTCACTGGTGAGTAATCGGACAGCACTTCTCTCGTCCGTGGGCACACATACTGTATATACATCTAAACCCACATTCATTTGTTGATGGCCTTTAAATAATGTGCTCCTGCTCTCTGAAGTGAGCCCAATTAGCAGGAGACAAATGTTGCAAATGTACTGGGCTGATTGCGGTGGAGAAAAGGCAAAGGAAGTCAGAAAAATTTGACGATAAGAATCGGGGAACAAAAAAAACCAGACAGACTGGGAGGTTTGAATACAGGGATACAGGTTTTTTTTTCAGAGTTATGTTTGACTTAATGAATTTGTATTTATTAGGTTATTACATGGTATTATTTCCTCACCGTGAATTTAATCATGATTTGCATAATACACACCATTCGCTGCACTTAAACTGTAAAACAGCAGACAGCCAACCATTAAAAAGGACAAAACAGATGCCAGAGTAGGAAGGCAGAGAGCCAGGCACCGAGACAAAAACTGATGTTCACAGACAGACGACACAGACGAGAGAGCGGGGCAAAGACGTTGATCTCATCGAGATTAATGCAGTTCGACAGGAAAGCAACCGCAGAGAAAGAAACAGAGAGGTATAGCTTTAATGGGATCAATAGATTGGGCATCAGTGCAGGGTCAGTGGCTGTGTCCATGGTGACCCATCTCTCACTGGCTGAATGACTCACACCAGGAGTCCTCTTTCGATTTCTCACTCACTCATTCACACATCCTTTATTCCCTTCTTGCTCATCCACCTCTGCCCTCGGTCCATGCAGCCTTTTTTTTTTTTTTTTTTAGCAGCTTTGTTTATTACTTAGCCTTGATTTCATATTTAGTCTAATGCTTCCACTCTCTTACTTCTGTCCCATCTCCTCTCTCTACACGTGTTTTTCTTCTTACTATCTCCCACCTCCGTGGTGACAAAACAGCCCTGACTATTTTGTACCTTACTGCTTAAAACAGCATGTATGCCAACCCACCGTTGAGCAGGATTTTAATTCGAAGCACAGCGCTGTTAAAAGGCAACAAATTCAGATATACTAAATTATCAGTTGTTAGGCTGTCACAAAACACCATCACACCGAAAGGGGGGTGAATTTAGTAAAGCGGCTGCTATCTTTGGATAGACAGCACAATTACTGCCTAAACTGTGTTTTTCTTTTTTAAACAAAGCTATATCTAAAGTCACCCGAGTCTCTCGCTTCACGTTCCTTAACACACACACTGCTGAGCCGATGCCTCGCTCTCTCCTTTAAACAGTAATTTGTAACTCCAGTTGACTTAAGAGTGTAGCCTCATGTCCTGTTGCCTAAATTATTCACCGTGGCTCAGTGGGGCACACTGTTACCTAACCATGCCAGAGACACCGTCACAGCAGTGAGAGTGAACAACATGCCTTGTGGTGGACTGGAGAGGGGAGGGACATCAAGTTGCACACAGAGGGAGTTGGAGGGAGATGAATGGGTTATAGAGGAAAAACAATTGAATGAAAAATGAGAGTCGCATGTAAATGAAATGGACTGAAGAGGAAAAATAGATGAATGAGGAATGAGGGGACTTTAGAAGTTAGAAACAAAGGAGATGAACTGTTCGACGGGCATTACGGAAGACTGGCAAATAAATTAAAGTCAAATATAAAGTAGAACCTCAAATAGAGGGGGAAAAACAAATTGGGAATTGTGACAATAGATCTTAAGTCTAGAAAATGATGTCCTAACTGTTATAAAAGGGAGGGAAAGAGAGAGAAGTAGAAGTCCCTTTGCCTTCATCTCCAATAATAGTCTCTCACTTGTGTATTGCACTCGTTATATTGGAGCTGCCAGTTTTCCAAAACAAAGCCCCAAAAATATCATTGCCAGCACATGGCACATGCATTTACAGAGCTGCATGTGTGTGTGTGTGTGTGTGTGTGTGTGTGTGTGTGTGTGTGTGTGTGTGTGTGTGTGTGTGTGTGTGTGTGTGTGTGTGTGTGTGTGTGTGTGTGTGTGTGTGTGTGTGTGTTACATAGCTGTGGGGAGTGAGGAGTTCAGCATAAATAATTGAAGATGGGGAGAAGCCTGCCATCCAAAATGCAAAACGCCAACTGCTAGGCTCATTTCATTTTATAAAAGGTGGGAGTCAAAGGTGATGGCACAGAGATGAATAACAGAGGGAGAAAAAAACAATAAAAACAGATATCAAAGACCAAAACACAAGTACAGCCTAAGTAGCCCGATAAAACAAGTAGCAACATCTGCACTTACTAGTCAGTCTTTTTGCCGTGCTTATTGGACAAACAAAGACGTGATTGACAACCACCGGGTCACAGGTCAGGGGTCAAGGTTTGGAAGGTTAAGGTGAAGAACCATTTTGAAAAACCCAACAATAGACTGCTACTATATGACCTTGGCTGGATAAACACATGCTCTTCATAATTGATCTTAACACAAAGGGAAAGCCAAACCCAATGAATAAAGATAATCTTATTATAGAAGAGGAGAGCCACTGGTCCTTTGCCTTTTTGTTTTTCCAGCCATGATGCAATACCAGTGTTGAGTAAATCACTGAGCAAATTGATGATTGAATGATTTCAAACCACAAATAACTCGATATTTTTTACATTTTAAGGGCAATGTTTGTGTGAAAGGGCAAACAAAGGCTCTGAAATTAAATTACACAAGAAAAGAAGGGGATGGACGCAAAAAATAAGCCATTGAGGAAAGGGTAAAGGGCAACAGAGTTGGCAAGCTGGATTTAGTTTTAATTGACAATCCTTATTCACCCCTGCTGCGAGATCACAGCTGTCCTACTATTTTATCTCCATGGTCGCACTGTTGTATTTCTGAAGAGGTATCGACCGACTACACACAGTACAATCTGGGCAGATTTCTCTCTCTCTCTTTCTCTCTACCTTGGCTTTGGTGGTGGTCAGCTTCAAACTCATTAGTCCGTTTGATAGATAAGAGGCTTGCAGCTGGAAAGCCACAGCACCAGTGGGTTTTGTGGGTTATGAAAGCGATGTAATCGGGTTTTGGCAATAGAAATCTAAGGAGTTTAGGGAGGGAAAGACTCAGTAATTTGTGGATTTGAATTGGATTGAGACTCATTTAGAACCAGATCTAATGTGGCAAATGGCTGTAATCTGAGGAGGGGCTGCGTATGATAGAATAAGGCAGAAAATGGAGACAGCCAGGAGTGATCCATTACATAATACTAGGAAAATATATAAAGCTCACCGTTTTGAACCATTTTTGCTGGTTTCTTTCTCCTCCTCTGCATGACTCCTTTTCCCCTCACAATTTCTGTCACAGCATGCTAATTTCATTATACATTTTTCTTTTTGTGTTCCTCTCTCCTTGCCCTGCCATTATGCTCTCATCTTAGTTTCCCATGCTCATCCACCTGAATTCATCCTCAAACCTCAGTTATCGTCTCCTCCCGTCCCTCCTTCTACTTTTGCTGTAAGATCTCTGTATCCACTCCAGGCAAATTACACTTTTCAGATTACTCCCCAATTAAAGGCCCCATTGGTACTTCTCATGCATGCTGTAGCTCATATCTGGAAGCAGAAAAAGTGTTTATACATGTGTCCGGGTGCACAGCAAAAAGAGATTTTTAAAATACAAGCAGCTGTGAAAAAAAAAAAAAATCATATGTGCATGTTTGCGTATGTCTAAACGCAGATGGCAGCCCCCTGCTAAATCCCTATTAATGATCCTATTTACACTTGTTGCCAGATTGATCAAAGTTTAGCAGTTGTGTGATCCGCTGCCTTTTCATCTCAGCTGCTTTGGTGGTGGCGGGGGGAGGGGGAGGGGCTGCTGCTTTATGTGTTAGTCTGTGTGTGTATGGAGAGAGGTTGTTAGTTGGCACAGTATGGGGGAGTTGGCACAAACAAGGGCAAGACGCGGTGATATAAAGGCGGGGAGCTGGGCGGTGTTTATGTAGTGTCTGTGTAGTGTATGTGTTGGCTGCTGGCTGAGATCTGAGGGTTAAAGAAAAAACACCCGCAGCAGTCAAAGCTAATAGATGCTGCAGAGCAAAATTGTATATAACATAAGGAAAGTGGATGGAGCAACCAGTGTTACAAGTATCTTTTCACCTGTAACATTCAAATTGAAGGTTCATTACTTCATAGAAAAACAATGAATAGTCCAGTATAACTACAATACACTGTAATGTTAGTTTTGATTATTTCATATGAACTTTTTTGAGGAGTCGTATTTTCTGCGTCATTATGGAAGAAGGCTCAAATTATTGCGATACGCATGGGCAGAAGACAGAGTAAAGAACCAGAGCTGTAGCAAATTATAAACTGATTTGTTGTTGAAAATAGTAATTGGTCACCACAGTCACAAGGATCAGCTGACAAAAAGATGAACTCCTGATGAGAGACTGACGCCTCACTGTGTCAGCATTCTTCTTTCTCAACATTTGTCTTTGCGTCCTTCACTAAATGCGTTTCCCCATTTTCTCCCTTTCTCTCTCACCACTTGTCTCCTCTCGCGTTGTCCCCTCAGGTCTCGTTAATTGTTTCAAATGGACGAATACTCTGAAGTCGCTAATATTTCACTCATTGGTTTGCCAACAGACCTTTGGCCTGAAGCAGTGCAGAGGGAGAAAAAGTTTGTGAGGAAAGAAAGTTCGATTGCGGAGAGAAATACAGACAAAACAAGGATAGGAGGGCGGGGAGGGAGAAAGCAAAGGGGATTTTAGTCAGAGGAAAAGGGGTGAAGATGAAAGGATGGAGGGTGGTGTGTTTTATAGACACTCTCCTCTCAGCCTCGCAGATCATTTATCAACTGGACAGAGGCCCTAACAACATACGTATACACACTTATGCACACTGGCACATATCCTCTCACACAACATCTCTTCCACTGTTTTTATGGGTGTTCAATTCCTGTAAAAGCACTTCCCTTACTATGTTTGATTCACCACATCCACAAGCAAGCACAAGCTTGTTTAAAGACACCTATAAACATATTCATTTCATATGCGATGAGTCAGTTTCACAAGACAATGCAAGATTTATGGCTTACCGCTTTTACAGCAACTGTCCTGAGAAAATCTTTAACCTTGGCGAACACTCTAGACGAACTGATGTTTGCATGTTTTTAATTAATCAAATTATAACAGATTTTTAGCATGTAGCATATTGGAGCAGCATATAAAGACTTGTCAAACACGTCAAGAAAATATTCATGTTAGTAATTTGCTCAGTGTAAAAACTATGCTAATTTTATTGGAAATGTATATTAAGATTTTGACAAAAGTAATTCCACTGATTTAGAGACACAGTGTGACCGTAATCACATGGAAACCACCACAACCATCACAGTTCTCATTACCATCGGCAATTGCAATTTAATCCTCAAAGTCATGCAATCAAACTTATTTATAAAATGAGAGTGTGGAGGGTGTCAGGAAAATCTTACACAGTCTGTGTCTTGTACTCCAGAGGAGGAAGAGAAGAGTTGTTTTTTTTGGTCTGCAAAGGAAATAAACCCATCACTCCATCAGGGCCTATTCACAGTCCTATTGGCATGCAAATTTGCACTGACTGGCATTGATCATGAACTTTCCCTGTCCAACGGTGAGCCTACACTGCAGGAATTGACATTGAATGTGCCCACTTCAACGATATAATGGTGGTGTGTGTGTGTTTAAGGCATCTGTGTGCAGACTGTCCTGTGGAGTGTGTTAGATTAGATTGAAGAGTAATACTTTTAATGGATGGGCTGAGAAGGTCAAAGACTCACCTCTGAAGGGACTGAGAACGATGGAGACAATCGACTGACTGCAAGAAGAATGGAGAGGAAGTGTGTGTGTGTGTGTGTGTGTGTGTGTGTGTGTGTGTGTGTGTGTGTGTGTGTGTGTGTGTGTGTGTGTGTGTGTGTGTGTGTGTGTGTGTGTGTGTGTGTGTGTGTGTGTGTGTGTGTGTGTGTGTGTGTGCCTGTGTGTGTGTGTCTGGACAGGACATGTTGGGAGATACAACAGAAGTCAATCATGCTCAAACAGCCATTAGCACCTGGTCTTCCCCTTGACCCTTACCATCCTTCATATCAGCAAACAAAACCTCTGCAGTTTCTGTGAGAAGAGTGCCTCACCAAGTATATAGATATCTACAGATACATCTATAGATATCTATATGTGTACTGTATATATGTATATGTATATGTATATCTATATACATATACACACATATATATATACATACATATATATATATATATATACATATATATACACACATATATATATATATATATATATATACACACATATATATATATATATATATATATATATATATACATACACATATATGCATATATATATATATATTTATATACATATATATATATATATATCTTAGTTTTCTATATATAATATGATCTTTTTTGGTATTCTACTGCAAATGCTTGTATAAAATTGCTGCACACTTCAACTGACTTGCAGCTGTTGTTTACAGCCTACAGCCAAATCACTCGCACTCGCAACTTGAATATGCATATTATCACACCAAACAGTGTACAAAACAGAAGGCCAAATTGTCCATGTTAACTTCCCCATAGAGCCCCATTGAATCCCATAATAGTAGATAAATCATTGCCTAGCAACAGAGCCTAGCAACAGCAGCAGTGTAGATATGCTATCACTGTACAGGAAACTCGAGGGGAGACATGCCTCCACTTTTAGAAAGCAGCCGTTTATTAACAGAGGGCCGAGGGAAAACATCAAACTCCACTGAAATGGATCCACCGTATCAATTGTAATGTAGACACGGATCATTTTTCCTACTGTTTGCTACCACAAGGAAGCACCTTTGATGAGTTAGTGTTCGGGGCTGGCTCACATTTCTGTTGATACACAAACACACAGACACTCATACAGCTACAAGGGAAAATATCCAACTGAGATGGGGAAAAAGGTGATTGCAGCCTGTGAGTGTGGGGCAGGGTTGGGACAATTTCAGAGAGCTTGAAGTCAATATTTCCCTGAACTACACCAAGTTGAGCAACAAACACAGATGAGAGACAGTGAAGAGTTGTATATGTCCGTATTCGGTCTACGTAGCCATGGGCCTGCTTGCCAACTGCAAACAACTGACAAATCCTCCATTTGTCTCATTATAATTCAATAACGAAGCAAATAATTGTTATTGGTGGTTAATTGATTACGCCATATATTTTTTTTAGAGTTTTGGACATACGGTATTTAATGAATTGAAGTCATTCATGAATTGCATTAACAAAAGCTGAAAATATGGCTTTGAGCACAAGTACATCTCCTCTATTAACTCAGAATACAGTTTGGCACACTCCAGCCTGAAGACAAAATGCCTTTTTCTCTCAACTGATGAGTAATTTCACTCCTCATCCATAAATCAATTATGCATAATCCCCTGATACAGAGAATTAGCGTCCATTTAACATGAGGAAGTGAAGTGTTTGAGTGCACCGAGTGTGTGCACATGAACACATTCTAGTGTTTGTGTAGGAGCAGCATAAAAGTGACGATTTGCTTAAACATGGAAAGTTATAGTGACGCAAACATGCTATTGTTTCTGACTAAGGACAAAGGGCTGCACTCAGGAACAAGCTTGGAGTCTCCACAGAAGAACACAAAGACCAAGGACATAATATAAAGGGCTTTACTGAGTATCTGTTATTTTGCCACGATGTATGTTGTGACTAACACTCTTAAAACAGCAGCACTGTACGAGAGGGTTAACAAACCTTCTCGTGGCTTACCGCCATTTGACTAAATTGTTCACAGCATCTGTACTTGACACATAAAGGTGACAAAACATATTATTTTGAGCTTTTAAATATTTTGGTTTGCACTTTAGTTGTGGTTTTTCATAAAATCCCATTGCGAGGAAATTGGGAGTAATTACTCATTGTAGAACAAACCTAGTGTATATTTATTTTGCTCCGGAAAGGGGAGAAGTAAGGATGAGCATTTGCATGTATCCTCAGTGAAAAGAAGAAACCAAAGGATAAGATAAAGGAGGAAGAGTTCAGAATTTATAATCTAATATATTCATTGGAAAAAAGAAAAACAGTTTTTTTTTTTTTTTTATGAGTCACAGCTCAGGGGGGCTCCAGCACTTTTACTAGCATTCTTCTGGGACGAATGAAGCCTAAATAATGTTTTCCTAAGAGATGACGCTACACCCTTCCATTCCTCCCCCCTCGTTTGCTCGTTTTGTTCATTTTGCATATAATCCAGCAGGCACTTCCCCCATTCACCATCTCTCCACCCACAAAAAAATACACTATTCCCAAATTGGCAATAAAAGCTCATTTATTCTACTACCACTAGACACGTTGGCCCCATGTGCAAATCAGAATTGAGTAGCTTGTCCAGAAGCCGCTAACTGGCCCGATGATGATGTCGAACAACGTAGGAGTGTGGGATTATAACTCTTTAGGAAGGAGCGGGGACAAAGAAAGCAAAGCATGGTGCAATATCAGTATACTAGGAGAGTGTTTGCCAATTGTGAGACTGACAAACGGAACAGCCAATCATGTGGGGAAAGCTGCAGTGGCAGTAAACAAGGGGAGTGGGCTCCTGCTCCGCACTCTGCCATCCGTCGCTACCTCCCTGTTGTCCTGCTCCTGCATCCGTCTAGATAGAAGTGAGCGGGACTGATGTTTCTATTTCTAAACGTGTCTCCCTCGGCGGGCCTACGTCGGCCAAGTCTGTAGCCCACGCTGTGTGAAACCGGGTGCCTGCCAACATGTTCTAACACACACAGTTACATCTGTAGAGCACTAAGCCGGCAGGGAATTAGAGTCTAAACTGTAGGGCATTGTATCACAACACAAGGTACTTGTGAGAATAAATAAAGCTAAAACGTCCACCTTCAAAGGCACAATTAAAATGTGCTGGTGATGAAATACGATGCAAGACTGATGCATATTCTGTTTTGTTTATATTGCATTTTAAAAACACATTTGATTGTTGGTTTTCACTGAAATTCAATTTGAAAAGATCTAATGTAAAATGGTGTTCTCAAGAAGCAGAAACAAACACAGATTGAAGTCCAACGGTCACACCAATTACTGCTGAGAATGCAGACACTGTTTGGGTTTCTTACTTTCCTGAGACTGACAGCACTTTGTATGTGGCTGAAAAGCGTATTGGACTGGACTCAGAGCCGGCAGTTAAGCAGCTACTCCGGATGAGGGCCATGCAATGATGGTGGCGGCAGAAGGAGAGGAGGACAGTGGTTTGGTTGGTTTGCCAGTTGTAGGAGTGGGCAGCTGAGACTAAACAGCAATAATGGCCTAACGAGGAGAGATCTGGAGAGCCAAACCAGATGGAACAGCCACAGCCACATGCCTGCCTGGCTCTCTCATGGCTTTGTTAGCCAAACACAGACGCAGATTTACTCAAAAATAAAGATAAAATAATGGGTGTGATGTTGAAATGAGACGAAAGAATGTTGTCTCAACATCCCTTAGTCTCGATTTTGTCTTCTCTCCGAAATGTGTGTTATAATTACTTATTTAGAGCATATTCTCTCCTGTCTTGAATCCTTTTTATCTCCTTATGTGCTTCTCCTGTTCTCGCTGCATCCCTCCCTCTACCCAAACTCTTTCTCTGATTGATATTCGGCACATTTGGTGACTAAGGTTCTTCTCCTTCCTCTCAGTACTAGGCTTAACTTTAATGAAAGGGGAGAGGTTGATAACATATGGGGAGCAAAAACTAGGCCTGCATCTCCAGCGAGGAGTGTAGTAGATGAAATGCTGCACTGAGTTTTAGTCAACAATGAAAATAGAGAGAAAAAGGGAATTGGGGTAAAGGGGGTGTGCACATCAGAGTGTCCTTGGAAGTCAAATTTCCCAGGGTGCTCAAATGTCAGGAATCAAGGACATAGAGAAAGGGATAAAAAATATCCTTGGTGTTGCCTTTTTAGAGGATTCAGGCAGGTACTGCCGACACAAGGACACACTAAAACACGCATGCACACACACACGCACACACACATATCTCGATACAGCTGCAGTATGTGGGGCTGCAGTACTGCTGTGATGGCTAACCTAAATCTTTGACTGTTACAGCAGTGAGCAGTGACTGGACCGAGCTTCTGCTGGATGATGCCATGCTGCCAGACAAGATTTCAACAGATAGTGAAGAAACACATGGTATCCCCAATGCATTTTACCCATTGGGTCAAAGTAGTATTGTACTGTTTGACAACTTCTCGTTCTCTTGTTTTGAGATACATTAGAGAAAGAAATAGGTTGCCATTACTGTAACCAGTACAATCCCAAGTTAAACTTGTGTGTGTGTGTGTGTGTGTGTGTGTGTGTGTGTGTGTGTGTGTGTGTGTGTGTGTGTGTGTGTGTGTGTGTGTGTGTGTGTGTGTGTGTGTGTGTGTGTGTGTGTGTGTGTGTGTGTGTGTGTGTGCATATGTGCGGAGGGTGGGGCATTATTGAAGGGGGCATGACAAAGTGCCACACATAAATTCAATTTGAATAGCTCTGTAATAATCAGACAGAAAGAAGAAATATGTTAGCTATGGTTATAGCTGGCTATATCCGGGCGAAACCTGGACAAGTTTGAAACGTGCATACAGTAGGACTACCTGTCAAAAGTACATACCTTTGTATCATTGACAGTTTCAGATGGAACAACTGAATGGCATCAGATAATAAAACCTAACAATATTCATTATTTGTACTTTTTCTTTTTTGATTTTAGAAGTGCATACCTCTATCAAACTACTTCTAGTTGTGCATACTTATGCTTTTCTGCCTGTTTTAATATCTATTGCATGCATGTAAAATATGTAGTTTGTGTGTTGTGCAGAAACTGCAACTGTTTGTGCATAACTAAATGGCTGAACTTGGATTTCACCCCATCTTGTGTGAAGGGGAGATTTAGAGAAAAAGAAAGAGAGAAGGGAGGTTGCCGCACCTGTAGCTACCACAGCCCACTCATAATGTGTCTAGACAGAAATGAGACCCTGTGTGAACTAAACACACATTAGAGAGATGTGATGTGCAATGGAGTCAGAAAGTATTCAGACCCATCCCTTTTCTCACATTTCATTCAGCTGTATCTAATTTCAAATGGATAAAATGGCCAGTTTTGCCGATCAATCAAAAAACCTAAATCTCTCGTGTTTTGCGTTGGCACTCCACATAATGATCAGGTACATTTTGTTTAGGTCAGGGAGGTCCCCACAAATTCAACGGTTACTCTAACAGAGAGAGATATGCAAAAATCTGCTCAAAGGACGATCATCTCGGCAGCACTTCATTAATCAGGCCTTTATGAATAGAGTGGTTAGATGGATTATGAGTAAAAGGCATATGGCAGTCCACTTAGAGTTGGACTAAATGTTTTATGTCTGGCATTGGTCATCACCCAATTAGTAACATGTCCACAGTGAAGGATAGTGGCATCAGCATTGTGCTATGGTGGTACATCTCAGCGGCAGGGGCAGAGAGACTGGTTAAGCAATGCTGAAGTGGCTTTAGAATGAGTTTTAGACTGCCTCTGAGTAGCCCCGCCAAAGCCCAGACTTAAACCCCATAGTCATCGACATCTGTGGAGAAACCTGAAGATGGCAGTTCACAGACGCTTCCCATGCAATCTGACAGCGCTTGGGAGAATCAGAGAAGAAGAATGGGATAAACTGTCTAAATCCAGCTGTGCAAAGCTTCTTGAGACTTACCCAAGAAGACCCTGAGCTGTAATTGCTGCCTGGGGAGTTCCTCCAAAGTGTTCTCGATACTTACATGATTGAGATTTCAAATCTTTACTTTTTACTTTGTAATTACGGTCTATTGAATGTAGATTGATGGCCAAAATGGCAATTTATTAGATCTAGTAGCTTTCTGTCTATCTTTCTGAATACACTGTATCCTCACACACACCAAACCACAATTGATTCTTTAAAAGCAAAATTTTTGAACCAATTCTCTCTTATTCCTTAAAAACAAGGAGCGTCTCCAACTGCAGATTGGCAATTACCATTCTGCTTGTGCAGCAGCAGGGAAAAAATGCCCATAAGCCTTTGGGAGAGCTGGTGTAGCAGAGATAAAAATCCACTTATTAAGGTCTGTGTTGGGGATGGGAAAAGAAAGGGCGAGGAGAGGAGGTGAGACAAAAAGAAGACTGAGAATAGGTGTGCAAGATTACAGTTGTTAATTTGTCTTTCTTTTTTATGTGCCTCAGCCATCTTTTCCATATCTCTCCCAGCATTCCTCTCAGTCGCTCTCCTTTCCGTCTCATTTATTCACTCTCACAATCTCTCTTACTTTCCATGTCTCCTGCCATTGTGTGTATAAAGCAGTTTTGGTACCTGAGGTGCCCTTCAATGCCTTGATGTCAGACAGACAGACTCAGGGATCCTTTTAAAGATGTTTACACTGGCATCTGCTTAATGGACAAGTCAGAGTAATCTAAATCGCAACTCACTAACACCACGGCAGCTACATTAGAGGGTGTATGCGTGCCTGTGTGTGCGTGTGCGTGTGTGTGTGTGTGTGTGTGTGTGTGTGTGTGTGTGTGTGTGTGTGTGTGTGTGTGTGTGTGTGTGTGTGTGTGTGTGTGTGTGTGTGTGCGTGTGTGTGTGTGTGTGACGAGTAGGAGGAAAAGCTGAGCAATATAAGAATGTGCAAATAAACCAAAACAAACAAGCAGGTGCTGCTCGAGGAAGCTGATGTTTGCAAGAGACTTAATGCATGTGGTGGTTAATAAAAGCTTCCAAACACACAGAATACATCAGCATGCACACAAACACATGGAAAATAAAATGTCTCATTCATATACAGCATGTCTCTCATTCACACACACTTTTTTCCACTTCAGCCGACCTGCAATCTCAACAGGTTTGATTACGCCCATGTACATGCAAACAAACACAACCCCCCTTGACGGCACACTGTTGCATCTGCAGTCTCTGAAGTCTCCCATGCAGATGAGCTATGAAGTGCAGCCTCGCCTGCCTGCCTGCCTGCCTGCCTGCCTGCCTGCCTGCCTGCCTGCCTGCCTGCCTGCCTGCCTGCCTGCCTGACTGACTGCCTGCCTGCCTGACTGACTGCCTGCTAGCATTTACTGCAGGGAAGAGAGAATGACCCAGTTGTGAGACAAACTATTCTCTGCAGAGAGAACGAGAGCGAAGGAAAGGAGAGGAAGAGGAAAGGGAAAAGGTGCATGGGGGCACTGGTTACCCCAAGAGACATTCGGTGTGCCGTGATTGGCTGCAGGCGTGCAGGGAAGGAAGTAGTGAGAGAAGGAAAGGAGGCAGAGGCCTCACCTGCAGTGGTGTGTCCTCTATAGCTGCACAGACTCAGCCATAAATCACAGAGACTCGAGAGGGAGGGACGTCAGAAAAACAAGGATGGAGATTTAGAAGGGAGAGGTAAAGAACAAGAGGGATGTTTGAGCTTCGAGGAATACAAAGACTGAGTGCTACTGTAGGAATATGGTTGCTACATGTCATGAGCTATCACAGATTCAAATTAAGGAAGAAAAAAAAACACATTTGTTTCAACCAGTCATCTATCAATGAACTCGAGTTTATTCCTTAAACACAAAATGCTACAAGTCTGTGTAAAATACAATAAAACATTTTTTTTTTTTTTTTTTTTTTTTTAAAACAGACATACTTGACAGGAGGACATTTCTTTGCATCTCATAAACCAGCCCTGATATGAAAAGAAGATTCATCTTCACTTATCCTTGATCATCAGGGGCTTAAGTTATTGGTGCTTTTGACAAGAAAACTAAATAATAAAAAAGGAGGAGCTCAGTCCAATTTTTTTTTTTTTTCTGCTTCTATTCTTTGTGTGGTTTTAAATGCTCTTCTTGGGCAATACAGTATAAAATCTGTAGTACGGGAGGCACTGATGGGAAATTACACTCTGGCCCTGGCAGGATTACTGCCAGCCATCCATCCACAGAGCCATACAGGAACACACGGTGTGATTAGTTGCTCAACATTCTATTGATTTTCTCCTGCTGAAGCACAAATTAACCATCACCATGTGATGACTTGGCACACAAGCAAATAGCAATGTCTGAAACAAAATTGAAAGTATAATTAATCTACTACAATTTTTTCTGGGGTGCAGCTACTATAAACTTTTTTCCATACTACTGAAATTACTATAAACCAGCTTTAGGAATCGTTCATTATGTGCTGGAGAGCCCACGCCGTCACGGTTTGCTACACAAAAGTAATTAATGCCAAGTCAAGTGCTTCTTTGCGAGCACTGAAGAAAAAGCAGTTGCGTCTTCCTTCATGAGCATCCATTGACAGTTACTGTTAACCGTTTGCCCACTGTTGACATGAGTAAAAGTCTGCACGTGTAGATGTGTCTGTATGTGTATCAGAGACAGCTATGTTTGGAGTGTTTAGCCTGTGGTTTCCTACTCAGTGATCAGTGGACGAGAGAGAGAAAGCTTGGACATAATTACATACCCATTTGCTAGCTTGACACGGGCTTGATATAGCTGAAGTATGTTAACAGAGATGCTAATTACTGGCTGAGGAGATACAGACTTCCAGAGCGAGGGAGAGAAAAAAAAAAAAAAAAACGGTGATGTCGCACGAGGATTACCATTTGAAAAGCTTCAGTTAGTCATCTGGAGGGCTGTGTTGTAAAACTCCAGTGCCAGCCCTAAACTATGTAAGAGGGAATACATCCAATGCATGATCTAAAAGTTTGTAATTATGCTTGTGATGTTTGTAGACTTTAATCCAAAAAAAAAAATTCCATCATACTTTGGCTGCTTCTTTTGCCTTTTCACCATTTCAGTCAATGGTCAATATCACAAAGTAAAGTGAATAAGTAAAGCCGCTGTCTTTGGAATTAATTCAGGCTTTCCTGAATCGGAAAGCTGGATCCCTTTTAAACTGAATAGATCATCACCTACATGGCAAACCAAAGTGGGTTCTGTTAAGTAGTGAGGCCAGATAAAAATGCCTCCTGCACAATCTCTCCTTAATCATTAAACTGTCAGAAAATCATTATTATTGGATCAATAAATGGAGAAAACAACTTCAAATTAAAGTAAGAGAAGTAATAATGAGCGCAGCGACATCTTTAACTGTCAGTAGAACATGATTTGTCAAAAATCCTAAAATGTCTTTCACTGTCCAAATACTTGATCTCTTGATATTGCGAGTGATTACAACTCGACCTCTTTCATATGAATGTAGGTCAGCTGGTTAATCCGGGGTTAACAGGGTCAATTAATAGCCAGCTCCGTTATATATATTTTTATTTTATCCCGGAGCCACAGTGTTAGTAATGACTGGCAACCCAAAGACACTTTGACTAAGTCTGAATTGCTTTATGATGCAACCCCCCCACGCCTGCCTGGCAAAGCCGTCCAAAGTGAGCAGCTTGTAAACACACACAAGCTGCCAGCTTTTCTCACTGGTCAGTCACACAACATGTTAATTAGAAGAGAGGAAGGAGGAAAGGAAGGACAGAATGATAGATGAATAAAAGCTAGTGAGTTTGTTATTGTTTGTCATAATTCACCTGCCTCCGGATCACATCTTTCTTCTGTTTGCAGCTTCTTATTAAGGAACACAGTTGAGATAATATCCCCCACTATCTGAGCCACTAATGAACAAGCTGCATGGATACTTTATTAAATGTGCCACAACTTGAGCATTCCCCAGCTTCACAAAGCCAACTAACAATTTTCACTTTGCTCAATGTGGTCTGCTAATGTTCAGGAGGTAATTGCTTGTATTAGAGGCATTGTCAATGTGCATAGACCAAAATGACTCACTAATTGATTGGATCAGCTTCATCTAAAATTCAACATTGTAAGCTTATTAAAAGTTAACAATACAATTCCATTAGGCAGCATAAGAGTTTTCATATGATCATGTAATGACTCCATGTATAAAAACACACACATGCTAATACACAGAAATAATTCTAACTGACAAAATAAAGTTGTTCCCCTGAGGAAGTATTCTGCCATTTTCTGCTAAAGTACTTCACAAATCATTCCCCCGAAAACAGATTAAAAAGCAACAGGCGAAAATTACTTGCGATCAAAGCAGATTCCTTGGCAGCGCTTTGATTTATTTCCCCAGACCTCGACTCATCTTTCTCAGCAGCTAACCTCGTCTTAACCCTGAGCCAGCAACACATAAGAGTCAGTGAAAGTTCAAACTGCCAGAAAACAGAAAGATCAGACTGAAGTTTGCCATTTTCGCTCTCCCACTTCTCGGCTGGCTCGAGCCTTTCAAATCCACGTACACACAGCGGAGAATAGCCACTCAAATCACTCACAGCTCAATATGCCGCCACATACTGGTACTCTTTTCAGTAGGTGCAGACTCACGAGAGTAAAATGAACATCAAACTCTATTTCACCACTCTCACCCTCTCACTTTACCCTTTCTCGACATTCTCTCCATCTCTAGCTTTCATCCTTTATTCTTGCTCGCCAATTTTGCCCTCTGCACTCTTTCAGTCTCTCACTGCTGAGCTCTCCTTTCTGCGGCTGTTCACCCACTTTCTTCCTGCTTCTCGTTTCAGAGACAATTTGTGTATATATAAAAAATAAAAAAATAAAAAACGGTTTTCTACAAGCCTTGCGTCTGAATATTATTTAAATTTCATAGGAAGGTTGGAAAAGCGTTGAAATCATCCCAGCAATGTAACATCAGGCTGAGGTTCTACAGTAGTTTAAGGACTGTGAGCTCAAGTTAGAGCAACATAACAAGAGTCCGTAACACCACATGGACCATTCATAGCTGGAGGTTCACCGTAGGGACAAGCGCCGCAGGAACGCTGAAAGCCACGAGCGCTTCTGACTTAGTGTGCAACTGTGTGCAAACATGGTGGTGTCAACCTGCAGTGAAGCAGCTGGTCACCAAGGTTGGTTTTGTGTTTGTGAGTGTGCGTGCGTGTGTGTGTTTACGTGCATGTGTGTGCTCAGCCCTGCTCAGCCCCTAGCAGCTCATCAATTATAGAGAAACCTTGGAAAGGAGGGATAAGGCCAAGCTACAGCGATGGCATCTATAAATACACACCTGAATGACACGCCTAGCGTGAGCAGCTATTTTTTGCATACGACCACACACACACACACACACACACACACACACACACACACACACACACACACACACACACACACACACACACACACACACACACACACACACACACACACACACACACACACACACACACACACACGTAAAGGTTGACAGTCAAGAATGCTGGACACCGAAGCAATGTCATCCACTACATCAGGGCACTTTGTGTATCTGCCGAGTCAGGCCGCTGCTAACTGGCTGCTCCCTGCGATACTCTGTCTAAATCACAGAAGAGATTGCTTTTGCTCATGTCTTTAATCAACTAAACACCTAGCTTACCTGTGAGGAAGCACAGGTAAATTCCCAGACGGTCTGGAACGCATGCTCTATCAATCCCTGGTGGCCACTTGCTTTCTGCTTCTACTTCATTCCCGTTTTCAGGGTCCATCTTCCCTTTCTTTTTGTCCTCTTTGGTCATTTCGCCCTTAGTTTACCTCTACGTCCATCCACGTCTACGCTCCCCTTTCAGTTGATGCACATTCAATTTCCCCATCTCTCCATCTGTGTTTTCTGTTTTCTGTCCTCATCTCCTTCAAAGTCGGAGAACTTTGAGGTGCAGTTTGCCAACCTTTTCTTGTCATGAGAAGTATAAAAAAAAATTTTTTTAAATGACACGCCACACAACAAAGGCAGATTACATCAACCGTTAACAGGAACAAGGAGACTACTAAACTACTAAGAACACAAGGCAAAGATGAATGGGACAGAAATAAACAAAAGATTGAATATATTACCAGATGACTTATATTCATGAAACATTAAGTCCACAACACGTTTCTCTCTATCCCCCCGTGAAGCCGTCCTCATACGACCACTGCCCCAAACCATACCCAATTTCCCCGCATTTCTATTTCCGCCCTATCTTCCCTTCCATTCGCCATCTCCCCTCTTTTTCCCCTCCTCCGTCTAACTCTACCTCAAGTAAAGGCTGCGACTTCTTCCCTGAACATAACATGGACTCTCTCTACTGCACATTCACACTACATGGCGACTGAATGAGTTTTTTTTTTTTTTTGCAGCAACACGCAAGGCAATCACTACCTTGTGATCCTCTTCCCAAGCCACTAATGGACCTCACTTCTCATTAGCCCCCAAGATTTCCTGCACAGAATTGACCAATATTTACACAGAGTCTCATATAAAATGATGAAAAGCGCACACAGACTATAAACTAACTCCCCACATTTTAAGAAGGAATGGTCATTTTGGAAGAAGGCTGAAGCAAACCTTGTGCACCAAGCACTTTCCAGAAGATGATGTATGGAGAAACAATTGGCTGGGAACAATGCTGCAATAAAAAAATTTTTTTTTAAAAAGCTGTGAAAATAAGCATAAGGAGAAGGACGGTGGCAGAGTCTGCCGGCGGGATTCCTGTAGACTGATTCCCCTTGACATGCCTTTCTTTCTATACAGCAAATAGCAGAGGAACACTGGGTAACAGACAGCAGTCAATACAGCACGAGAAAAAACACCAGCACTCTAATATTGTGTGTTCAATCAGCCTCATGGGCATGCAGTGGACAGCACCTGTCATCGAATAGCAGCCCACTATCATCAGATCAGATCACACTAATGTTCACTCACGTCACTGTATCAACACAATATACGTGCGTGCAACACTGTGAGCTTCCCTGGAAATTAAATACTGACTGTATCACAATATACTCTCAGATATATGTGTGCGAGTGTGCGAGTGTGCGTGTGTGCATGTGTGTGTGTGTGTGTGTGTGTGTGTGTGTGTGTGTGTGTGTGTGTGTGTGTGTGTGTGTGTGTGTGTGTGTGTGTGTGTGTGTGTGTGTGTGTGTGTGTGTGTGTGTGTGTCTTCCATGTGTTGGTGCCTTCTATACATTCTATCCTGTGCACGTGGAGCAGCCTGTGCTACCATGGCAACTCACGTCAGAGCATTCTGTAGTGTGTGCTGCTGTACTGACTGGTGTGGGAGCAACAACACATAACACACACACACACACACACACACACACACACACACACACACACACACACACACACACACACACACACACACACACACACACACACACACACACACACACACACACACACACACACACACACAGTGCCAAGGCAACTAGCAAGACAGCTGAGGAATACTTAACAGTAGGGGAACATTGACATTCTGGGAATACTGCAGCGGTTTCGACGACTGGCCGGGAATGAATGAACAACTGGGTGGGGTTGTAAAGGCTGCCAGCCAGGGTGATAATGGCGGTGTGAGTGGGGGTGTGTGCACCTGTGTTGAAGAGCATTGTGTTCATAGTGTAACAAGGGAAGGGAGGAGGTCTAAATCACAAAACACTGTCCACACACATGCACATGATGCCTGCCCGTCCTACAGCATATTTCATCATTAGCTTTAAGCAGTTAATCCTCTGCTCCACTGACCACGGCTCAGCTCAGCCCATTTCAATAATCTGCATCTGGGGCTAACCAACCAATCATACACACAAGCACAGACAAGAGCACACACACACACAGACACAAAACAAGTACACAATCAACCTACAAAACATAAGGAACTGGTCCAGAACAATACATTTCAAGTAAAGGCTCTCTATCTGTACACAATCTATTGTGCTGACAGATCTAAAAACCCCTGTTCATTTATTAAACAGGATGCCACAGACAGATTGGGGGGAGGGGGGTGTTGGTGGTGGGTTACTATAGCTGGAGAGAGGAGGTAATGAGACATTCAAGACAGGATAGGCTGTATAGACCATGAAACAGAAATCGACAGAGCTGGAGACAAAAGTGAGTTTGACCTTTCCCTTCTCAACAACAAACATTAACCATTCACTGTTGAAATTGACCTGTTTCTCTCCCATGCCATCTCCCCTGACAACCTTAAATGACAGATCCCTCTGTGCCTCGACATTCACCACCATTCATTCACCTTTCTCTCTCAGTCTCATTCTACCCTCTCCTTTCATTTTATTGCTTCCTCACCACCAAAATTCTTCTTCTCTTTGTTTCCTCCATGTCTTCACTCTCTCTGTGTTTGCCTCTTTTTCTTCCCACTTCTCTGTCTGACTGGGACAGATTGAAAAGTAGTGGCAGTGGTTAAGAGGCGAACAAATTGTCACAACAACCTGCTCTATGGCTTTGACCAAATACTGACAAATTCTCCATGGAAAAGTCTTCTTTTCCTTCTTTTGTCCTCCTCTACACCAACACTCCAAGAACCATGCACACAGGTCTTGTTTTTCAGACACCACCTTTGGCAGTGCTTTGGGTGAATTGGTAATATCTAGGACACAGAAACACATTTATCCTGAGCTTTTCTGACCTCATTATATTTGCATGTCCTGCATTGCTCATTTTTGAGCCGCTGTCTATGTCAAGTTCAAGGTTAGCTGCTCATTGTATTGAGCGCCAATGCTCCCCCATTGGGACGGACAGTGGGGAGATGCATTAGCACCTCGGCAGGTGGCCCTCAATCTCACCTCTTCTCTCTCTTTACTCTCCACTTCCTCCCTCTTGTCCCCTCGTCCACCTCTTCAGCCACGGCCCCATGGCGATACCTGGGCAGCCTTTGTCCAGTAGTGTTTACTGATGCATGTGTGCTTATCTCAATACAAGCAATCAAGTGCAGTGTGTGAGTATCATGCATTTGTGTCTACACCAACGTGTATCTATCCTGCCCATGTGTAGTATGACCAGATGACCATAAACTAAACCAAAGTCAACAGGGGGTTAAGGCTTTCCCCTTGACCTGCTGGTGTGTACTGACCTGCAGTAAATGGGTTTAAACCTTACCCTGCCACTGCCTTTTATCTCCATCACATCTCCATCTCCTCCCTTAAGCCACAGACCAACGAACACGCAAACCCACCGACATATGGTCCATTCACTTCCAGTGGCAGGAGGTAGCCATCAAAGAGCTTTCATAGCAACTCCACTCAGCCATGGACGGATAGACAGAGGGAGGGAGGGAGATGAATGGAAAAAGGAACAGGGAAATTACGTGGTTAGGGCAAACAGAGATGGAGAAAGGGAGGGGAAGCAGATAAATATGAGGAGAAAGAGGTAGGAAATATGAAAAGACATTAATTTAAAAGAGCTCGAAGTGAGGTGCAAAAAAAAAAAAAATGAGTGAGGAAAAGGCTCGGAGGTACACAAATAATGTGGCAGTTTTAAGCCTTGTGTAAAATTGTAACAGCCAAGAACGGCTGCAGCTGTGGACACGTACAGAGGTCAACTGATTTAACAGCACTGCCTGTTTTATGCTGACAGGAGAGTGTTATGAAATTGAGCTGAGACTGTGTCAAAACAGACTTTATACAACCACTTGGCATCAAAGCCATCTAAGGCTAGGGTTGCTTTCTGCGAACGTGTTTTAATCTGGGTGTTGGGTCTTGTATGACTACATTTGAGAAGACAAACAAAGTGAAACATTTTGGCCGGGCCTCATGTCTTAAAATAACTCTTGGGAGAGGAACGAGAGTAAGTCTTTCTGACCCAACCTTACTCTCCAGACCCACACTCGTACAATCTGTTTTCAGGATTACTACACAACCCACTACATCTCTCTGACCACAATGATCTTCAGATTTGAATCCCTCTACCACCACTAGCATCTAGTTCCCAAGGGAACCCATTCTATCCTCTTTCTTTATGGGCTTACCTTACATGAAGATTTTCAACATAAACGGGATTTTATAACCTGTATATCTGCAACTGATCTCCATATTAGGCTGAAGTTAAGGTAAGTTAAGAGTTGGGTTTAAGACAGCATTGTGTTAGTTAAGGATGAGTTTAAGGTCTTGAGAAAGCATTATATTGATGACAATCCTCCTCATGATTGTACAATGTCTTTACTCTGATCAACAGGCGTCATATTTTACAAGCAAAATTTTACTCTAACCTCTGTTCCATTAAAACATTTCACAAGCAAATTGAATTTAATTCACTCAGCTTTCCTGCCCAGCTCAACTTCATGATGTCATAAACGCCAGCCTGTAAACACTAACATTTAGCTCACCCAAACACCACTCCATTAAGCCACTCTCTTTTACCGTAATGCTTATATTTATTCACAAGATCATAAATAACACTGACGAAATAGAGTGAAAGACAGCGTGCGTGAGAAGATCTGAGGAGGAGGAGGGGGCTGACGGATGGAACAAGTAAGGTGGAGGAGTGTGTATAAATCAACATCCATTAGCCGAGGGGTTATAAAGTCGCTGATGAAGGAGGTGGACCAAAGCTCAGACTTTTTATTGTCTTGTTGTTGTCTTTTATTGCCTGTGATGTCATCTAATGGTATACAGTTAATGACAGGGGAGGGTAAGTATGTACATGGGAGGGGAGGATGGGATTGTAACTGGGCACTGTGTGCACAGTGTGCACGCCTGTGTTGACACAGAATATTGATCACCTTTGTGTGTGTGTGTGTGTGTGTGTGTGTGTGTGTGTGTGTGTGTGTGTGTGTGTGTGTGTGTGTGTGTGTGTGTGTGTGTGTGTGTGTGTGAGGAGGGGAAGGGGGGTTCCTTTGGCTGAATAAATCATATGTGCACAATGTGACCTTCATTTATGTTGAGTTTGAATGAGAACAACGCCAAAACACTTCAGACAGGATTCTATTAAATGGCAACAGTGCAAAATATCACGCAGAAAATGAGTGGAATCCAACTCATGTTTTCTCATTAACTTAATTGAGATGTGTTTTATTGATCTCTTGAACAATATATATTTCTAGAATTTATAAATGTCTTTTGAATTGAACAGATTTAGAGAGTTTTTAAATAGACAAGTTCCCAGGTGTCTTTAATACACGTGAAGATGGGTCAAGGTTGTTTCCTTTTATAAAAAAGGAAACGGTGCGAACAATGAAGAAGGAGAGTATTGAATTCAGTCGCTGTGTCTGTACAATGGGAGCAACCTTGTGCTAATACTGGTGCAAAGTGTCCCTGGTAAGAGCAGTTGCAGCTAAAAGGTCACCATGATGTGATGAGCTACAGTAAGACTTCAAACTGAGAAAGACAACACAATTTATCCCAATACTTATGCTGAAATTAATGTTTAAGCATCTATCAATTATTTAATAAACCCAACATTGGGTGGAGTTGGAAGAACTAATTGTATATTTTGACTTAAAGTAAATAATTTCACTCATATTTTAAGATCAAAGAAGAACCTATATTTTACACTAAATACATGGTTTTGAGAGGGATGGTTTGAGAGAGGCCAGGCGAAAAAAGAAGAAAAGCAAAAAGATAACCAGAGAGAAAGATGCCTGCAGGTTTTTGAGAATATTCAGAAAACCCTGAACAGGTTGTAATGATTTCAACACTCAATGCCACAACATTTCCAATTCCTAACTCAATCTCATCATTAGAGATGAGCAGTAGGTATTAAATATGATTACATACTTCCCATCTGAAACACCTGCCTACATGTTGGTTACCACGTGGAAAACCGCTGCCTCAACCATTCTGCTACCGCATGGAAGACAAACAACAGCAGCAAACACAGGTATGGGGCCAGTAATCAACAATAACAATGTATAAATCAGCACTCCTGCCTGTGCGTGTAAGAAAAGGAAAAGACCTTTCGACATTGGCTGCTTGTTTCTCCCTTCTGTTTTTCACTCTCTACTGTCAACCTTTGCCATACACACCGCCTTCATCCCTACGTGGCATTCATTTCTGGAATATAGTCCATCTCTGGCCAATCTCCCCCCTCCAGCTCTCTGCTTCCCACAGTGACTCCATCTCTTCTCTCCTCCTCTCTGTGTAATGCCCTGTGAGCCTCACTGGCCTAGCCTCCTCCAGAATTAGTTGCAGTCATGGCCCTAAATTACATACGCGTGTGCGTGTGCGTGTGCGCGTGCGTGTGCGTGTGTGTGTGTGTGTGTGTGTGTGTGTGTGTGTGTGTGTGTGCGCAAAAAAGAGAGGTAAGAGTACAGGAGCTACCAAGTCCTATCACACCTTGCAGCAGTGCATCATCACATTACGTCTAAAAAGAGCTGCCACACGCAGGAAGGCATCGGGGCATGAGGGGAGTCTAAGGTGGAAGACACAACACGCCAAAACCCGGCTTATCCAGTGCTGTTTAACTCTGAGGGGACAAATCTTGTTTAGCCAAGGGCTGTGCTGTCACAGAGTGTGACATGATTTTCAAGGGGGAAGCAGTTATGGTCAAAGACATTCACAGCTGCTATGTGTAACACTCCCAGCTGCAGTAAGAATTCCACAGGCTCCAGAGGATCAGTTCTGTTTTCCTAAGACAACTTAGCATGTTACTGCACTATTACATAAGCATGTGAAAAATGCAACATCATAAAGACCAAATGTGATTCATATAGTTTCTCCTACTTATACAGGACACTATTACGCAGTTACATAAATTAATTAATAAATTATGTATTTCATCTTATTCAGATTTTTTAATTTGCCTCAAGAAAGAGATAAGAAACTTTGTCTAATCGATTCTGCAACATGCTGATCTGTGCTGTCTAGCAAGTTCTGCAACATGCTGATGTGTGCTCCAATCTGCCCCCAGGGCTCTGGATTTTATACAAGTCCAAAGTGAAGGAAAAGTGCAGCAGATACTCCTGATACCGGGTGTATGTGAGTGTATGTGTGATATATATGGTGCAGTGGATGAGGAGGATTTGAGAGATACCAGATAGGCTTGGCTGTAGGAATAAAAAACCCTAAGGGGCTCTTCTGATCCCCTTACCTCAAAAACACACACACACACACACACACACACACACACACACACACACACACACACACACACACACACACACACACACACACACACACACACACACACACACACACACACACAATTTATCTCCAAAGTAAAGTACACACACGTCCTCCATTCAGTCTCCTTCTCTTTCATGCACGCACACACACCTCTTCCCACTGCCAATACAGCTGACTGAGCTGATTTGCCTGAAAGTCAATCTGCCTTACTACTACTATCCTCCCTCCGATCCAGCAGTCCCTAATTCCCAGCCCTTACTCCACATTCTAACAGAGAAATTGAATCTCTGCTTCCATCTGTTCAACCAAACTCTGCTACCTTTCAACCTACAGCACATTTCTCCTCCTTACCTTCTTGACTCGTCCGCTTTTTGTACCCACGAAGACCAGCGAGTGGTTCTTGTAGACGTAGGCGATGACAGACGTCATTTTATCGATGGCGTCAGAAAAGAGAGGCTTGCCGCGCACCATCTCGGACACGCCCAACGGTGCATTCATGTCGAGGCCACAGAAGTCATCATCAATGGTCAAGAGCTGCAGAGGGGAAGAAGAAATGGGATTAGTACAACACAAATATAATTCAGTTCGCTTCATTAATACTGGGCTTAAAATGTGTTCAAATCTAAATTTAAGGCAAAAGGCACTGCTTGGGCAAACACTTGTGAAATCATATGTCGGTTATTAAAAATAGATAGAGGTATGCTACAGATATTTTAAGGGAGAAAAGTTATGGGTGTCGTGAGCATGTTTTTCCAGATAAACAACTTACAACAGCAAATGGTGAGCTCAAGATCAACCAGAGCAGGAATACATTACATATGACTGTCAGTGTACTTCTATAAGGAACATGCTGTATATGGCTGGGTCAAGGTACATAATGTGAGAGTATTTGTAGTGCGTGTCTGTGCGTTGGCTGGTCCACATGTAAGATACAGCAAATATGAAAACAAGTAAAGAAAGAGATGAAGATGGAAGAAGACTGCAGTCAGGCTTTAGTTCTGTAATAGCGCCAGAGGCTGCTCTGTCAGGCACAATTCCCCACCGTCCACCCAATGCAACAGCAACTGCAGAAATGCCAGTGCAGCAAGATATTCAATGTGAAGCGATTCAAAGTGAACGGAGTGAAATAAGAAAAAAAACAAAAAGTGCTGCACTATCGCAGGGCTTTAAGGCAAATCCCTGCAATATATCTAAATATAAAAACGGAATTAAGAGTAGGCAAAAATGCAACTCTCGATGGAGGTTCATCCGTTATGCTTTCAGTTTGGACATGCTGCTGTGATTTTGTAATTATATACAGATAGGTGTGTTTTTTGTTTTGTGCTTTTCTACGTATTGTGTTTGCATGCACGTGTTTAATCCTGTCAGTGGGGATATTCTTACTAGTCACTGTGGGCAGAATGACTTATGGGTTTTGATAAGAGAATAATGGCGCTCGGGATTGGTCATTATTCTGGGTGCATGGATGGATTTGAAACACTTGGTCTAGGACTAAAGGAGGCACTGCTTGATTAATAGCTTAGCAATGTGGTGGGTTGCTGTGAGGAGAAATGCCTTGGTATGTGGCACTGCCTTTAAATTCTATAAAAATAACAGAAAACTATCAGAGATTAGACGAAATGGTGGGTACAAGTTATGAAATCCATATTTTACTGAACTGACTTGAAAAGCAATTTCTAAAGAACTTTTTTTTGTTTTGAATATTGTATTATACAGTGTTTTAGTCCAGTAAAAATGATTGGGCATGTGCAGGTTGATTATTATGAACCTCACACAAAGTGTGCTAAAATTTAAATATTGTTAAAATAACAAAAGGAGCATGTCAGGTAAAGCAGAAAAAATAATCAAAATTAGTTTATAGGAGAACTTCTCGGCTAAAATCATGTCCTAACATGCAACCAAAACCTTTGAAACATCTTTAAATCGCGAGTTGGCTGATGGTTTGTACCGTCGGAGGTTGCTCTGTGGGGCAGAGTGTCTTTTTGTTTACGTCTTATTTTCCATTATTCTTCCTGGAAGTGCACCTTCGGGGCTCTTGATAAATCGTCCAAGCCCCAAGTGTCTCCTACCCATCACCATAGGCCATCATTATCAGCATCAGATGCCTCTGACAGCCACAGAGGAAATATGGGATCTGCTTGCATTAGACAAATGGAACATGGCTGGTCCAGGCTTTAGGCTGAGGACTATAACATAAGGGTTATATGGAGTGGTATGAATGATTGATAGAGATGACCTAAATTTGGGTCAAGATCATGTCATATGGTTAATGGCTGAGATGAGGACGAAAAGGAGAGAGAACAAAGACAAATGGAGAAAGGAGATGTGATGGATGCCAAGGGAGACTGAGATGCCAAAGAGACTAAACAAAGATGAATATTTGAGCGCAACTTTTTCTCCAATTCGCTACACTCCCTTTGCCGCTCTCCTCATGACCTTTTCAGAACAAGCTGCTGTCAAGAATGCACTCTCTGTCCTCCAAGTCGTGTGGTAGCTCGCCGCAAGACTAATGGCACTCCGATGAGAATCAGGGTCACTCCTGAAAGGGTCACTCCTGAAAGGGTCACTCCGGTTTTCTCCAGTAAACAGTAAAGCTGCTTCTATGTACTCATTCTTATTCCATGTTTAGGTGACAAAAAAAACACCCTCTTAGTGTCGCCATCAGTTACAAAGGATAGTCATCATGCTCGGCTTCAAAGGTTAATAGGGTCTATCAGAAGCAAAATGGAGTACTTTGTAGTATTCGGTGCATCGATGATTGAATGTTTCAGCCATTTCTCCCAAGATTAATTACATTTCCAAAAAATAAAGTGTTTTTCATCATCAAAAAAAAAAAAAAATTACTGTGCCAGTAAAGGGTGATGCATGTGCACGAAGAGGAGGTGTTTATGTGCGGGGATGTGTGTTTTCTCATCTCTTGCCTCTGACACATGCTGTATTATTTCGACTGGTTGCCAATCATCACCATCTCTGTCCTCTGTGCGGCAATCTAATGAAATACTTTGTCTGTCAGCCCTTTCAGGAAGCCGACATATTTTCATTACGCCACCGCCGAAACATGACATTCGTAGTTGAGATGCCAACGACGTCTCAAGTCAGAATGGCAAATAACATCCATGTAGCCGTTGACGTTGTCTGCCAGGGAGATACCGCTGTCACTGCTTCTATCATGCTGTATGTCACTTTTTCTGTCCCTTAACCCAATTTATTAATACATTTTCAAACTGATTTGTAATGTTGTTTCTCTCAACCCTTTTTGTCTTCCCAATTCCCAATGGCCCTTGCTTTACAAGTTGTTGCATTGAAGGCAAGAGATCCCCTTCAATGTGTCCAATTTAATCTTAGTATTGACCTTATATTTTCTATTTTTTTTTATCTTATCTAAGAAAATTGAATGTGTCATCAGGTGTCATCAGTACCTTCATCCCTGGGTACTGCAGATATATGGTTATTATTAGTACAGGTAAAATTATCTGTATTGATTTGAACATGTGCTTACTGCATGACTAATAACAAAACTAGCCAATGACTTGAAACTCCAAACACTTTCTTGGTCAAGCCCGGCAGGTATTTCAGCTAGCGTCCCGCAGCGTAGCAACAGAGGAGAAAGATGGAGGGTTCCTCCCTGAAGACAGAGGGACAAGAGAGCAGAGTCTCTGTATTTGGACAGAGGCCAGGCACTGAGGCAGAATCAGGTCACTCTCAGCCGTATCCATCTCTTTGCTTCTGTCTGCCTGCCAGCACCGGCACAAAGAGAGCTCTCTTCTGGACTGTGCAGGGGGATCAGCAGATACAGAGTGGAGAAAAAGAGAGGGGGCAGTGGGCGCGCGCGAAAGCAAGAGAGTTGCTCAATGCGATTAGTGGGGGATTGAAAGAGATCCGCTCTCCAACACTCTCTGATGTATGGCCTAATCTGGGTTTGCACTGTTGTGAGGGGCCCATTCCATTGGCTGCGAGTTCACAAAGTTAATGACACACGTTAAAGCACTGAGACATTTCACTTTGTCACTCCTAAACCACTGGAGACTCCAAAGAGACCATTTTCTTACATTTCTGGCCGTTCCTTTTTTTTTTTATTAGTTATTAAACTGCCTGTGGCACTCTAAATGACTTTCTTCAGCAGTCCACTTTAGTGTGCCGATACTGCCCTTCTGCACTGTAATCGAAAAGTTCATAATGCAACATTTGTTGATATGATGAGCTTCTTTTAATGTAGAGTCATTGAGGATTACATATACTTCTCATAAAAGAAAGACTGGAGTCAAATGAAGACAATGTATCAACGTAGTTGCTCTTAGTGTAATTAGCCACAAAGGACATCAAGTATTTTCCTCTTGCCCTACTGTGCTAAATGACTAACCTGCCAGGATGATTGATGGCACCAGAGAATTATGTCATGACTAAGTGGGTTTGCAGTGTTCATTGTAAGATATAATATCAACATTCAATTTCACTAGAATAAAACACTGGCTGTGTGACTCCTGCAGCAACAGAGTCACTTGAGAGTGGTGATTCCCAAACTATGGTACAACATAATAAGTGGTACGCAAAAGCCTTGCTGAAAGGTCTCTCATGTGGACCATTTCTTCTCTATGTCTTTGAAATCCTCTGTGATCTGCCTACACGTGTGGCAAGCCCAAAGAATCTCAAGAATCGTATTAACAGTTTTATAGATAAATTCTTTGATTTTGCAAGTTCATATGAACCTCTTCCCATCATTTGTAAGTGTGACTGGGAGGAAGCGTGTTTGTGTATCAGATGTGCTGAGACCTAGTCTGTCTGCCTACTGATGCCCTCCATCACACAAGCAACCTGGGGCAGAATACCCCACCACTCACACTATGAAATAAAGACACAAATTCACTTTGAAACAACACCAAAAACACTGTGATTACACAGTGTTCACTCTTCTGTATGCTTTATCTTTTGATATTTAGGCCGACCATCATCACGTCACAACCTTACAAATGTCGCATCCTGTCACCATGAATGATTTTCCCATTTCCCTCTTCACAAAAACTGTCTTCTTTTGGTCCAGCTTTATATACCCAATTAAACAATCTGAGTGTGTTTAGATAGATGCCTGTTTGAAGCAGAAAAAGTGAGGTACACAGTGGCAAATGATGAGAGAAGTGACTTCTAGGATGAAATGTAAAGTGTCCATCGCAAATAATGTTGCACAAGTCAATGTGGCATTAAGATGAATGGCAGACAAGAGAACCCAATAAGTGAATGTAGGAATAATTCAAAAGGAATAACAAGTATTAGGTGAGGAGAGAATATGGATTATTCAAATAAAAAAAAGAAAGAAATTGTGTTTTTGTGCGTAAACTAAAAAACTGGATTCTTCTTCACAAAATCAAATGTGCAGCACAGGAGCAGGAGTCACTGCGTATGTGTTTCTGATGACTGGGATTCACTGCTCTTTGCTGCTTTGTTAAGGCATCCACAGGGCATTCCGAGAGAGAGCTATTTTTGCAGCACTCCGACTGAATCATGTTGAAAATTCAGTTTGAATGCACAAGTGTCAACGTGGACCGCAAGAGCTGTCACCAAGCAGATTTAACTTCCGCGTTGTATGGCGCCCTGGAGACCATTTCAAAAACTAGTCCCAATGATTAGGACTGAAGAAAGAAAGATCATATACTGTATGTTGTGTATCTATATATATGGATGTTCACACACAGGGCCTGACGGTGATGTCATCTCGGGGAAGAAGGGACATCAATCATGGCAGATCAGTGGAGTTATAGAATGCAAAGTGGGAAATTATAGTGAGAGTTTGTGCATTAATATTAAACCACTGCTGGAAAATACAGCACATGTGTATCTATTGGTGTGTATGGGTACACTAGGCTGGACACGCACTTCTCAGGGTGTGCCTGAAAAAAAGTTGATTTATCGGAGTGTTCTGTTGGCAGATTTCAATATGTAGTGGCAGGCTTTGATAAGCCTGTGATATTTTGTAAATTTGTGTTTGCGGATGCTCGCACCTGCCAACCGTTAGCTGAGCGGCTACAACAGATAATAAATATTGGTTAGGACAAACAATCAAATCAGGAACTAACGAAACAGCATGACAATTTTGGATTGAAATTGAGAGATCACTAAAGCGGAGCTAGAAGAGAGAGAAGGTAGGAGAATATCAGATGCAAGATGTGAGTTTAAGAGACACAGAGGTGGGAGGAAAGGAAACTCACAAATTGAACAAGGAGCTGGATATGATGAAAAGAAAAGTGTTTCCTATAACTTCATAATCCATGTGTTCCTCTCTTTCTGAAATGATTACGAGGGAAATCAAACTGAACAGTTCTGCTTGTATTACCACCTACAGAGATTCTATCATCCATTGCAATCCTTTACAAAACTTCTAATATTGTGTTTATATTTATTTAAAAAAAAAGTGCAGATTCATCTCATAATCTTTTGTCAGGACATAGTGGTCGGGTTGCAATGAAAGTTCACATTGAAACGTGTCATAGGTATAATAGCAAACTGTTTAGTATGTAGTATAGTATAGTATATTTTTGCAGAATTTAAAATATTATGTTGCCCTGCTTGATGGGGAATCTGAGAATCGGGGAATCTGGAAAAAGATAGCACGAAACAGAAGTTTTGAAATACAACACGTAAAAAAACAATGGGGGAAAGAAATGGTTTCCAGTTATGTCTGTGTTTTCAGGCAGAAGCCAACCAGCACGGCGTACGGTGAAGGAAGCGGGAGACACTTGTTTAATCACAGAATAATGATATTGTGATGGATTCTGACCTTTAGCAAGCGGTATCATGTATGGAGATTTAATTAGCGAGCCAGCCAGCAAGCAGGGCTAGCGGATATGTGGATGGAGTGGGGTGAAGTGGGGAGAGGGGGTCTGGATGGAGGGAGGGGTGGGGGGGATGTCTGGATGTCCTTAATGAATCTACTAGCCTTTCCCTTCCTGAGGATGTGGCCTAGACTGACTCATCAGCAGCAAAGGCAGCAGCCTAGTCACTGATCGAGCTCTGCAATCAGACAGAGGAGGGATGGAGATGACCAGCACAGACGACAACACTGTTCAAACGTTGGTCAAACAAAGAACACAACAGAAGAAAAAGTCAGTAACATGAAAAAGGGAGCACAGGGGGAAGACAGAGAATGTAACATTGGAAGAACTCCTTTCAAGTGAAGGATGAAATAAGGGAGGGATGAGCCCGCGTGTTGGGGGACTGTGAGAGAGATCAAGCAAAAAGACTCAAAGAAACAGCCGCGGCCGAGAAGAATAATCTAATTAATTGGAGTGAATTCAGAATGTGAAGTCGATAGCACATGACAAATGTGAAAGAATAGCCCGTGGCATGTTAGTTAATGACATGTAATTAATGATCATTAGCAGAAGGGATGAGGGGATGGCCGTAGCCTGTCAGAGCCTGGCAGACGACCTTGTAATTTTCTCGTTTGTGTTTGGGGAGAGCGCTTCACTGTGTGCTTACGGGAAGAAATCAAAAGGGGAAATAGAGGCGACGGGGGCACAGACTCCGAGAGAATGAGAACGAGTGACGGTGGCTAGTATTTTCATAAGAACATGAAGGGAAGGACAGGCAAAAGGAGAAATGAGTGGCATAGGAAGAGAGCAATGAATCAAGGATGAGAGAGAAGAGAGCGGCGGGTGAATTTATTGCAATCCCGCTGTTTTGTTGTTCTGTTTTTTTCTGCTGACACAGTGAACATGGAGGGAACAGGCAGCGGTTTTTTTATAGGTCACATGCCACTTCACAATGATCTATGGATGCAGGCCCTTTGCAGACTTATACTGTTGAGCACGCATTATGTGGCTCAGCCAAGCATGGCCATTTGGGGGAGAGAGGAAGCACCTCTCTCACACACACACACACGCGCGCACACACACACACACACACAGAGACACACACACACTCTTTCTTTCCATCTATCCTCTCTACTGCTCTCTCACCCTGCCTGTGCATTCCTCTTTTCTTCTTTACTTCTCTCTCTTTGCATCTCTCCCACCACGACTGAAAGCCTCTTAAAGATGATGTAAGGCATCAAAGGCCTGACGGGAGCAAATGTTTTTATGCACTCCTAACCAGGCCTGTGTCCTGTAAATGAACTTGTGTCCTTGCACATATTCATACTTACTATGATGACTTGATTATTTACCATTCCAGAACACAGAAATACCAGAATATAAGTGTTGCATTGTTGAATGAAATGAAAACGGAAAAAATACGATGATCACAAAGTACTTTAAAAAGGAATATTAATTTAATTAATTAATGTATGCCAAAACTGTATACACTAAAGAAAATGCTATGTATTAATGTGATTAAACATTATATTTCAAAGTTGTTTAACATTCATTATTGCATACAGTGTGATGTGAGGTTGCCAGTATACACAGGGCACCTTTAGTAGTGAGAGGATATTGTGGTTATGGCTGTCATGCATCTGCTCCAGCAAAGATAGTGGTTTGGTCTATCCACATTAGGCCTGAATGTGTTTCATCCTTATCAAAAATGTGTGTTCTGTGTGTGTTCACATTGGTCCATACAGCCAGACTACTCTAATGAGCCTGGGGGCTGTACATCCTCTCCCTAATTGGAGGAAAAACACATCATGTTCAAAATATGACAGTGTTCGAAAGACTAAATTTTTTTTTTTTTTTTTTAAATACAAAGTGTCATAAGAAAGCGAGAAACAGGGAACATCGTGTGATGGAGAGGCATAAAGTGAATGATGAAGAGAGTAAGATAAAAGGGTATGCCCTAAATACAAGGCTCTTTATCATTCCCTATAGCAAAAGCAGCCAACAGAGTGACATGCAGGCCCCCATTTAAAGACATTTAATGGCCTGTATGTCCGTGTCAATCTTTTTTCTACAGTACAGAAAGTGGGATCACATTGGTTTCTTTGGAATGTTCTAGTGTTTTTTTTTTTTTTTAAGTTGCTGCTTTTCCTGCTGCAAGTGGACGCCAACTTCTGCAATTTACAAAAAAAATAATATTGCCTCGTCATGCTGCATGTTCTGATGCCTCTAGTATCAAAAAGTGTAATTGAATAGGCAAATTAGCAGCGGATATGGGTCAGTCTCTTTAAAAAGAAAGTCAAAAGTCTGAACATTTAAAGAGCACATTTTACTGGACATGGTGTCACAATATCTGTGACTGAATAACTTGATATCAATATTGCAGCGATATTGTGATATAGTGGGTATAGCAATAAGTGGGTAGAAGCAAATAAGAGAACAGCAAGAACAGCCTGGTAAATTAAGGAACTTACATCAATTTACTGTACTGTAGCCTTTAAAACCAGGAAATGACAACACTTATGCCATATCATGATATTGCAATATCCATAATTGAAGGCAATATCTGATCTCGGATTTAAAAAATCATTAAGAGTCCCAAACTGAACTAAAGTTGAGTTTAAGGGGTTATGTGAATTAACTGTACCTGAAAAGACACCTGCTTAAACTGTCTACTTACAGTATATGTACATGAATAAGATATTATAGATTCAGACGCTAGCTTTACAATAGTGTTCAATCTGAATTTCATCTCTTATCCACAAACAGCTAGCCCCCATCAAATCGTTAACCGTTTTTGTCCAGCAGAAAATGAGACGGCTGGCTTGTGTAACAAATGTGTAAGAGTTGTAATAGAGTGAGCAAGCCCTGTTGGATATTAATGTGGTTTTGTGACTCCTCAATTAGAGTGTCTTCTGAGAGCAGAAACCCCCAAAAAAGCAGTCTGCCTTCCAAAATTCCCTAAACAACCTTGTTTGGTATGTTCAAGACTATGTGTACGAGTGTACAGTAAGAGCGCGTCAATACTTAGCTTTCTACTGTACACCCGAGGGAAGCACAGATTGGAGAGGATGTGAGCGATGAGTTTAAACTACATTTCTGATGATATCTGAGACGCAGCGCTCCCACTCATGCATCATTTAAAACAGCAAAGGAATTAATCTGAGAGCAACAACCAACGATTCATAAAAATCAACCATGGGATATTAGAAAGACAACCATCCATCACAGGCAACACTCTTCAGCTTAACATATATTATCATTGTGCAAACACTTACAGGAGAATATATCTGGGCCTCATTTACATCTACTAATTTACTAATGTTCAAGTGATGGGCGGATTTATGAGTATGTTATGTGTCCATGCATTTAAAAATGACTATTTATGGATGTAAGGTCAGCTCCACCCCATCTGATCTTGATCTTAGTAAATCATTTGATGTCAAAAATAATGATTTATTGCCATGATGCTATCAAAAGTCTATCCACCATGTCCATTACCGCAGTAGTAGCCATACTTACAAGTATGGTGGCACACGTGTGTGTGTGTGTGTGTGTGTGTGTGTACGTCAGAACTCATCTATCTCCTGCAGAGTCCACCGTCACTTGTTCAGCAGGGTCTAATTTATGCACTGGCGGTAGCGCATGGCATCATTCCTCAGCACTAACCCCTGCGTGCTCCCTCACACTTCCTTTCCCTGCTGACAGCTCCACCCCAGGCATGATTTATCAGGCCCCCAAGCAGCAGACAAAGGCGTCCGGGCACGTGTGCTGTGCCAGAGACGGATTAATAGATAAACACAGAGATCCGAGAGAGGGTCACTTCATAATGTATCGACGGAGCGTGTGACTGAGGTCAGAACAATATGGTCTGGGCAGCAAGAGGATAAAATTTATGTTCCTGAAATATGACCACGACCAAGTCATCAAATTTGTGGAAGTGTAGCTGTATAAATTCCCATTTACAACTTTTGATAATAAAGATGAGTGGCTTAAGGAAGATAAAATATTATTTTCTTTCCTGGTAAACTGCTACTTTAATTTAGTGTATTCATTTCATTCATATTAGCACAAAGCTGGAGTTTCTGTGGTTATCTACCGGTTACATCGTTAGAATATCAAAAATATACCAAGAAAGCAAAACTTTTTACCATCCAGTTGTAATAATACACCATTAACTAATCTATATGTTGAAAAACAGACTTTCTTTAGTGTGGCTTTATTTGTATTAATCTATTTAAACTCGCTAAACTCAAACTTGGCAAATGACCACGTGATATATTTTGCCATGTTTGCTATATAGGGGAGGATGATAAATACCAAATGCACTCTGATTGAGGCAATGTTCTAGCTCTTCAGGTTTATAGCTTTTATTAATGATGTAATGAGATCAAGAAATAAAAATGCATGAAGCAGCTTTGGGTGCTTGTGAAGGTGGTCGAAACATGCAACACCCAATTTAACCTTGTTTTTCATGTGCACAAAGTGAGAAATCAAATGAACTGAATCACTGAATTTGTAATGCTGTTATGGAGAATGGAATTATGGTAATTTGGCTGAGCATTCAGCTGCATTGTTTAAAGGGTGAGCGGATTAAAAGAGGCAGTGGATGGTTAACATCTCATCGTAATGGGATGGAGCATGAACCCACCCAAGAACAGAGAGTTAGTGAGGCCCTCCCGCAGTGCAACCAAGCTCATTATGGTAACATTGGGGGGAGCCTTCAAAACCCATTTTCCTCCAGAGATGTTCACCTTAATGTCCTTCAATTAGAAATGATTGAAACAACAAGGAATCATAAGTGATTTGTTTTTGTTAATACAGTTTTATGCCGCTCCTGAATGAGTAGGTTTGATCATTTCTACTTCAGAAAGAAATGTGCAACACCTGCTGGTCCTTAAGGGACTGGATGTCATAATGCAGTACATACAGTAGTGTGTACTTGTGTGGGCAAGTGTTGAATAAAAAATAAATAAATTTTTAAAAAAGCCAATACAGCCCTCCTATTGTCCTATTGTACTCTGCAATATCCGCATCTGGAGTGTTTGGTGTTCGTCCGTATCTGAATTGTTTCTGCACTGCTGTCATTAAACAAAACAAAAATCTAAATCGCACACCGTGTGTGCTATAGCACTACTCACCGCACTGCTGCAGGGAATATCTTTGACTTTGAGCCAGGCCAGGTCCAGCGTGCCCTCTCCTTTGTAGCAGGACTGCAGCCTTTCCTTGATTTTCTCATTGATCTTCCGCAAAGAGAAAACACACAGCGCCGAGTCCTGGGAGGCTTGACGGGGACGTCTCTTCTGGCCCTTTGAGAAGACGGCAAACAGCACATCGTCATCCGGTGCCACGTCGAGGGAGCGTGCCAGAATGGCACCAGCTTTTGACAGGTAGGCCGCCTCAAGTAATCGGTACTCCACGTTGCCACTAATGCATCCAATAGGCACCTCCACATAGGAGTTGAATGCAGTGTCTGCTTTGCAGAGGCGGACTATCTTGGAAGTGTACACCTGTTCCCGACCAGCAGAGGAGGATCCAGTGGTCGGTCCACCTCCCATTTCAGGCTGCAAAGTCAGAAAGTAGACAAAGTTCCCACTGGCAAAGCCATAAATGTAGTATATGTCAAAGTCTGGGATGACAGTGAAGGTATCTGAAGGGATCTTAATCATAGAAGCCACAAACTCATCATGGAAGACATATGCAAACATGCCATCCTCCTCTGAGTTTCTGGCCAACTTTCGGCTAGAGATGGTGGGGAAGTACTCTGGCTTGCCATCCACCGCTGTGGCTACAAACAGCATGTCCGGAGAGGCGTTGCCATAAGAAACAATGACACCAAACACAGAGCCGCTCTCATTAACACCAGAGAGGTAGTGCTCCTTCTTGTGGAAGGGCTCTCCTAGTTTGAAGAGGTCATCGAGACGGAGGAGTTTGCAGATGCCCTGGTAGAGGCTGCCGCAAGCCAGCAGCCGGTTCTCCCGATAGTCCATCAAAAGCATCTTGTTGACATTGTTGGTGAGTGTCAGCGGCTCACTGCAGGGCTGGACAATACGTGGTGGGTAGCACTTGCGGTTGTCTTCATCTGGGCCAGTCTCATGGGACACCTGGACCTCCAAGCCTGGGGACAGTTTATATATGCGATTGACAGCTCCCAAATAAACATTGCCATTGCGATAGTCCACCGCGAGATGGTTAAATGTCCATGCAGGGTTCTCAGCATGAAAGGATGCATATTCCTCCTCCTGAAGCAACGCCGTGATCACTTGGGAGCCGGCACTGTGAGCCTGTGGGGCTTGCACCACTGTCTGTGAGGTCACAGGAAGCACCAGACTAGACAGGAAGCAGCATACAAAAAAATAGGTCCGTATTCTGGCGAGGGACGCCATGGCTGTGCTTAGGGTGGGACTGGTGAGGAGAGGGACGGAGGCACAGTCCAGTGCTGTCGGCCAGTCAGGATCAAGCCTCTCTTGAGACAGAGGACATTATTTACCTGAAAAGGGAAGAGACAGAACTTAGTGAAAACAGGCAACATATCACTGCATTTACAGAAACTGTGACAGGATATTGATATACTGTATACACTGTACATTAGTGATCTATGTTCTAATTTTATCTGGCACAGATTAGAGTAGAACATCTTAATGAGTAGAGCAGGTGAAGAGGCCACACATCTGAGACTCCAGAGCAATCTTTAATTGGAGAAGAAATGGGCTTGACAAAAAAAAAAAAAAAAAAAAAATGAGGCTGAGGTACAGTAGCGCTTTAAAGAGGCAGTGTGCGCAGACAGCTCTAGCCAGTTAGATCAGTCACTGAGAAAGGGGACGGAGGAGGAGGAGGAGGAGTAATGCATTGTCTCAGAGGAGGTGATCAGCATGGCTCTGCACCATCTCTCTGCATGGGCCCCTGCCCCTCTCCACCCGTCCCTGCCTTTCTGCTTCAGCCGCTATGCACCTAATTGATTCTCCCCTCGGAGTAGCAATTTGCATGCTTTGGCGATTTTTCTCTTTTCTCCCAATAGAGCAACTCACCTGCTGACACTGCCAGCAGAGAGAAAAGGTCCTTCTGCATACCTACATACACATGCATGCACAGACACAAAGATGGGGGGCTTTTGGTCAAAGGAGGAACAATTAGGGAGGAACTGCAAGTGGTTGCAGAAATAAGCTTCCCAATGGTCTTTGGGTCAATTGCACAGTCTCAGCATTATACTCACAGCCACAACAAACACATACACCCTTCATGAAAAGGAACTACTCGTGAAAATGCTGCATGTGGTGAGCAGGACTGTGATATCTATACTGTCAGAGCACCCGGTGTAAAACGCACACCGGTACAGATTATCAAGTAGAAATAACTGCCTTTCCTGCAAATGTGATGGGCTCACTGTGAGTAGTCTGCTCCTTACACCTCTCCAGTGGCAAGCTGGGTATTATCATTGGTGATGTTCACCCGGGTAGAATCCAAGTGTTACATTCACACAGACCAGCGCAATTAAAAATCTCATGCAATAATCCAAATCACAATTTGTAATGGAACTGCACAATATTATTGATAATAATATATTATTGGTGTTGTCAATCTACAGAAACCAAAAGGCAATTATTGCGAAGACAAAATTCCAAATTCAGATTTTTCCTCACACCCATTCATCCTTTAGGAAAAATAAAAGTCCAACATCAGCCAAAAAAGATTGTTTGCTACTGGGATCAAGTAGTAACCTCGTTCAAAACGTGTATTCTTTGAGTATGATGTAGCAACATGTAAAAATAGCACACAAGTAATACCAACTCCTTTTCTTATCAAATAACATTTATAACATGCAGCGTGCTGCTCAGAGGTACAGGGTGAAGATGGGGCAAACTTTGAAGTGTCATTCACAGTAAAGTTATGCGCGAGCTTGTCTGTCACACTTAATGCAAATCTTTCTCAGCAAAATAGACAAATTTATAAAACAGTGTCATGGTTGTAGGCAATTGGTAGACAATTAAAAAAAAAAAAAAAAGTATATCTGAAAATATCGCTGACAAATGACAACAACTTTTCTATCATTTTCACTTCACTAATTCTGGCATAACATCCCAAACGGGATTTTGAAGACACCAAAAATGAATCAGTTTCTTCGGAAAGCCTTTTAGCTATATGATCACTATGAACACTTGCACACATAAATGGTGTAGCTATACCTGACATTATCCAGCCACAGATCTCATCTCAGGGTTCACATTCAAGCAATCAAAAGTTGTGGTGGTGTCAAACGCAACCTCACTGCAATCTTACCAATCTCCCCTCCATCTCCTGTTAGGCAGAGAGAGAGGAAGAACAGAGCAGGCAGCCTCTTAGCACATGATAAGAAGAGCAGAGAGGATGATGAGAGGGATAAAAACCGATACAGAGATAGGTGACATGCGTTCAGACATTGTCTGTGTGCAAAGAGCAATCATTACCATCGCTATGACAAAGGCTTCAGGCGGGAGGGTGATGTAAGAGACCCAGACAGGGAACGCTCACAATATCATGAAATAACTCTGGTTAACACAAATTTAAGGACAGACACAAAAGATGAGAAATTACCCCCCCCCCAAAAAAAAAAACAACAAAAAAACAAAAATAAAACACAAGCACAAAAGCTAAGTGTGAAAACAAAACACACACGTGGCACTTTGAGCAACAACAAAAAAATAACTTCACTAAATTGCTCAAATAGAAATTTGCTGAAGGCAGATTGTACTGAAAGGTTTCCACTATTGTGACCACCTGCTAAAGAGAGACTAAGTGTAAGAGAGAGTCTCGGAGACAGAAAGAGGTTTAGACAAAGGAGCTGCTGGAAGCCACTGCTACTTCAGGAGTGATGACAGATCAGTGAGCCCATAATATTCCTCTAAAAATAAAAAGGGAAGCTACATATTAATCTCACACCAGCACAGGAGCTCCCACCTCTCATTTACGTAGCGGGGGAGGTGGGGGGGAGAGCAGGCATAACAAAGTGTTCCTCTGAAACTCCCAGACAACTTTACTCAGCAGGTATAAATATAAAAAGAGACGGGGAGGAAGGACGGAGGGATGCTGGAAGGAGACTAAAAAGGGAAAAGAGCATGAGACGTAGTGAGAGACAGAGGGAGGAGCTGCAGAATCGCCTTCACATCCACCGTCCACATGGCCGCATTATGCACAGCTGACATACAAAAACAAAACAAAAAAAGAGAAACGCTCCCAGTGCTTTCTATTGAGAAATAAATAGCAGTTTTGCAAACAAAAAGAACTGAAACCCTCAAAGGAAAAGAAAAAAAAAAATCTCCTCATCAGCGGTGCCCTGCAATGGCAGAGTGTCTGCCACATGAATCTGTTGCCGAAATGCAATTATTCTGACGGGGGGGGGGCTCATTTAGTCGCTGTTTGCCTTTGCCTGCTGATCATCAAGCTCCATTAATTAAAGCTTGCTTTGGTTCCGAGGATTTATACATCAGACATGCAAACACACACACACACACACACACACACACACACACACACACACACACACACACACACACACACACACACACACACACACACACACACACACACACACACACACACACACACAAACAAATGGGGACTGATATTCTAACACACAGTTTATCTTTATCTAGTTATGTGCCATTACGGCCTGACTTTTCCCTCCCCTGCTCTATCCGTATTAAAATAAATTGCAATACTGCTGGTAAAGAGAATAAAAAGTAATGATGTTTAGAAACAAATGGAAATTCCTGCATTAAACTGTTATCACAACAATAATCAATCATTGTAGAGCAAATGCAGATAGGATGTAAAAAGTAAAAGGGATGTTAGCTTATGTGACCTGCGTGTGTATCTGGCAATTCTGGGCTAGCTGTCAGACGAGAAATATAGCTATTTTAACACGCATGCACAGCCCCACAGATAGCAAAGAGAGCTAATGAATTTATGATTCGCACTGCACTCTTCCCCTCCCTCCCCCCCAACACACACACAGTATCACTGGATGTGTGGAACCCACGTGTGAGCCTGTGTTTGTGTGCATTATCTCCATGTGGGAAACTCAAAACTGAGTTTGAGTTTAGTCTTTAGAAAATAACTGGAATGTTTTCCTAATTTTGTCTCCTTAAAAGCTGTCAGCCAATCACGAGGAGAGGAGAGGAGAGGAGAGGAGAGGAGAGGAGAGGAGAGGAGAGGAGAGGAGAGGAGAGGAGAGGAGAGGAGAGGAGAGGAGAGGAGAGGAGAGGAGAGGAGAGGAGAGGAGAGATTGACAAGTTTCCCAAGACGTGTCAGACCTCCATCACTTGACGTAGCATTGTCATATACACCAGAAATGTGCAGACATATAGAGGGGGGGGGGGGACCTGTAATCTGGTCCATTTTACTTTTCCATTTTTTCCAACACATTTAGTTTGGCAGTCAGAAATATTGCCCAAAACTTCTGACAAGACACAAACCAGTTAACTCAAAGATCAACAAGTTCAAATTGCCCTGTTTCATGGAAAGTATTTTGATGCTGCAAAGCTAATTTCGTGGACAACAATATTAGGCAAAGCTATTATAGATATGACAGGAGCCATTTTCCTTTGGCGATGATTGTGTAATGGAGAGCCCTGGCCAGACATGACAATTGGAGGAGACGCAACAAAAAGCATGCCTCAACGAAATAATCTCCTGCTATTTATAGCCTGTCAGAGGGGAGGCATTTATGTTGAAGAAATGACTTGGAAATGAAAGAAACTGTCTAACTCTTTGGTAAACAGCTTAACGTCTCAGTGTAGAAATGTTCAAAAATAACTATCAAATTCAACAAAAACACTACGAGTCAAATGGGATTAGGAGATTATGTGTGAGTAAAATGTGGCGTAATTACACATAATTCTTTGTATTCATGGCGAAAAAAAAGATTTTGCAGATTTTTAGGGTAATCTGTCACAGGTTCAGAGGAGGTGAATGAATGACGGCCTCAAGAGTCTCTTACATGCACAACAAGTAAGAAGAACCGAAAGTGGCACAGAGGTAAATTGATGATAAAGGTTTAAAAGAGCCAACTCATGCAAAATGAAAAGGAAGAGAGGGGAGTGACGTTTGAGATGCAACGGAGACGTTAAGAGCATGTCTCGATCCTGCCACAAGAAGGTTACTGTGCTGTGTCCATTTGCTCAAAAGACAAGGAAGCTGAATGAATGGTGGATGGATGTACGATAGTCATACTCAAACACACAACTCCTGACTCAGACCAAAGCCCTTCTTGTATTTTCAATCTTTAGATTTGTGACCAAAGGTCATTGAGCTTTTGCTTTAAGAGCCACTAAACTCTGTAATGTCTTACTAGAGCAAATGCCTGTGCAGTGGACATACATTTGACATATTTTCTGTAAATGAATGCCCGTCTGTTTCATTGTTTTTGTTTGTTTGTTTGTTTGTAATAGGACCTAAACTCCTTTCTTTGGCATGTTGTGACTTTGGCCCCACCGGGAAAGGTGTTGTTGTCAGGCATTGCTCAGTCATTCTGTGCATTATGGGAGTGTATCTTTATGGTTGATGAGACATCAGCTGGCAAGCGCCAGGAGCTGGATTGCTGTGGTCATTTAAGGCCTGTATGAGCACTGCTTCAGGCTATATGCCTGCTGTTAGGAGACTACTGAACTATAGTAGATGCTCAGGCAATGGGATTTCTAGTTTTAATTATGGGTCAGTGAATGCTTTGCTGAGATGGTTTGGGTTGGGTTTGTGGGGTGATATGGCAGCAGAACGAGAAGGAGTAGTAGTAGTAGTGGTCGTTGCAGGAGTCACAGTTGTAGTTGTAGTTGCATCCGTGCTCAGAGTGGGACTTTGAATTTGAGAGCAAACAAGTGAGCCAGAAGGAAGCCAGAGTAAGACAGGAAAAACAGAGAGAGAGAGAGAGAGAGAGACAGAGACACAGAAAGAAAGAAAACTGGCAGACAGAGAAGTGTGTCCCAGATCAGTGAATGTACACTGAGTGGAGCCACCCCACCCCCCAAAACTCAACCCACCCCTCCCCCCGCTGAGCCCTGGCACTGATCAGAGGAATAAGTGTCACTGCATTGCAGCCACACACTGATACTGGAGGGAAACACAGTGTCCCCTGCACTCACACAGCATAATCACAAACTAGCACAACACACACACACACACACACACACACACACACACACACACACACACACACACACACACACACACACACACACACACACACACACACACACACACACACACACACACACACACACACACACACACACACACACACACACTTTTGCCAATTGTCATACACACAAACCTCCAGACCTTGACACAGCAAGAGACTTACTCTAACTTTACACTTCTACATACAAACACACAGGACACCACAAACAGAAAGAATGCCCCCACTGTACACACACACACACACACACACACACACACACACACACACACACACACACACACACACACACACACACACACACACACACACACACACACACACACACACAAACAAACACACAAGCCTATTAAAAATAAACAAAATAATAATTAATTATTTTACGTATGTCTTTGTATCCATTCAGTCAGTGTCCATCATGCAATCAGTTGTTATTTCAAGAGACAAAGTCGTGCTTAAGCCTGTATTACTTTCCGTTTTTTTTCAGTGTTTTGTGTAAAAGTAGCGACACCTACCAATTGTTTTCATTCATACACAATAATTAAAAAAATTACTTTTGGGGCAGTTATTAACAGGGAGGTTAACAAACAATGGGGTGAGATTCTGCTATTATTAAGCACAGCAAGAGCAAATTATGATGTGCAGTAAATAATAATTGTGCAGCCCTTTCATTCACACACAGACACACACAAACACACACACACACACACACACACACACACACACACACACACACACACACACACACACACACACACACACACACACACACACACACACACACACACACACAAAGAGACAAAAAAAATTAAGTAATGCTTAAAAAGTGATCAGGTCCAACATGGTTATCAGGCTAAGCTAACCCCTGCTGGTACACAAAACAGATGGCATACCCATTTCTCTCAGGAAGGCAGCAGTGGAAAAGAGAATATATTAAAAAAAAAAGGAGGACACCGAGGATAGAGAGAAGGCGGGGTGTCCTTGGTGTTTACATCAAGACGTGGATTAGCAGCATGGATTACTGTCATCAGATACCCTGTCAAGATCAGGGTTAGGAGGTTTAATCCACCACAGAGCTGTTGATATTACAAAGAAAGTATTGGGATTGTACTGTCAACTGTGTACATATGTGAATGAGAGAAAACTCAGAAAACTGAGAGAGACTCCGACATTATGATTACAGATGTAGCAATCAACAGTGTTTACAACCATCAAGGCATTGCAAATAACACATTGTGTTTAATTATTAAAGTGAGTGTTGAGTTTTAAAAAAAACCCAATTTTCAAGGGAAATTATCTCCCATTGTTCAGTTTGTTTAAGAGTTTATATCGGACAGATTTTGAAATTCGTGGCAGCAGCACAGCAGCTGTATTGAAGACCCTGCGTTGAGAAACAACCATATGTGCCAACTGGGACTGAACTTTATATATTCAAGTGTTTTCTTTCGTTCGGTTAACACAGATGTAAGGGGTGTTGTATATCGTATAGTTTACGATATTATGGTTATACTTTTTTTTAAATAAATCAAATTTGTGATGCGCTACTAGAAATATTCTGATTTGTTGACGTAGGGATGTTATATTGTTACGCAACATAGAAAGAAAAAAGAATATTTCAAAGAAATACCCTGAAATATTTTGACAATATTTCAGGGCCCTATCCCCCACCTCTAGATGTATACTGCAAATCAACGTACACTGAACTAATTTACAGTACAATGAAAACAGTAGCTTTCAAATGGAGGCAACATATCCATACAGAAAGATGATACAGCATTGTCAGCTCTGCAAAACCCCAGATTACTATTAATGGAATCGTGATCCTTATCATTATTCTTAAAACAGCCTGCCATGGTATGTGTAGTATTGTTAAGGTACGGTTGAATGTTTGTATTTTTTTCACTAAACAACCGTCGCGCTTTTGGCTTGCCCCACTGGAGAAGACTTGTAGGTGAAAAAGCTGCTAAACTAGTGGTTAGTTACATATTCTGAACAGTATAAGGTGTGATGTGGTTGTTATTTTATCTTAACACCAAAAGAAGTGCCTGTCCACAAATTAAACACTGAGAGGTAGGAGTCGAAAAAAAAAAAAAAAGGGGGGGGGGGGGACAGAAATGCTGAAAGAAATACGAGTCCTGAAAAGATACTAAGTGAAATACAACCAAGACAAGTGAATCACTCATCCAGTATAAGTGTGTCAAATACACAATTTGTGTCACACAAACTTTCTTGGTTCCTCACTAGATGGCTGGCTGTCTGTCTCTTTCTTTCACTCTCATAGAGTGAGTAAGAGCATTTCAAAGAAGGATTCTAGGCAAAGATCCAACAGAGGAACCCCTCTGGATTTTAGAGAAATAGCTGACATCTGCCCATCCCCTCTCCTTGCGCAATCTCTTTCATTTTTTGCCACTCCTTCTCTTTCCCTCTTCCACATCTGAGACTTACAAATCCTCCTTAGTAGGGTAGTGTTTAAACTCATTTTCCTAAACACACACTCCGAATCTGACCCCTAAAGAGTGTTTTCTGTACAGAAATAATCTGTGCATTGTGTCCTCGTTGCAATATCACCCGTGGCATTAGAATAGCACTCAAACCGTCCTTGGTTGCAAAATAAGGTCACTCAAACATACAAACACGCACTGATACACACAGTCTTGGTTCGGGCTGGGTCATTGTGCAGTGGCCGCTGATGCAGGCTGAGATTGGTGGAGTGTGTTAACATCAGTGCAGATCCAGAGTCTCTAATGTCTTTAGGACTGTTGAAGAGGCCCACTGGCTTGGCGTCAGCGGCTCGATCTGATTGGGTTAGATTGTGGCTCATTTCCTGAATGGGCGGGGCCTGTGGGTTTGACACAGAGCAGTGACCAAGGAAGGCCGTTTATAGGGTGAACTTAATGAAGCTCTGGATTCGATTAGGATGACAGAGTCCCGACAAAGATTCAGAAGCCAGTCATCAATGAGCATTAGGGACAGTAATCAGACAAATCATGTTAAGAAAATTATGATTAAAGAGCTTCATCTGGATTTATTAATTAACTGTAAAAGACACGCAGAATTACAAACAAATGGGAATCATAAATAAAGCTGAAGCTGATGATCACTGCTGCACATTTGAGGCATCGTTTTACGCCTTTTGAAAAGTAGGTCTTTAAAACCAAACATTTCCTGGGGCAAATTGTTGTTGGAAGGCTTAAAAATGTGGGGATGAAAAGAGTAAAAGTAAAGCTTTCAAATAGTCCCTCTTAATTTATATTTAACAGGAAGCACATATATGACATATTTTCTGTTAAGAAGAAGATACCTTCTCCATCATTCTTCAAACTGTCCCTTAGTTATGGCCACGCTGTGCCATATAAGCTTGCTTGATATCAAAAGGAGATATTTTGCTGTAATTACTACAAATGCAGCTCAGAATCCTTCTTAAATGGTGTTGCTAGGCACTGTCTGACAACTCCTTTCATAGAGCAAATTCAAAGCCTCCATCTCTCTCGCTCTTTTTTTTCCCCCACCCTTTTCTCTCTCTCTTCCCCAATTCCCTTATTCCCCACACTAACGAGCAGACAGGAATGCAGGGCCTTGTAGACAAATCAGCTCTCGCCTCCATCGGCTGCCGACTGGCACCACCTTAAGTCCCAACACGTCCTCCCTATCTTCCTCCATCCATCCATGCCTCCTTCCCTGCATCTCTTCTCCTTCCAGCCCCTCCCTTAGCGCTTCTGTTATTACATGAGTGGAGTGAAATTTCTGCCAGCCCTCCTTCACTCTCTTGCTTTATCTGTGTTTCACCTCCTTCTCCCTTTCTCTCCGTCTCATCTCCGGTTTCCAGTTTCCCTTTTTCCTCTCGACACGGTCATTAATTATGAGTCGTAGTTTGCTTGGAGCAGGAATGATTGTGGATATTTTGCTGCAGTATGTGAAATGAGACACGTTGGTGTAGTGTGCTCTGTGCGTGTACGCCTGTGTGTTTTGGTTAAAGGGACTGAAATGGGTTTGCTGTTGGCTCTTTGCTGTGCGGCAGCTCAACAATCATTTTCCAAGCGCTATCTGAATTGGAGTGATACATCAGCAGCAGACCAATATTGCCATTGAACTTCAGCATGTTGCAAATAAATAATCAATAAAGAAAATACTTTCGGAAGAATTTGAAGTTCTACAATGTCAAAGATATGTTTGACGCAATTTAGAAATTGCTGTGATTAGGTTGTCCAACATAAAGGACAGACAGCTTATTATAACTCTGTTTACATTACATAATGTTGGCTACTCTACTTTTCAAATGTTTTTAATGCCTAAAATACAAATGACATTGTAGGCTGAGTACTAACAACTGCCTACACACACACACATATACCAGCCAATATAACTTTCCAAGCAGACATCCACGCACATATAAAGGCATGGTGTCATCTCTGAGGTTTAAATAATCTCTAATCGAGTCTCATTGATTTGTGGTAAGACTTCCTGCAAAGGTGAAGCTCTCGCATTAGCAGCTCTTCTCTTTTCGCTCTTCCCGCTTCCCCTCTCTATGTCTCTCTCGCTCAGCAATATCCAAGGATGCTAGTGCACTGAAGCAGGTAATAAATCAGGAATTATATCACTTAATTTTGCACGCGGCACACTTCAGGCCTCCAATCATCATAAACAGCTTATGTAGGGGCGGTTATGTCGATGGGGGGAGTGAGATGGTAAAGCCTCACGGAGGCTGGTGAGAAGTGTGTTTCCAGAACACAGCGGAAACTGAATGTGCTTCATGTTAATAACAAAGCAAAAACCTGCGTATGCAAGTACAATACATGCATGCGAATGTAGACAACCAAGCAGATCTAACACCTGAAACATAAATGAAAGTAATCAAACGCATAGGAAAACAGGAAGGTTTTCAGAGTGCTTTTAAATACTGTTAGTGTCTGGCAAAGTATTCCAGTAGCTGGGACCACAAAAAAACACCGGATTTACTTTTTGTTTCAAGTGTCTGAACTATTAGAAGTCCTGAGCTAGAAAACATAAGAGTTGAAAGAAATTCAATGGAGTAACTACAGCTCTGTCATAAGTCGTCCCTTGGAGCTTCCCCTGATTCGAAATTCTCCCACTTTTGAGGAGTTTGCCCTCAAAACATGGAGCTACAAGAGGTAAAGGTAAAATAACTTCACTATAAAATAGGACTGGCATTCATTGGGGGCCTACAGCAGAACAGTAACCCAAAATATAGCCCGGTGACATGGCTTCTCACTGTTTTGATAAGCCCTAGCTTCAAATGGAAACAGCTTCCCTGTTTAGAGGGCATTGAAAACTTCACAACAAAAATGTCTGTATTGGGACACCACTGTGCTTCAGACTGATGCACGAATGAAATGAGTGGGTTGAGGGTAAACGGAGGAAATGGGGCAAGTGTCACAAGTGAGAAAGAAAGAGCAAATATTTCACGGCTAACATTTTGACATATCTTAGCAGGTCAAAGAAAACAGCCGAAACCAATAACAGGATGATGACTATTCAGTTTAAGTCTTCCAGTCAGCCATGCCAGTGAGCCAGCCTGAACACAGTACCAGGTCATGGAAAATAGGTCACAAATTAAATGCAGGCACTATTAATTACGCTCTTTAGTGTTTCCATTATGACATGCCAAAATGCCTGCTGTAAAAAAGACCCAACAGCACAACATGTCGACACTATACACCCATGACAGCTCAGAGCTTATGGGAAAGGTGCGGTGGAGTCCAGGTTGGGACAAGCCCAGGGACTACTGTTTCCTGAGGGAAAGCACATGTAACACAGTCGCCACACCAACATTTGAATACACCGGTACAACGAAAAAGACCACAAAACTGTAAATTGCTTACAAAAGCACCGGTTTCTGTCTTGCACAACAGACACCTCTATTGTTAAACTAACTTACTTTCCCAATACTTAAGGACAGCTGTCGTCAACATGTCACTGACTTGGCATTCCCTGCATGTAATCCCTTTTTAAAAGACTGAATACGATAATAACCATGCTTTTAATTTCCCATATGTGAATCAACCATTTTTTTTAAAGTTGTTTAGACAATGACCGTAAATGCCACTGCCATCCCATAACACCTGATCATTCACTCTACTCTCAGACATCAAGACACCGTTAACATTGTCAGAAGAGTGTTTATCTTCTACTGTTTACAGCTTGTGTGGAGCCAGGGAGGGAGTGGGGGGGGGGGTGTCAGCTACATGCCAAAATAACTGCTTCTTAAGTCAACCGTTGGCTAAATCAGGTTTTCTAGTTGAATCACAGCACAGGGTAAGACCTGCCCCAATTCACATGTTTCATGGTGACAGTTCTTTGTATTCATTATTTATACCTATCCATGTTTGTGTTTCTTTCTGTTTCTCCCTCTAAATCCATTATTTAGTGACCCATCCTATAGCCGCTGCTTGCCACTGTCTTTCCTGCCGCTGAACAGAGCTAAAACAGACTTGACCTCTGAGATTAACGTCTTAGACATGAAAGCTTGATAATTAAGAAGGCTTTGTGGTGATTATAATAAAACGATAAACTGCCGCTTTCATTTTCCTTTGATCCTTCAATCTGTTTCCACACAATTCTATTTACCAAATGAGTCTTTCAGGTATGCACAGGTGTGTGAAGACGTGCACAGTATGTGAGGTGTTAAAGTGTAACTAAACGTGTATGTGTGCTGTACTGAGCTGAGTACAAAGGATGAGGAATAAATTGTTGGCAAAAAACAGTCTTATTAATCCATTCTATTGTTTCCCATTCCATCACACACTCTGCCTCACACACAACACACACAACACACACAACACAAAAAGTGGAGCGGCATGCACATCTGTGAGCCTCATCAGTGCAGTGGATGATTTGGTTTGCTCGAAGCTCATGGATTACAGCTCTCCTTTATAATCCACGGAAGGAGAGTCTTAAAGATCTCAGCTTTTGGTTTACTACACACAGCTGGAACAACGTCACTTGACTGGCCTGTAGTGAACTTGTTATTTCCTTTTTTCTGTAATTCACATTTGACTCCTTATAAATTTTGTGAGTCTCCGTTAATCCATCAAACCAAGACAAAATCGGCACCATTATTTAACAATTACAAAGAGAGAAACGATTCAATTGTGTAATTATACTGAAGTTAAAAACCTATAGGATCTCGGCTGAACTGTGCCAGCGTTGGGAGAATAGTCTGGCTACACCCATATATCATTCTGCTGAAGGGGAAAAACACTGGCTTTTGTTCATTTCTTTAAATACATCACAATAGTGTTGGGCTGCACTAAACCCACGACGCAGCGATCAGGGCTGCAGTGATCTTGTTTTGGTGCAACATTTGCATGTGGGGAGTCCTAGTATCAAAATGGCTCAATCCCTGCCTTAGTGCATGATCCAAATCTTCGTCAAAATTTGCCATATAAGCGTGTTGCTAGCTCGATGGTTGTTGTTGTTTTTCTGGTTGCTATGGGGATTTTGAAAGTGGCAACGCACAAAGAGCAGAAGGAGAGAAGAATGTCAGCTGTGATAGTCAGCCAATAGCAGGTCTATACCCACAGTCTACAACCACAGAATCAGGTTATATTGATGCACATTGGGATTGAGCACAAACGAGGGTCTCGCAAATTATCACCGATTTGAAATCATCACACTATTTCACAATGTCAACGAAAAACTGAACATCTTATCAGATTTCACTGGTGTTCTTGGTACTTGAAACGCAGTAGATGCAGCTGGCTATAGCGCTCGAGTCTAGCAGGAACAGTGAAGCCCTGTCATACACGTGCCTCATCTCTAATCCACCTCTGGCTCTGTCTTGCAGCTGCCTCAATTAGAAAAAAAAAAAAAAAAAATAGGGTTCCAACTCCTCTTTCAGAAAAAGTACGTCATATTTTGTCATCCTGTTCACATGCCGTTCGAGCATAAATTACCTAAGTATAAGCCACGTGGCATCGAGATGGAGAATGTGGGGCATACTAGTGAAGACAGAACGTCTACACCTGCAGAGATGTGCAGCTCCCCTGTAATGGTCTCAGAAAACTGAAAAATTAGCAGTTTGACAGGATATGTCAAAAGTGCCCTTCCAGCTGCCGAGATATCCCATTTTTAAACACATTCAGCAAATGGTGCTGTATAACTACTACATCTACAGACAGAGAGGAGAAAGAGCTGAGAAATGAGCAGAAATGGAGAGGTGGATTTGTCATTTCCCTTAAAAGGTCAAAATAGAAATGAGAAAATCATTAGCATCACGAATGATGGGAATCAAATCATGTGGTATGTAAGCTGCTCTGAAAACTAAACATGTTCTCACTTGATTCAAATTATTTCTAAACATGTACAATACTGTGCACAACACGTGTGCATAAACATTTCACTCTTTTTATGACCCCGACTGTGGAGTGAGGAAAGTATATATATATATATACATTTGATAAAACTAATGTTTGCATGATGTGATAAAAGAGTAATTGTCAATAATTGCTCATAATTGTCAATAATTACAGGGCAGAATTTCATTTGGGCTTGTTATGAAAATGTGACAATGTTAATATTTAATTATCGAGTCAAATGATGCACCATGGGATGCATTCATGCAGCAGATGCATGTCCATTGAGGTGAATTTAAACAAAATACACAAATCCTCAGAGTTTCTGCAGCCTGTGGACATACAGCAGAAGTTGCACCGTATGTATATACCATACGGAGGTAGGATCTGAAACCGTGACTCGAAGCTCATCAAAAATTATAACATGTTATTCTCACCATCTTTTTTGGAAAACTATCCAGATAGTGGATTAGTAAGAGTCAATGAGTCAGTTTAAGATAAAGACTTTGAAAGTTGGTATTCCCTGTAATTATACATTTGGGCTAATGTACCATACTATACATATACATTGCATGATATGATTTGGGGGATTTTGTGTCTCTCGTGCAAAATAAACATTTAAACAATATTTGTAGTTTGAGTCAATTCAATTTATTACTGGTTTTGGTGGAGTTTAATCTTTGTGTGTGTGTGTGTGTGTGTGTGTGTGTGTGTGTGTGTGTGTGTGTGTGTGTGTGTGTGTGTGTGTGTGTGTGTGTGTGTGTGTGTGTGTGTGTGTGTGTGTGTGTGTGTGTGTGTGTGTGTGTGTGTGTGTGTGTGAACAGTGTGCAGCCTCAGAGACACAAAATGCCCTCTGCTACAGGGTCGCTTTGGTCTTCTATACTAACATGTACTCACTTCAGTGGCTTAACTGTGCAAATACAGATAATTCAGATTAGAAACTTGAGTAGTGTTGCAAAACAGCTTTGTTCTACATCTGCTGCCATTGGGTGCTGGATTAGGGCGGGGGTGAGCTAACCCAGAGTTAAGAGAGAGACACTACACAAAGATAAACAAAGGTGTTCAATTTAAAATGACGTGCCCACATCAAGAGTTTTGCTACAGAGCACTTGAGTTATCAACTCTTCTACTTTAACTGTTGTTTTTTTGTTTTTTTTTGTGGCTCCCTTTTACATCTAAAAATCACTAACCATGTACTGGGGTTGTGTTTCACAGAGCAGAAACGCTCACATGCCAGGAACTGGCTTGTTTGGCTGCCAAAAAAAAAAAAAGACGACGGGTTGAGCACAGGTCTTTAGCACAGAGGCGGAGCCGGTCTACAGAGGCAGGTCTGTTTACAAATCCAGCAGCCAATGAAAATTAGGTCATGTCGACTCATTGCTACTGGTCTTTACATTTCCCACGGCTGATCATGAGACAATATATCACTTTGTAAGTAACTTTTTAGAGCACATGTGAAGGTAAGACCAACGTTGTAAACCTGTTCAGCCAGAAACGCTGGCATTAATTTGTAAAGTTTGAAGCACTTAATACGTGCGTCCGAATATTCTATATTGTAACGGTGATAACTTTGTATGATCTTATTATTAAATGGCGTCATTATCTATTTTAGAGTATGATTAACTGAACATTTAAATAGCTTCTTTTTTTTTTTTTTTTTTTTTTTTTACAACATCATGCAACTGACAGTTTGACATCAAGTCTAAGCTCCAAACTCACAAGAAAAACAGCCTTCAGCAGAAATATGTGTGAGGGCCACTTCACCAACTGAGAGGTGGTAAACGGAGTTGAGGCAGGTTTACACTCCATTACATGCCTTTCCGCAGCCCCCTCCCTCCCCCTCTCCCCCACCCCCATGCTTGCCTCCCCTCAAACTTCCCTTCTCCCTTTAACTCCATTCTTCAAAGCCTATGGCATAAACACATCAGACAAGCTTTCTAGCCAGCCATCGTTCACAGTGGAGAGTGAGAGGATGCAAATTGTTATCCAACATTTTACCCCTCTCTCTTCCTCCCTCTCCCCCTCTCTTGCATTCGTCCTTCCACTGTTGGTCACGGCCATTTTCATACTTTGATTTTCTGCGCGCTTTACCTCATCGCATTGCTTTTCCCAGAGACATGAAGAAAAACCTCTTACACACACTGACTTACACATGGACAGACACGCACACACACACACACACACACACACACACACACACACACACACACACACACACACACACACACACACACACACACACACACACACACCACATAACTATCTGGTTTCCAGATTTGCCGGTGGGCCCACAACAACCCAATCAAAGCCCCCGCTGGAGGGACTGCCATGACAATGCAGAACGGATGGACAAAAAGAAAAGGGAGGGATGAGAACCTTGTGCTTTTTCCACAGTTATGTTGTAAACTCCGAGAGAGAGAGAGAGAGAGGGGGGGGGGGGCTTTTTGTGAGGCAACACAGGAAAAATGGAGAGGGAGAATTGCTTGATGCAATACAACAAAGTGGCCAACCTTTCCTCTTCTGGTCTGTCATCTGGGAATTGGAGCGGAGCTGATGACTAAAGTAACTCCCAGTGCTGTGTGTGGGAGGTGGCACACGGAGATGTGTGCTGAAAGGTTCCATATAGATACTACTAGTCATCTTAATGGCGCAAAACTATTTGAAAATCATTTAAATCTGTATATAAAACAAGCTGTGCTATCTTTGTGTGTGTGTGTGTGTGTGTGTGTGTGTGTGTGTGTGTGTGTGTGTGTGTGTGTGTGTGTGTGTGTGTGTGTGTGTGTGTGTGTGTGTGTGTGTGTGTGTGTGTGTGTGTGTGTGTGTGTGTGTGTGTGTGTGTGTGATGTATTGATGCCGATGTATTGTCAATTAATTAGGTAGTGGACTGACAAACTTAATCAACGACTATATTGTTTTTAAATGTTGTTTATCAAGCAAAAATGCATCGCTGGTTACACCCTCTTAAATGTGAGCATTTTAGCATTAGCTGCTTCCCTATGCGAGTATAAACATGATGATACGTGATATGATTGTACCGCTTCAGATTCAGGTTTGGGTTTTAGGAGCTTGTGATGGACATTTTAATTTTTTTTTCTCCTGAATTTCCATAAAATAAATGATTAACCTGTCAATCATTTTTCTCATTAATCAGTAATAAAAACATGTTATCTGAAGTCTTATGTTGCATTCTGCTCAGAAACCTGAGACAAGATGGGAAATCAGGAGCTCATGGTGGTGTCATAAATGCCAATCAACAGACACAGTCACTAGTTTCAAATAAAGACTTGCAGTGTGTCAGCGCACCTCGAAATTCAGTCAATCCAACCAATACCCATCAGTGAGAATGTCAACAAGTATCAGTGCTCTTCCCCCCACTTCAGATAAAAATGTTATTAGTCAATGGGAGTCCAGCTTTGCGTCAAACCAAAGGTCAAAAGTCCATCACAGCATCAACCATTCACGTCTCTTTAGTGCCTCCTGCTATTTTTCAAGGCAAGCGCAGCGGTGAGGATAATTTCTGTGGAGGGGTTCTCAGTTGACAAATCATGTTGCCATAGGAACACAGTTAGTTGTGTGGGTGGCAGGTAAGGATGGTGCGTGTCACTATAGTGGGAAGATTTAATAGGACTTCACTACGCTGAGCCAAACAGGAATGCAAGCTCGAGGAGCAGCGTGTAGTGAGCTTCCAGTCAGCAGTTCATATAATTGTCACTCCTACTAATCAACACAACAGTGAAGGGAGTGAGAAAGGGTGACGCACTCCAAATATGTCAGACACCTGAATATTAACCAGAGGGGTTTCGCTGGGGTACAAAACTTTCATGTTCTGGTGCAGTCGCCAGTTTAATCACAGCGATCAATACAACAGCAATAGGAGTCAGAGGCTGAACAGAATAACAAATAAAACGTGTCTTATTCCAGGAAAGCAACAAATTGTTTCCACAGCAGCTGGCGAGAGTTGGGCATTGGCTAAGAGTCAATCACTGCATTTCTACAGACACAAGCCATTCCAAATCCCATCAACAGAAGAAAAAAAGATATATACTCAAGAAAGGCAAAATCCCAAACTCAAAAGAGAGTAGCACACAGAGCAAAGAATAACACAAAAACCCTGTGTAAGCCTCGTTAAATCTCTCTGTAACATCCCTAACATTATGCTGCTAGACTATGATACATCCTGTGGGGAGGGGGATGAGACGAGAGAAGGTGGGGTGATGTACCCTCCGTACTACGGTAAAGCAGATCCTCCCTCCACCCCACTGCCTTCTGGCTATAGAACAGCAGGGGTCCTCCCTGAACCCCGCTGTTTCACAATTACTGTGATAACGCTGCATACTGATGCCCCCTGACACCACTGACACTCAGAAACTCAGGAAGCCAGAGAGCGAGCGGGTACAAGACAGAAAGTGTGTGGGG
>NW_027210632.1:2187500-2435000 GCF_029030835.1 Brachyistius frenatus
CCACAATTGCCTCGTAATTTACTCAACGCAAAAATACTCGATTCTCTTTGAAAACGTGCACAACTTTGCCACCTTCACTGCAACATTAAAGCAAAACGTCCTTCAGATAATCCTTTTTTTTTTTTCAACAATCCGTAAAAACGAACTCACCTAAATTCAAAGTCACGTTAAACCCAGTAGCCTACTGCCACAGAGACCAAGTCCCCGGAGCGATATTGCAGTGTTTTCGGTCAACGTGAGCTCTGACGGAACCACATCGGTCAAGTTCAAAAGCTTTGAGCGAGACTGCCAGCGATCCTGCAAGCAGGTCGCACAGGGCGAAATGTGCCAGGGTTCATTTTTGCAACATGAAACGCGAGTTTTCCGCGAATTACGAGACAGTTGACATACACTTACAGCGGCATCTGAGCAGCCACATGCATTCTGAAAATAAAAGTCACATCGGGCAGCAGGGGGATATTTAACCGCATAAATAGGAGGAAAAAAAAAAACACTTCTTGTGCCATTGAGAAACCCCGTTGAGAAAAGTTCTTCAGCAGCATGCTTGAATAGTTTCAGGCTACATCAAATTACTCCAACATTGATACCTAAAGATGGAAGAAATACAGCAGAACTTTTTTTTTTTTTTTTTTTTTTTAAAGAACCTCGCTGTGTTCATCGTAAAATTTCCCCCAAACCTTTAAAGCTTAATATGACGCGGAATTGAGCATCCTGGCAAAACCAAGTGTAGTAGAACATCATAGTTTTGTCTAAATCCATAATTTAGAGCCGAGCCACGAGTGAAATCCCAATTGAAGTCCAGGAGTATGTGTGCCACTAAATGCTCAATCATACGCATTGTTTTTGTTGTTGTTGTTTTTTTTTTAATCCCCGAAGACACTGCGTAAAATCTGACGCGGAATCCCCGTCAAATCTTTTAGTTTTTAACCTTCAGAGTTTAACGCTGCAGGAGGAACAGGCACAATTTGGCCATGCAGCGCTCTCTGGCTCACATGGGATGAAGGGCACGGGTGATATGACGCGCGAAACGGAGGGAATCCGTTCAATACAAGGTCCCAAGTTGAGTGTATTGCCAGATCATTCGAATTTCGTGCAGATCTCCCGGGGGCTAGAACTGGGAGCCAAACTGTCAGGATTGGAATAAAAAAAAAAACCGCCCGATTGCCGGAGTGCGCAGAGCGGGCATGGCGCAGCTAGAACAGGTGCAACACGCCTCCCGTCACCTGGCTGGTGCAGTGGCAACCTCACCCCACAAACTCGGCTGTAAAGACACCAAAGCACACTAAAACAGTCCTGGTTGTAGGAACTAACGCTGTGACAAGCCTCTTTCCTTACCTGTAATCTATGCAGATATCATTCACAGCCGCAGCCGCATCGACACTGCGGATAAGAGGCACGTCCAGAGCAATCCCAACTCCTTTTACTCCCCCCCCCCCAAAAAAAAAAAAAAAAATGCTTAGAATAATGTTATATCCTGATTACACGGCTTGTCCACTTTAAATCCCCGGTAGAGGTGTAGTTAGAAGGCGATTCCTGCACGGGAAAAAAGAAATAGCAGCAGACTTCCAACAGCATCCCCGATCAGCAGGAATCTACTAAGCCGCTCTGAGTGCTCTGAGTCCCGGGAGCCGCACCTCCCATCTCCCGGCGAGGACGCACTTGGTATGCCGTTGGAAAAGCCGCTGCGCCGTATGGGATACCGCAGGAGGCTGTGCTTGTGTGCGTGTGTGTGCGTGTGTATGTGTGTGTGTGCGTGTAGAGAGCGTGTGTGTATAGATGTAACTCAGTGCGGCGCTCCTGCTCAACTGAGGTGCTGAGGGTGCTGCAGCGGAGTGCGAAAGAGAGGGAGGGAGGGAGGGAGGGAGGGACGGAGAGAGGAAGAGAGAGAGAGAGAGAGAGAGAGAGAGAGAGGAGCTCTGCCTCGGAGCTTGCAGCTTCACAGAGGATCTTCAGGCTGGGAGAGGATGGAGCTTCGCCCGTTGGAAAAGGCAACTGCTTGCACCAAGGCTCCTGACTCGCCCGCAGTAACATCTCAGATCCGGTGGGGTGGGGGGGGGGATGTCGTTAGGGTTACATTTTAAGTCCCTGGCAACAATCATAAATAGGCTTAATGAGCACGCAAAACATGTCCGAAAGGCATTTATCATATCGTTTCCTTTTAAAGGCAGTAACAAAGTGCATGCCGGCCGAGATGAGACATTTCCTTATGATCCAGTTTCACGTTTTTTAGTGTCAGCATCTTTAAACGGACCCACAAGAAAAAGTTTGAAAAGGTGTTTTTCACCTATGCAAATGTAGAATATGACACGGGATTAAATAGCGTGTGCTTTGTTAAAATAGAGGTTTCATGCAGAGAGGTATGGGTCCCGCAGCCGGGGGAAGGTTTATGTAATGTATTCATCCCGTTGAGAATGGGATTTGGCAATGCTAAGGGGGAATTTACACAAATGCGATACAATACCAGGGTGAAATGATCAGATCATCGGATTTGAATACCTAATCGCAGGATCATTTAAAGATAGAGATTAGGCAACACAGCAACATAATTACGACCATTGCATAGTTGTAAGGGATTAGAAGCTGCATTTTTTTTCCCATTGATGATCTTTTAACATGCCCCTGGAGCGTACCCCCCACCCCCATACATTTTATGCAATTAATATTCTAAAAGCCTAATTATGTAATCGTGTCTTTAAGAAAATAAGCTGTGTGGGGGTTAGGAATAATGTATATTCCATAAAACAGCCTTCTTATCTTCAAGAATTCACAACAAATCCATCGAAAATCGATTAAATGGTCGACGTGCAAGAAAGTTTTTTTTTTGTTGTTGTTGTTTTTTTTCCAATTTATAAAGACGCCTTCCAAAATGAGTCCATGTTGGCTATCTTAAATAGTCACTGAAAAGACAGGCTGTATACGATTTTCGGATTTAATGATTATCTCATTGAAGATCACTAACTGGGGGGAAAAATATATATATAAATAATTTAATGGAAAAATAATTCCAGTGACCAGCGCCCCCCTGACCGTTTAATCTATAAATTCCTGCGTTTGGAGGTCCTTTGGAGGGTCAATGTGCCTGCTGCAGCATCCTCTCCCTCCCCTTCTCGTCCTCCCTCCCTCCTGCACTCACTTCCAGAGGGGTCCATCGCTTTGAAACACTGCATCAGAGCCCCACCTACAGGCCAAAGAAACTTTACAGCCACTGACACTGACAAATACAAACGAAGGCAAAGTGCTTCACTGGTTCTGCAATGCTCCGAGACCATCGGTGACCACTGGAACTTTTTTTCCCCCTAGATTTTAACAAAAAAGTGTTACTAGGACAGAGGTACAAACCCTGTGGCACACATCAGAGAATTCAAGCACGATTATCTAATAAAGTGCAACGGCGTAGCTTTAGAAGAAGATATTTGTGCAGGTAATACAAACAGAGGTGGAAGAAGTATTCATCAAATACTACAGCAACATAAAAAAATACTTAATGACAAGCAACAGTCCTGCATTTTTTTTTAAAAAAACCCTGACCTAAGTAAAACATAAATATTAGCAGCAAAATGTAGTAAGTAAAGGTACTAGTTTGGTACCTGTGACTAACATATTATTATAAAAGACATAATTACATGATGAATACTGAAGTGTCAGTGTGTAATCAGCATCTTATTGTTGTGGCTGCTGCAGGTGGCGCTGGTTTGAACTACTCTCTATACAGCATTATATATATTATATGCAGGGACAGCAGATGAACAGGAGGGGTTGTGGGATGATTACGGTTTGTTGGAGCTGTTAACAACTTCTAGACATCTAAAACGTGACCCCAACCACCCACTGATTTGTGCAATACTACAGACGCCAGGAATGTTGGAAACCTCTGGTTCAAGCTTTAACAGTGTGTTGCATTTTAAAAACCTATTATTTTATCCATTGTGTCAAGAGTTTCACTTGAAAAGTTACTAAAGCTGTCAGATAACTGTATTAGACTAGAAAGTCAAATAAAAGTATTCAAGTAAATGCACTTAAGTTACTTTCCACCGCTTTAAGGTCTCAAACAGCAGAAACGGGAGGGCGACCTACTGAGACAGAACAGGTCTTCTGGCAATATTACAACAACGTTGGACACAGTCCAGTTACACTATGAACCAAAAGGCCGAAGTGAAACACTCTTTCAAAAGGCTAAACATAACAGCAAAACAGAAGACAGCAAACAGTGGCAGAAGTGCAGCTATTTTATACTGAAAACACGATAACCGTTTAGAAAACGGCGTTGAGGTTGGTGACAACGCGTTTAAGATAATATCTACAGAAAAACCAGAAAAACACCAACATTTAACATTTACAAAACCTTTGGGAACTTTATGATCTCTTCTAGGGTTTAAAGTAAAGTTCTGTGGGTTTGAAATGTCCGGCCAGACCAATACGTTTGTAGAAATGGACCCGCTCTGTGGAATTAACATTGTACGGAAAGAGTAGTGCAGAAAGAGGGACTAAAACTGCTTTTTGTAAACAAATAGATGCAAAGTGGTTTTCAGGGTTTAAGAGTCCAATGTTTTCTCTGAGGTAAACATAACCCCTGGAAATTAATGAAAGCAATAAATCAACAATAGCTGTGTTTTGGTGCGGTTGTGGTTTGCCCACATCTCTTGGACAGGCCATTGATTTGAGAATGTGTCAAATCTGGGTTCATTTATTATCCTCTGGTCCTCGTGTCAAATATTGAGGGTATCTCCTGGAGTCATCTGAAGGTTTAAATGCGCAGAAACCAACAAACCTATTGGCCTCATTTAATTATTCAATAAAAACGCTGTGCTAAATCAACAGTCTGTGGAGCTCAATAATCAGATAGCTTTCAAAGCACAGCAAATCAATAGTGTTGCAATCTGCAGTGACAATAGTCATTTCATGAAGGGTCAGGATCTCATGACCTTATGAAATTAATGTTAAGGTCACTGTTCCATGTTTGGATCAAACATGCAATGATAATAGAGCCATATAATTATGTTGTTATCATAGGAGGGACATCCTATCGGTGCTCTGCATGAGCATATATTAACTGAATTCAAGGACACAGGTTTGTCTTGGAAGATTAAAAATACCTTCTTTTTTATTTTTTATAGTTTATAGTAGATTCGGTTAAACAGATGAATAGAATATTTACATGCATGCAGGGATGACATTAAAGACAGATATGTTAATGTCCATTGTTTTCCCTGACCATAAAAACAAATTGGTGCCAATGACTGTTTAGCATCTGTTTGCCGCCAGCTTGGAATTTAATATCAAAATTAATCCACATTTATTTGTTGCTTTGAGGTTTTTGTTTCAGCAATGTTTGTTTGTTTTGGATTGGTTTTCGGAAATGTTCCTTTACATGTTTGTTGTGAGATATGAGTTGAATAAGCAAGGTTAGTAATTATGGACAAAACCATGTCAATGTCTAGTTGTTTTGGACCTTTCAATCATAATACATGGTCTTCATCAGCCAATGAGGTTTTCCCAGTAGTTATGCAGCTGGAGATGTTCTCATTTCCATTTATCTGAGTGTTTTACAGACTTGTCAGCTATGTTGGCTTAAAAACAGAGATTGAAAGGTGATTTATGTCACTATTTCTGATATTATTGAACAAAGTGAGAGCCAGGTTTTAGTCGTCCTAACATATTTTTTTTATCTATGGACCCTGCCAGTGTTTTGTTATACAGGTGTCAAAGTATGAATTTGACTGTTAGTATATGAAGAGTTCATCAAACGTGGTCCTGCAGTGTGAAAGCCTGCATCAGCGGAGGACAACGGAGGGCAAAGAGGATGCTAGCGCAGTGCCTGGCTCTTTATTAAAATGCACTGACCAATCTGACTTCCCCATTTGTCTTGCAAATGAGATGATGACTTATGCAACATGAATAGCTTTGATGAAGCTTCCTTTTTAATGCAGTCAAGTGGGTTGGAGGGAGGTGCTCGAGTGTATCTGTGTATCTGTGTGGCTCCTGTTGCCAGCTGGCAGACTTTTATTTCAGCAGCTCTCCTCAGCTTGCTGAAAACTGTGTGTGTGTGTGTGTGTGTGTGTGTGTGTGTGTGTGTGTGTGTGTGTGTGTGTGTGTGTGTGTGTGTGTGTGTGTGTGTGTGTGTGTGTGTGTGTGTGTGTGTGTGTGTGTGTGTGTGTGTGTGTGTGTGTGTGTGTGTGCATGTGTGTGTCCATACATACGCCTATGTTGCGTCGCTGTGTCCTTTGAATTAACTCAGTGAACCCCTTTAAACACAGCTGTACATGGTTTATGTTAAGCCGGTGGGGATACAGAGGATCACCCCACATTGGAAACACTGTTCCCAAGGGTCTTCCCCTTTCCCCCCTCACACAAAGCCCGACACACACACACTGAATCGCCCACAAAATAGACATTCAACGTGCCTCTGTTACAGTATATCCCTCGATGTGTCAGACTGCTAAATCACGCATACAAAGTGTGTATATATGTGCTTTATGGTCAATTTACAAGTCATTTCTATCCCCAGGATGATGATATTTATGAGCTGCCAATGGTGATGCTGGATTTAGAGTGTCCATCTTCATAAAAGTGTCTACCCATTCCCTACACTTTCTCAAAGCCTTATTTTTTCTTGGTTTAAATCACACTGAAACACTGGACGTGTCAACCTCATCCATGAGATCTCAATTTCCCAGGAAATCTATTAGTGTGTCGCTGAGCTAATGAAGTTTTATGTGCCGTATGGACGCAATGAATGACACTGATATCTCATTGATTTGGATTGTAAATAGGTTTTCAATTTTCAGTCTGTGTTATGAGTTACTGGATAGTAAATTATATTGAAGCTGACATTTCTGAATATCTAGTGTGTGTGTGTGTGTGTGTGAGTGTGTGCGTAGGTGTGGATGGACGGGTGGTTTGAATATGTCCCTCAGTCATATAATTAGTTCGTTTGCATATTGATGGCTTACTGCTTTTTGTGTAAATGTGTGCACTTGTGTGTTTCACTTTTTATTCCATCTTGTCATGTGAGTGTTTAGTCATCCATGTGTCATCAGCCTCCCCATCAAGCTAGCAGCTGCCTGTCTGTCTGTCCATATAGCTGTGCGCTGTGTGTGTGTGTGTGTGTGTGTGTGTGTGTGTGTGTGTGTGTGTGTGTGTGTGTGTGTGTGTGTGCGCGCACACTCCAGGGCCAGGTGAATCAATGTTTGCCAGCGATTTCTCCAGAGAGCCAAGCTCATGTCCATGGAGATCCAGACAAAGCTACCCTGACCGTGCCTCTGTCTGTCCCCCCAGAATTAAAGTCTTCCGTTGGGATGGGCACTGCAGATGGTCAGGGGGGTGGAGACTGGGGACACACAATATACATGCAAAGTGCCACAGCAACCAAAACTAAAGGGACACAATAGAGTTTCGCTCAGAGGGACCTTAAAGTTTTTCTGTTAAGATCAATCCACTACTAGCCCGGTTTCCCTTTACATCCACTTCCAATGTTCATTACGGCAAGTAGTATGCCAAAACCAAATGTGTGGAAGTGATGGATTGGTGTGCAGTTCAACATCAGAGACCTGCAATAATGTGGATTATGATCTTTCCTTAAATTTGATCAAATGTTCAAATTTTTCCACCAAAATCCCTCCAGCCATAATTTATTTGGCATAACTGCAATTTATTTTCTTTCTTCACCAGCAATCATATTGCTGTTGCTATGCACACTTATTGTAGAAAGTAATGAATTCAGACAAATACATTGTACATAAAAAATGTCACTAAATTGTAACCTATGATTTTGCCTCTTTGCCCAAAGTGGTGTCCTTTATCTTTCTCCCCTTCTATTTCACTTACTCCCTTTGCCTGTCATTCTGCTGAGGGCCGTGACAACCAAAAACACAAATGCACAATGGCCAAATAATCAACCTCTTCACATGATGTCCCTTCAAGTGTCCTTGATGGAACAAACAGTAAGCTGCAGGCGTTGTAATGCAGGTACATTCTGAATCTGCCTGAGAGGGAAAACTCGTCAGCAGTCTGGATTTGTACTCTGAAGAACAATTTCAACATCACTGTAAATTTAAATGATCATTGTTAGTTTTTATACTCGCTCCAAATACTAATTCAAAAGATATGTGGTAAAGTCTTGGCGCCAACACGGTAAAATGTTTCTGTGCTTTGTACTTGTACTGTCACCTGGGGGTCTTTTGCAAGTGGAATAAATAAGACTGAATGTGTGAATCATTTTCCCGACAGGCTGAACAGCCAGTAAGAGAGTTCCCTCTCATAAGCTTCCTCCCCTGCAGATTCAAATGGCCAAGGAGCTGCTGATAAGGTCCAATTAGAGGCATCATTGCTGGACAAGACACTAAAACTACAGGCAATGGTCACCCACAGGCGCAAATAGATGGCCCACCGGCACCAGACAGGTTCCTATTGTCTTGATGTGTCATGGTCCCAACTTCTTTTTGTTGGAACCAACAAAATTATAACATTGTTTTTTTTTTTGTTTTTTTTTATCTCTTTCACAAGGCAAGGTAGACTGATAATGACCCAGCCAGGCTGTCCAGTGTGAAAGAGTGCTTGTATTTCACTCATCTATCCTCCATCTTGTCACACACAAACAAACACACTGACGGTTTTGGGAATCAATTGCTGTGGTCTGTGAATATAATCTATCGACAGTATCTTTCACCAACTTGACCATAAGCTTTGAGCACAGTATCAACTGGCACCAGTCCACATTACACACCATCACTATCCCTCCTTCCCCTTTGGAATGCATCCAGTGGTGAAATTTACGTCTGTGTTCATATCCTCTATCCATAATAGATGTTTTTTTTAGGTCTGTCCTGATAACCTTTGCTAAAATGAAGGAGTATTTCTAACGATGCTTTCATGCATGTAATTCATTTATTTTGGGTCCTATGACCTGCAGTAAAACCCTCATCAAAAAGCGGACAAGGCCTTCTGGTCAAACTAAAGCGTTCATACACAAACATGTGTCAGTGAAAATCATTGTGACATGTGTCTGAGTACATCATGTTAAATGTTCAAAGACAGGAGAGTTTCGACAGGAGATGACAGCGCGGACAAATCACCAACCCAGACGCACGCAACTTGGCCTCTTTAAACACATGGATGGAGACACCGGATGATTAACGTTCCCATAACTCCTTCATCCCCCCCGGCCTCCATCCCACTGTCTTCAATGATCTCTGATTGCCTACAGAATGGCTTTTATTCATCAATTAATTAAAGTGCAGTAAGCAGATAAAAGTGGTGTGGATATTTCCCTTTAAAACAGCACGAATTCGCCTATCGGTAAAACTTGCACAAAGTTTTTGGACATCCTTGGCAGGTAGTTTATCCCATGCATCTTGGAGCACTTGCCCTAGTTCTTCAGTCTCTTCTTTTGATCCCCGACTGAATTGATGATGTTGAGATCAGGACTCCTTGTTCTTCTTATTGCTGAAGATAATGTCAATCTGCACTGAATATAGTTAAAAATACATGCATTACTGTGTGTCCTCGGCATTTAATCCTGATTCAGTACTTAGATGATGACTTGATGAGCACCAATAACAAGATGTGGGAGGAATAGGAGGGGAAAACATTAAATTACCCACAAATGTTATTTTCACTGTTAATTGATTGAACACGGAGGGAGCACATTTGCATTTTAAATTGATCATTGTCTTCCAAGTCAGACGGAAGAGCTATAAATGGTGTAATTATGCATGCGTGAATACATGACACAAACACGCAGTGTCATTGCACTCTGCCAGAAAGTGCTGTGTGTTACCATAAGCAATGAGTGACAGAGTATGTCATATTCATTTTTCATGGAGGGTTTTGATAGGTGAGCTGCTGCACTTTGTTAAAAAAAATAAAAACAAAAAGCAATAAGAGTTCTGCCATGCAGACAAAACACCACAATATGCTATATATTTAAAATATATGAATGAAGACAAACAAAACATCATATTCTCTCAGCCCTGAATAACAGGAACACAAATATACTATGCAGGCAAAACACATCTTTGATTTACTGAGGCTGAATAAGAGCACATAGTGAAATTCACAGACAAACCCACCCAGACATGTTTGTCAAACAAATATGTAGGAGATCATCTTTATTCGAAACTTTCCGTGGATACTCAAGATGCGGCGTTTGTTGTTTCAGTCACAGTCACTGGAGAAATCCCTTTTTAATGCGTTCGTCCTGGATCTGCCCTGCCTTTGATAATCCTTCATTGAATCTTTTGTACTGTAGATGTGGTAATACTTTATAATCCTACTCTGCATTTCTTGCAATGCTTCTAGAATATAAATAAATTATCAATGCAAGAAAAACATAGATCAAAAGAAGGCATCACTCCATTTTTTTTTTTTTTAAAGCAATTTAACTTTAACAGGTGGAGAAGAGGTGCAGCAGTTAAAAAGGTGAAACTCATATTTCAGTTTGGAGTTGTGTCACAAATAAGGTGTTACAGGAAATAGCTTCATCCTGATTTGTATTGCAGAAGGAATTATGTTAACCTGCCAGAACCAAAACCAAAAAAAAAAAACCAGCAATTTAGTCACAGACATCTGATGATACTGACATTCAACAAAAATAAACGCACATTTTAAATACACCTACACAGACAGGAGACATGAATATAAACACATGAACACATGTACAAATCCAATGGAAATATCATCAGTTTACAATGAAGAGCAGTTACTCATAGTGCAATTGGGGAGGTCTGTAATAAAGGATGAATGCATGTAAATGGTGTTTAGCCACTTGTAAAATTGTGAAATAATATTAAAGCCAGTGGCTACGTAATGTGGCATCACCAATCGGCTTGTAAACTGATGTTTCAAAGCCTTAAGTCTGAAATGTTGGCCGTTGCCATCTTGGTTTTTTTTTTAGCCAAAAGTGACCATATTTGGATGAGCTGGGGAGCAGCAAGGTGAGGACACTATGCACCGTCAACATAAACCTGCAATTTATTGAATCCCTGGCATGCCAATCAAACCAGGCAATATCTCATTGATTACAAAAAACACGATTGAGTGAACTTGATTGTTTTTGAATGGGAGTTTATTGGAGTCAGAGGTTTTTTGGAGCCAGCCCCCGGTGGCCCTCAGTGGTATTAGACACCTGAAGTCAGTTCCGCATTGGCTTCACTTACAGACCCACACACTGCGTCCATTAACCCATAATCCCTTCATCTCTGGGCCTCCCCTCCAGCGCATTTAAAGCCCCCTATTTGGCATCAAGACACTTCTGTGTCCATTTGTATATAAGGTCTATGGTGAGAGTGCTGTTTCCTGCACATTTACACATACACCTATTTGTGTGCTCAAACTGGGTAGCCTCACAATTTCCTGCTGTTGTGGAAATATTCGTAACTGCTCTACACTAGTGCTCTTCCATTAATTCAACACTCCACAGTTCACACAGCACATCTTCCAAAGAATGTGCAGATTTGCCTGCACCCAAACACACTCGTGCACACAAACACACAAAAGACGAAGTGGATGAAGGAGACGGCTTCAGCAGGCTGACAAGCAGAAGATTAATTCATCTTTCCCAGCCAGTCACTCCCATTCCCTCCCTCCTCCCGTTTCTCCTTCCAGCCTCATTGTTTTCAATAAAGTGTCAAGACTGGCCATTTTATAATCACATTTGCGACTTGGGATCTGGGATTCAGATGCAATCAATGTCTATTAGAATCACCGGGTTATTGATTGAAAGAGGAGAAATGGTGTGAGCGATCTCTCCCATTTTCATCTCTCTTCCCTTACATCTATTGTACACATTTATTTTGTGGCAAAGATATATCTGTACATTCCAGCGTACAGGTGGCTGCTGTTTTACTGGCATCAAATGAACCTCTAATTATAAGAACGGTATCATGAAAAATGTGCAAAAAGGATTAAAAAAAAAGAAACACCCTAAACAAACACAAAAGTAGTTCATTTATTAAGTCACTGGGGCATATGTTACACATAAATAGCATTCCATTAGGTTGTGTGTGTTAATTGAAATACCTTTTTGTCATACTTATGTTGGCTCTGTATCAATTTATCCTAAATTCAATAAATTGTGAGTGATGACTTTGTTCCTCCTCTATCACATCAGCTGCAGCTGTGATTTAGGAAATATTGATGTTATGTGTGTTTGACAGGCAGAGTGAAGCATTCAAAATGTGTGTACCGGTGTGTTTGTCCCGCAAGATAAAAACACAGAATGTGAGAAAAAACAAAACATTTAAAACACCAAAGCGAAGGGAGCTACTGCTTTTTGTGCTCGTCTGTGCTCCTTACAGTGTGTAGCGTTAACCCTTAACAGTGCTTTGTGTGTGTGTGTGTGTGTGTGTGCGTGTGCGTGTGTGTGTGTGTGTGTGTGTTTGCATGCAGCAGTGGATCTGGGCAGCATTTCCACAAGGTGACATTTAGGGGACAGTTTCACACACTGAGGATATGGCTCCTCTAACTATTGTTAATCTCCTGCTTCTGGAAATGTCAAGCAGTTGTACAAAATCAATATATCAAAATACACGTGTGTGTTTGTGTAAGAAAGATAGAACAATTCTTTATTCTACGTTCTATATTTCTACAGGATTGCACTTTATTTGTTCTGCTTGTTATTGATGTGCTCACTCCAAAAACAGAATAGTCCACATGCTTTCAGATACTGAGTTCATTCAAACCTGGAAGTGTTCAGCTTCTTTATGAAATACATGTATCTGTTTAGTGTTGTTATATTTTTTTTTTGTAGAACGAGTGAAGAACCGTTGGTATCCATTTATAAAAAGATTCCAATAGCTTATAGCGTTTCATTTAAAAATCTGGAATGATAATACTGATACTACAAAGCAATTTTGTAATTATTGTTTGAATAACAATAGGGCTTTCGCACCATCGGTGCTCAGGCCCTATTATTATTCAAGCGATTATTATTATTCTCTGTAAACAACTGCATTTTTAGATGCATTTTCTTACTCAAAAACTCATGAAAGTTGGTACACGCGTCTCTCCTGATATTAAATATTTTCCTGTAATGTGTAGTGTGTGCAAAACTTTTTCAATTTCTCCAAACGTTCAAATCGCCATCAACAGGCCAAGGTGGAATCTGAACCATTAATAGCAACTTTGGTGAAGTAGAAGCTTTTACCTGTTGAGTTAACCAGACTGTCGGTTGAGTCACTGGAAGCTCTGACTGAACTCCGTCAAAAACTTTCTCCTGTCGCGACTTAATCTCTGGCGCCGAAGATAGTCCAGCAGTCTACGATGCCGACGCCGAGCTGGAAACGACCTCATGAAGACACGGGTTCAAACCTGATTTATGGAGGGCGAGTCCCCTTAATAAGCCACATGGTTCACAAAGAGCAAATCCCTCTCAGGGTAAGCCACAAAGTTGCTGGAGGGCAAGACCTCCGAAGGTGAATCCCTGTAAGGGTAAGCCACACTGGTTCGGGTTTGTACATGGAGTAATACTAATACCAAACCAAAGGTTAACAAAACTCAAACCAAAAAAAAGTCCAATAGAGGCTTTTTTTTCCCCCATTGTGCACTGGTTAGAGCAGTTGCCCCCAGAAGCCGGCGGCCCCGAGAGGAAGCATGCGAGGACCCGCATATCACTGCTTACAGTTTTAATTCTTCTTGTTTTTCTTCTGGAAGGCCATGTTAACCTTATGAGCAGCACAGCTGGAGGCTGCAGCCGGTCTGGTCTGTCTCAAAGGCACTTCAGCATTATAATGCTTTACTGTAAAAATACTTAACTGTCAAATTTCCATGAAAGTTGTCTTGCATCACAGATGAACAGCAGCAATGTCACCCAAAGACTATATTGTATAGACCTTGAAAATATGGACAATTTTGGAAATTTCAGATAGTACCGACATTTCAATGGTTAAGACTTGTAGTTGGCGTTAAAGTTAACCCGCTCAAGATCTTGTTCCTACAATTGAATGTTTGAGCTTCACTGAGCAGAATGATGTATATGGAGGGTTAATACTGCAAAAGGGGGGAACTTTCTCTGCTCAGTGAGCAGGGCCCATGAGAAGGATTTGTGACATCACAAACAGTTATAAAGCCAATCCTGGTCCCGTATTCAATTTACACATGGTTTGATGTGAAAACCTAAAGAAGACTTTACAGTGAAATATGACCAGCAGTTTATCTTTAGAGATGAAAGATATTTGCAGATTCACAGATTCTGGAATTTGTAATAAGATACAAATGGTATACAGAGGATTTAAGGATTTCAACAAGATAATTAAATTTTCCTTTTAAATAAAAAATCATATGGGATGCAGATTATTTTTTCAAAGTAGAGCATTTTACACATCTTAAACTTGTCTGGAGGGGATCTTTAAGGTTTGTTTTAGGTTTAGCTGAGATAAGGAGAAAATAAGAACCTCAGGAATATATTTTGTCACTTAGAGTCCTCAAAAGAATAGAGGTACAAAAATGCATGTTTGTGTTTGTGTGTTTGTGTGTGTGTGTGTGTGTGTGTGTGTGTGTGTGTGTGTGTGTGTGTGTGTGTGTGTGTGTGTGTGTGTGTGTGTGTGTGTGTGTGTGTGTGTGTGTGTGTGTGTGTTAGATAGTTTCAAGTCCCAGGACAACTCATTAAGTGTGTCGTCCTCCCGGAGAAGAAGAAGGAGAGCAGGACACTGTGCTGCAGTCTGCACTCAGCATGCCGGTCACACACAGGAGCGAGTGTGTGTGTATGTGTGTGTGTGAGACTTACACATCCACATCACAGTTACAAAACACACAACTGTTTGTTTTTTTACACTCGCATTCTCTCATACACCAAAAACTACAGACACACAGTCGCACTGGCCGCCGCGTGCGCACGCACACGCACGCACGCACGCACGCACACACACACACACACACACACACACACACACACACACACACACACACACACACACACACACACACTTTACAAAGGCTAACACGGATTTATGTTCCCCCACAGCTCAAGACAAGCCCAGGGAAAAGGCACAAATTCAACCAAAGAATAGGAACACCCATTGTTCAGAAAGACACAAACATACACACATGATTGCACACACACGCTCACCCTTAACAGGAAATGGCTTATTGACTGCACAGTGTTCAAAGCAGACCTGTGAGTGTTTTTTTTAGTCACTGCACGCTATTGTGCACTGTCTCCTTAATGGAATAATTGAGTCCAGACTGGTATTGACATGCATGTTAAAAAACACACACACACACACACACACACACACACACACACACACACACACACACACACACACACACACACACACACACACACACACACACACACACACTCCCACTCCCACTGATAAATGCTGATGGACAGAGAAGTCTGTGGACTATATTGGCTGTGATCACTGATAAGATGTGTGTCATTTGAATGGAAATGAACCATGGGATTATGTTTGGTTACTGTCTTGGAGTGAAATGTGTGTTTCCATGAAATGAATTTGTGGAAGAGATTTGTGTGAGATGACCGGAGACGGCGAAGTTTTAATGAGCGCTTGTTTGATTTGGGAATAGGGAACAGCAAGGTCTTTTCTTCATGCAGATTGATCCTGTTTGACAATAAAGTAAATACTGTGTATGGTTTCTCGTTCATTCTTCTATTCTTTCCTTCTTTCAGTACTTCCATTCCTCCTCCCCGTTTTGTTCCGCCGAACCTCCGTTCTTAATTCAGTGTTGGTAAACACAGAGAAGTAAATGAAATCCTAACATAACTAGTGACAGTGAAAGAGAGAGGGTAAATGAAGGAGAGGTGGCATGAATCTTTTTTGCAGCTCTCCTTCAAGACCAATCTCCCTTTCAGGCGCTGAACGAGAGTGGGGGATAGGGAGAAAGAAAAAAAAAACACAAACAAAAGGGAAATAGGCTGTGTTCGTCCATCTTTCCCGCCTCCACAGCGATCGATAATCAATCCCTAATCTCTCTCATCTCCCTCACCTTCTCGCTCTCTCTCCCTCTTTTGCTCTATCCTCTCTTTCCCTTTAAACCCTTCCGTGTTGCCAGCTAAGGTATTGAACCTGCTGCAAGGACACGCACAGGAGTATGCAGAGCCACACAAATGTAGTTTTTAGGCGCACGCACGCACATACACACACACACACACAACTACACACACACACAAGACAACCATTTACACCAAACAAAAACTTTTTACTTTTAATGCGCGTAAAAACAAGTCATCATGTGAACACTGAATTCAACGGAATCCACGAATGCCATGCACAATTCTTTGTACACACATCAGGGTTCAGGTGACGTTTACATTCATGCGTAGTAATATCAAAGAGATGATCATTTTACGTTTATGTTGAACCTGTGAAAAAAGTGCAAAAACACGATGTTTTGACGCAAGGCTAGATTATATGACTCCTGGCTGAGTTTGGTGCCTTCCTGAAGGGCTGGTGCTGGATTAGATGCTGCGACTGGTTGCTACGGTGTGAAGGTGTTTATTGTCAGGTAAACAACCAATCGCAGCGGTGGAGAGTTTAGAGCGGGCGTCCCTCCGGCTGATCCAATCTGGTACCAACCCTTCCTGAAGTCTTGCTCTTGCAGTGCGGTTGCCAGGCAACCATGCTGATACGCCAGGAACTTCACCCCGACGTCAAATCGCCCTGACCATACACCCCATGACTCCACAATACATTTTTATCCTTCAGGTTTTGTACAGATTAAACAAACAAACTATGACATGCTAACTAATGAGCTTCAGACAAATAGAGCCCGACTAGAGTTTTCCCGTTATTTTGTGGTCTGTGATAACCTGCTGCTGGTACTACAGTGGATTCATATTAACCATACAGCTTTGGGAAAAAAAAGTGGTATCAGTTTATCAACTCACTCTCGGCAAGGAAGTGAATCAGAGTAATTCAATAACTATTCCTTCAACGGTTTACTGGGCTGTTATTACATCTTTAATCACAAAATACATAATAGATTCAAAGAATACAAAGTTTGCAAGACTGAAATTAAAACGAAAACAAATTCCATAAACTGAGATGTCCTTTTCTGCCTTTAATTTGACAGATGTTTGTTTCGATGTCTTTAAAGAGGATTTACATCGTTTGATCAAAACATACTAATATTTTTCTCGAGGAAACCAAAGTTCTGCACCAAAGTTGTTCAAACAAGCTCGACCAATTAGATGTTTAGATCAGGAGAGCTGAACACTTGCTTCGTATTCCAAGGATGTTCCGTTCTGCAATTTAGGTCCACTGCTGCCATTCAGTGTCAATTCAGTGGCGCTTTTTTAAGGAAAACAAGGTTTGCTTCTTGTCGCAGACCTGCAATCAATGTTGGACTTTTAAAAGTGTTTACTTGCCTTCTGCCATATCTGTGATTTTGAAAAATGATGTCCTTCCCAATCCTTACTGAAAAGTAGGCCCTTACAGACAGATAAGAGATGCACATATGAGACGTACACACGATCATTCTATAATGTTTGTGTAGCGGCAGTTTTGGCTTCAGAGTTTCAGTGAGGCAGAAACAGTCTCCTCAGTGCCTCACCCCAAACGAATCTGCACACACACATTCAGCCAATGTAAGAAGCTTCAAGGTCTGCCGCTCAAATGTGTAAGCAATAAATCCACCTCTCCTTTACCTTCATGTACCTTCACAGGTGGCTACTGCTTTAGGAAATGTTAATCTTGCCCATACGGACACGATAAAAGACAGCCGAAAAATGTGAGGGATTAGCGGAAAGGAAAAAGAAAGAACAAATTGAGAGACAAGAGTGGAGGGATAGAGGTTGCCAGCGATCGAATAGCATTTAATCCACCTGCTTTTGCAACCATAAGGACTCCTGCTGGCCTGCGATCAAGCCTCCTATCTCCCCGATACCTGCTACAACTCAACCTGTGTATCATTTATAAATCTCAACATCAAAAGAGAAAAAAATGAGACACAATTATGAGAAGGACGAGAAAATAGAGACATCGAGAAGCGAAGAAGAGGAAAGAGTGATTAGGCGCCGCACATCATTCCTTGTGTCGTTCATCCACCGCAGTGTTGACATTGAACATTGAATAAGAACCGTGACACGGTTACACAAAGCTACCTGCTGTTCTGACGTGTGTGTGTGAATGTGTGTGCAGGTATGTGTGGATCCCCTGCTGAAGTTATTAGGAATGAAGAGGTGTCCTCTTCAACACCTGTCTGTTTGCTGGCGCTGACAAATTCGCTCAATTGCTTTCAAAAAAGACAAATAGGGAGATAACAATATTTAAAGCGGGCTACTTTTATACGTCGCGGTCTATTACTGTTTGTGTGTAAATGAACATTCATCTGCAGCTGCATAACCTTAAAACCATTAAAGCACAGCGCCAGCTTGTATTTACACTATATTGCTTTCATTTATTTTATATCTAAAACAATATGACAGCATTTATTAATATTAATAATACGCAGGTAAATATGCTGCCTTCCCATAAATTCCACACAGAATAAAATACAGTTTGAGTGGTGTTTGTCTTTTATTGTTCTGTTGTATATTAATAGTCAGTGACCTTAAAGGCAGTTCTAATATAACCTGGTCTGTAAACAAAGACTCCATCATGCAGGTTTTGTATATCTTGTGTTATGGAAAAAGGTATAAATGTAAATCAGAAAAACACAGAGCGAGAACCATAATTTATATATCTACTTTTAGCTTTTGATGGTTCAAGCTGAGGCAGTTTTATTTTTGCTTTTCAAGTGTTGTGTGATATTTCCCGCTCACGTTGTCTAACAGCGGCGCATTAAACAGCAGAGGAACTATATTTGCATTTCTTTAGGTTATAAAAGGGCTCCATGTGTGTGTTTTCTCTGTGGGAAACATAAAGCAGTGTTATGGCCTGGTGTGATCACAGTCTCTGCAGGATCAGGCCGTAACGGACGGAAATCATGTGGAAGCGGGTGGTTGTGGGAGTGAGAAAAAAAAAAAAAAATAGGTCCGTCAGCCCTCTGAAGAAATCAGTCCCTCACATACCTCGGAAGCAATGAGTAAAACATCAAAAAAACAACTTGAGATTGAAAATATCTTTGCACCTGCTCCTCCATCTCACTCTTAAAGACAGAAACAGCGAGTAATACACTGACAGCAGATTTCCAATTCCACCTCCACAAGTGGTATGAAGTACGTGGAGGGGGGCAGCGGGAGTGGCCACAAACTCTATTTGGCCTGTTTTTGGCTTTGTTCCACAGTCCCACATCTCCACTTATTTTAAATTCCAAAACCTTGGCACTTAAAATTCAAATCTTTTATTCATTGGTCTGATTGTGAAACACGTAGGTGGTTTGAAGTGCTTACGGTCACTTTCAAAACAGCAGTATAGTGATTATGGAGCTGAGAGACCAGAGTGGCTGCTTTCAATCTGGCAGCATGGTTATTCAATAACACTTTTTTATTTCTCTCTTTCCCAACAGACATCCAAACACATACACAGATCTAGCAACATGTTTTTTTTTATTTTTTTTTAACAATTAGGACTTTCTTGTATGCATTACAGGCTGACATCTTTTTTTTTTTTATACACACGCATGTGCATAAAATACATTCCTTGCATCTAAAGGCTAAATCAAGAGGCTCAAACGCATACATGCAGACAAAAACTGTGCACTTAGTGACAGAAATGTCTTTGCAAGGATGTATTAATTCCCGGTGAAGGACTGTTTGAAACTCAATAGACCTCCTCATCATACAAATTAAATTCATTAACACTCAAATTGTCATTCGCAGTATGACATTACAGTCCATAAACATGTGAAGTGTGGCATTCATACTGTATGGCGTTGTCATGGTGACTTCCTGTTTCTGCATTACCTATGGCAGAAAACATCACAAATGCATCAAATACAACCTGAATTTAAATGGGGTTTTTCGGGGGTTTTTTTTTTAATCATTTTTGTGTCAGGAAATCAAGAAAGTGTGAGTCAAAACCTCGTTTGTGCTCCATATTTAATCCTGTGGAAAGAAAGATATGCTCATAAAGCGTCAGTGGATTAAAGGGAACAAGAAAGTAGACAGAGCAGCTCGGTCAGAGAAAGAAAAATAGTGCCTCCACAACTGCCTTAATAAGTGATTTACTCGTGTATGACATTACCTATTCATGCTGTTATTACCATAAAACCCACCTTACTGTACACGAATGTGTAAATCATTAATGTATATAATGTGAATTTGAATATGACATTTGTTTTGTATCAAGAACATGGCGGGACAAAATATGGATGATGTCAACCTGGTATCATATCAAAGCATGTAATATACACGCCTGTCCACTAAAGTAAAACGTGTTATTCTCACGCCTAAACAAAGGCAGGCACAGCGACTGCACGCTTTGCTTTAGTGGGTGGGCGTGTGTATTACACGCTTTGCGGTTATACTGGGAACGTGCTTCATAGGAAAACGAAACCCTGTGTGAACCCCCGTGGTTAGGGGTAGGAACAAAAAGACAACAATGTAAACAAAAAAACACTTTATCTGTGATTAACACTCCTCCTACTTCCTTTTGCTGCTGCTGCTGCTGCAAAAAGCCTTCATACTTAGTCTCCATAGCTCTGTCACATGACATTTGTCAAATCACATTATTATATTGACATGTGTGTTATTTTCACGACTCGACAACACCAAGCGCAGCTACTGCACATTTTTCTTTAGTGGACGGCGTGTGTATTACTTACTTTGCCATAATACTGGGCTGGTTACGTAGAAATGATCACACCCACACAGGAACAAAATATTGATAACATCTTGCAGCAGGTTATTTTCAAATGTATCCATTTGTATGATGTACATGATCCAATGAAATCATTAGATCACAAGATCAGTTGAGTACCTAAGGGCAGTGCACTGATGCCTTCGGGATTGGGGAGGCTGAGGGGCAATTCAAGTAGAATACAAAAAGTTGAAGCGGAGGCTCGCTCTCTGAACATATTAAATTGAGAGAATAACAATGAATGATTAATGGTTTTCATTAAAACGCCACAATAATTTTCCCTCAGAGCAGAAGATGTTTATTACCCCAAAGCACATGCCATTAATAGAAGAGTACGGTATCTTAAACAGCCAAATTCAGCTGGTGAAGCTGAACACAAGTTAAAGGAGATGCATCTGTGCTGGTGCCTCTGGATAGAAGGAGGAGCTGTTATCCTCTACGTCCTCCGCAATTAACCCACAAGTGCCACAAGTGCTGTGCAACCCAGTCTATATTCTATAGTAATGGAGCCTTCTGCCTCTGGCTCTGTGAGAGTACACTTAAGAGACAATTCAGGTCGTAAAATGATGGTCAACTCTTCGTGTGTCTGTGTGTTAGAAATAACAATTCTTTTTCAGTCATGATTCTCAGCCAAAGTGCTGAGCTGACAAAAGCTGAGATACATTGCGTGGTGTTTATGAATCAGGTTCTATTACCTTTACTGCCACTTAAACGCAATGAGTTCCCTTCAGTCATAAGATATTTCCCTTCGGGCTGCTCCGACAACACACACACGCACACGCACACACACACACACACACGCACACGTACCTCCAGGGTTAAACTTGGCCTGATAAGCCTATGTCATTCAGACAAAGCGTTTACACAGCACCGTGTCTGCTCCATCAAAATCAATAACGGCCCGGGGCCAAGTGTTGCGGCCATGTTTCAGAGAAACATCGCAAACACCAGAAGCAATAATAGCCATGTTAATGAGCTCCACGGAAAGGTCAACGCAAAACAAAAGAATTCCTCCTTATAAATATTTAAGTGTGATTAACATTAGCAGTCCTAATTAAGCCATCAGTCTTTGCCCATGAAAGGGCCTTTGATTAGTTAACACTCCGGACGCCTCACTCCACTGAAGAGCGGCTCTGCGGGGCCTGATGGGAAAGCTGTTGAGGTAAAGGGGTGTGTGCCGGGCTTGGGGCGAAGACGGGGTTTTTTTTTTTCGTTTCTTTTTTTAAAATTATAGATCATGTAATAAACCAAAATTATGAAATATGAACTGAATGCACTCCCTGCAGGTAGCCTCCCGTTATTTAATACATTTTGGCTGCCAAAATACAAGGTAGTTTCTGCCCAAAGGTAATCAGGAAATTAGATGCACGTAGTTGCTTTTGCACAGGCCAAATTCTGTTCCAATTACTGTTCTGATAAGACTACATTATGGAACTGATTGCACTGAAGGACATTAGTTGAATGCCGTCAACCATTAAGATAAAAACAATTATGTAAATAGGGTTTTACTTAGAAATTTAATGGACATTTTACATCTGATAAGGCCCGATTTACTTGTTTAGTACAATTGCCCAAATTATTTGACAACACTACGGCTACACTACAAGTCCATATCAACCTGAAAAAGAACAAGAAGGTATGTTATTTTTGAAAGGAAAACAAGCAGGAAAACAAGCAATGTTTAATTGGAGGGTGTGAACCAGTATGAGCATCAAAACAAGTCCATCAAAGCTGAAGAGATGTGGAAGACTATAATGATAATCAAGTGAGGTTAAAGAGTGCCATAAATAATTTGTTTACCAGTCAGGAATTGTATTTCCTGAGTGGTTCACATTAAATATTGTTATTGAAAGGGGAAAAAAAAAAAGTTATAAATTGCATTTCCCCTGCCTATATATATATATATATAATATTGGCTAATTGGCTGAATGTATAATCCAGATAGAAGTCACTCCATGATTATTTTAAAAAGGTTCAACAGTGTTGTTTTAGTTGGTTCTGGCCCAATCTATTGTCTGAAGACGGCACACCAATGGAGGAGAAGTAGTATTAAAAATGTACGACATCAGCTACTGATGGACACACATGTATGCACACACACAAACATCAATCAATACGGCACCTATAAGCTCAATGTTAAATTGCAATACCAGCCAGCTGGATTGAGTGCTGACAATGTGTTAGTGTCAGCAGATGTTTGTGTTTGTTTCTGTGTGTGTGTGTGTGTGTGTGTGTGTGTGTGTGTGTGTGTGTGTGTGTGTGTGTGTGTGTGTGTGTGTGTGTGTGTGTGTGTGTGTGTGTGTGTGTGAGTGTGATGATGATGATGATGATGATGATGACGACTCCACAATATCACTATGACCCAATCACAGACATCAAATGGAGATAATCATATTGGAGTGCATGTCTGTGGTGTGAATGCCTCGAGGCACTTTACACAACTGGAACAATGAGGAAGACAACACAAAAGCATGCTTCAATGTGTGTGTGTGTGTGTGTGTGTGTGTGTGTGTGTGTGTGTGTGTGTGTGTGTGTGTGTGTGTGTGTGTGTGTGTGTGTGTGTGTGTGTGTGTGTGTGTGTGAGATTGTTTTATGTGTAATATCTCCCTCCAGCCCCTTGCTTACAATATGAGAGTGTGCATGTGCAAGAGCTATAGTCATATTGTAAATAATAAATAACTACGTGAGTCTCTGTATTCCCCTTCTGTCTCAATCTTGTATTTGTGCGAACAGGTGTGTGTGTGTGTGTGTGTGTGTGTGTGTGTGTGTGTGTGTGTGTGTGTGTGTGTGTGTGTGTGTGTGTGTTTAACCTCAACTGCATGTGTTTGTGTGCGGAAGCATCTCTCATGACAATAGGAGTGTGACTACCAAGTGCATTTTAGTCTGTGCATGTGTAGTTCTCATCAGAAGGGACAATGTGAGCATACTGTCTATGAATGGGCCCCCGGTTGCCCGAGTGAATTGGGCTTGTGGACAAAATGAACGCTCCAGGCACCAGCTGCACACCACATCGCAGGCAAGCCTCAGCACAAGTTGTAAGTGTAAAGTAATTTAAAACCTCTTCTGAAGGGTGAGAAAACATTTTTTTTTTTTTTTTTTACAGTTGTGGGGATTAGTCTAAACTGGTTTCTCGCAGGTCACGGATGGAGAGGCTTATGCGGGGCCATGTAACAGGTTTAGTAGTCCACTGGCTTATGGCATTCTCTAACATGGAGGGAGTGTCTAACCTTCATATGCCAGTAACTTATTGCCTCTAGACATCGTGGTTCGGCCTTTCATCTTATTCAGTCTGTACCAGTTGATGAATTCGGGGTATCAACTTATTGTTCAGGTGTTGTGTATATAAGCAGTTTCTATTCCAAAAAGTCCACGGTAGTAAATGGAAGTATTTGGTAGTCAACAAAGGGCACAGCAATGTGGTCCTTACTACAGTGTAGTAGTATGCCGTTTGACAATGTACTCCATGAAGTGATTTCATACTGTTTTATGGCATTCTCACATCAGGAAGTTTAAACCAAGCGTCATGCTTTTGTAACATTCTGGTTGATCTGGTTAATTTTGGTTTGCCTCAGCTTTTTGTATTTTGTTCGAATGTCTGAACCATTCAAAACCTGTTGCGTTGAAACAGTTTCGCAAACCAATGGAACCGTGGTTCAGTTTGTTCTGCACCAAATATTGGTCCTCCGGCCCTGGTCGTGGTCCGAGGCCCCTTTCACACCTGATCTCCATAAATCTAAATGACTAATTTGATGTTGTAAATACCTAAAAATATATGAATATATGTATTGATGCAAAAAATGATATGTATCTAATTATGCATTAAAGCCCTATCAAGGTAATACTGTATCACTGTAGTGACCAAATTCCTGCACCACAGGACACTAAAAATACTGAATGAACTAAAGTAATGTACAACCATAAAATACCACATGCAAAACAACAACTACATGCAACTGCACAGGAAGAACATTTGAACATGATTTATTAACTGTTGACAAGGTATGAGATAATCAAACCATGTGTTTCAGGGAAAAAAAACAAATTCAAACTTTCCTTCTGCAAAAGTATGAAGTGTCAAACGGAGGCACATAATGATCTTTGTTAACGGAGTTTTTGCTCATTACCAAACTCGTCGCATTTTTTTTTTATGACGACTTCTGACTTCCCACAAGCCAGGTTTTTTTTTGTGTGTAGGCTGGAAAATGGCAAGTAAAAATGCAATATGGTGAGTACTGTCACTCTGAAGAACACAGCACCACTTTAACCTGCAATCTGTTGCTTTCCTCACAGCACAGCTACAGAGGAGTTATGTTTTTTTCCTGATGCAGTACAATTATCTCCGACCCTCTCTGTGACATTAACACATCATTTTTGACGATTTATGACCTTGTAAATGAGCATGAAGTTAAAGCGCCAGCTCTCCGCCATGGTCACGAATTGCAAACTTTAAACTTGTTGCAGATCTGATTGTTGCCTTACAGGATTTTTGGAGCAGAAAAGATTTCTGATGTATGCTAATGATATACACAAGGTGAGAAACTGTGAGCTTTCTCAAGTGAACTTCTGTTATCAAGTTCGATTGCTTTAGGTTTGTAGGTGTGTGGGAGTTTACGAGCATGTGTGTGTGTGTGTGTGTGTGTGTGTGTCTCCGTGAGTGTACAAGGTCATCCGCTTCCCCTGGCGGTCCTACTGTCTCCACAGCGCAGAAGCTCAGGGTCTTATTACCGCTCATTTTATCTCTGGAGGGATACTGAGAGTCAAAGCTAAGCTCTCACTCACTTGCCTCCGTCTCCACTCTCAACCAGGCACATACATACTGTAGACGCACAGCTATCCTTCGCACCACCACCATCACTTATTCAGCAGATAGTTCTTTAGCTCTGTAGCTTTTCCACACCAGGACTGAAAACCTGTGATTTATGTATAATTAAAGTTCCTTTAATTGACATGGTGGACTTGTTTTTTTTTTTTTAATCACAAAACTGTTACAGATTTTTTTTTTTTTTTTTTTTTTTAAATAGCTGTTGCAGAGGCAAACAAACTGCTGGCCAGAAAAGAGGAGCAGTTAAACTTAAATATGAAATCTGCAGAGGTTTTTTCACTGATACATGACGCTTGTATTCATGCTGTTAATAGAATATATACTGTGTACAAAAAAAAGGACATAAGGATTATCTTTTTGTTACATTTCTACTTCTGACATCCTCAAACTTGTAGTATAAGCTTAATAAAGCTTTAAAAGTGCTGGCAGGCATATTTAGCGTTCAGATATGCAAGTGTCGCCTGTTCTCATTCCCAGGGCATCAAAAGCTGTTGGTGTCAGAGAGATACGAACAAGGTGCTGTTTGGCATTTGCACCGTTACCGCCGACCTCGAAGAAGAAGGTCGTGTGACAGAGTAGAAAGAGAGATAAAGTCCACGTAAGGAGGAGGCCAGGGGTGGTTGGAGGGAGCCAGAAAATATACAGGTAAATGAGCACAAGAACAGGAACCTCAACCGTCAGGACCACAAGGAGTGGGGTCTGATAAAATAATTGTTAATTCGTTAACTCAATGAATGTGGCCACATGTGTCCCAGACCACCTCCGAATGAGTCCTGGAAGTGTGCACACCTGTACTTTTGCTGGCCACTTGTGATGAAATCTCGCCAGGACGTATGTTGATGCCCGGTGGACAAAGGATCTTTTTTTTCCAAAACTTAACCACGTTGATTTTGGTGCCTAAACTAAAGTACACATCTCGTGAGACACCAGCAGGCTGTGACAAAAGAGCTGGCATGAGGACAAGTTGTCAAGTTAGAGGTATTGATCAAACTCCTGGTTAAAAAAAAGCAAGTAAGCACATTTCCCAAAATGTCAAACTATTGCTTTAACATATTTTTTTTTTTTTTTCTCCCAAGTTAGATCATTTGCACTTCAGTAAACTGGCTTTGGCTCAACAAAAAAAAAAGTACTCACTCCAATGAGACTTTCACTGCCACCAAGCAGCTCTGCCTCCAAAAAGTGTTTGCGTGACCAAAAAGTTCAGCCTGCCAAAAAAAAAAAAAAAAAAAAAAAAAAAAAAAAAACGAGGGGAAGGTAGCAGCATTTTCGAACACGGCGCCAATAACTCACTCCCTCAGCAGCAGAAGTTCTAGCTGGAATGAAACAGCCTTTTATGGTGCCAAACAGACAGACACCAGCACAGACTCGCAGAGAATAGCAGAAGAGGTGCAAACTAAAACACAAAAAAAAGAAGAAATAAATAAGCGCAACAGAGAATAACAGAGAGGAGTGTGTGAGAAAGAGAGCGCTCCATAAATTGTAGCCCGGTGCAGGGCTGCAGGGAGGGCGTAGCAGCCTGATGAATAGAGCCATCAGCCTAAGCAGAGGCTACAGAGCAGCCTGCCATCTGCCTGCCCATTACTAGAATGGAGTGCATGACAGTCTACGCTCATCTGCAGGCCCCACTGGCATCGCTGGCAACTAAGAACATTACTTTGTGTGTGTGTGCGTGGATGTGTCTTTGCTTTTCCTGAAGTCCAAACAGTATGAGGTGCCCTTGCCTACAAACGACCACAACTACTTCTCCGTAATGTCTTCTGTTGTTTTTTTAATTTGTGTGGGTGAGTGTGTTTGTCAAGCGCTTGCCTCTATTTGAAGCATATTGCGTGAAACTCTGTGTGTGTGTGTGTGGATGCACAAGGAGGCGAGGGTAGCCCTCAGAGAAGAGTTACAGCAGCAGAGCAGACGCTTCACACCTCATTGGCAAGCAAGGAGAGCCAATCACCGCCAACAGATCCGCCCCTCAGGCTGCCAGCTTACTCTTCAATATCCTTGATGAGTTCGAAACAGTGAGAGAAAGAAAGAAGAAGTGGGGGAGGGGGAGGGAGGGAGGGAGGGAAGTGAGGAGAGGAGCAGGTCTGAGACAGAACAAAAGAACAAAAAAGGGAGAGTAAATGCAAACACAAGAATAGGGATGTACTGTGGAGACACTGAAAGGCAGCAAGGAAGATCAGAGCCGTGTGGGGAAAACTTTAAAGGAAAAAGCTTCTTTTTTAAAAAAAAAAAATTTTTAAATCAGAGAAGGTCATTAAATAAAATGTGATTAGTCATCATGCCTGAGCATGTTGTCTTTTGTATTGCAGAGTTGAGTGCGTTCTGCTCCTTTTTCTTTTTTAAATTCAGCTTCTTTCAGGGAACCGAGGCAATATAGGACTGAAATATCATAAAAGCACTGAAATGAAATTGTAGCTTTATCCTAATCGCTTTATGCAGGAACTGGTGTTGGAGGCAGCGACAGCTTTTCCTACAGACACAGATGGGACTAAAGAGATGGTGAAAGTCATACCGATGAAAGCTGATATATACATATATACATATATATATATATATATATATATATATAACTGCCAAAGTAGCGTCCAGTATGGATAGAGTGAAATGTCTCAGAGCATTTTCACACCTGAATGTTCAGACCAAGGTTCGCGTGTTTGTTACATTATAAACATTTACTCCAGTTAGTTTTGATTTCATGTTGCAATCTTGTGAGCACACCAAAGAACTTTGCTTGAAATAACCTTCGTCCTGTCATCATCGCCTTCATGTGCTTGAGTTCACAGCATTTGTTGCCTCTTCTCCTCGTGTGTTCCCTATTTTTTTTTTCTCTGACGCCTCTTGCCTCAACTTCCTGTGAAAACCCTGAAGCATACAAAAACAGTTTTCACCGGCAAACAAACAGAACCGAAAACAGAAGGGGTAGTTTGATCTGGACAAAGGCCGCCTCTTTTTGTCCGAGGCACCTTCCACGGCCGCTATTATGGTTCTGACCAAACGGACGTCTTCAGGGCCCGGCCAAACAAGGTAGTATGCATACCGTCGCCCATAATGCAAAGGAATTCATGAGGTGGTCTCGGTCTGGGTCAAACTGAACCATGGTTTGCAGCGTGGAAACGTGAACGTTTTCGGATGGTTCGGACATTCGAACCAATTAGAGGAACTTGAGGCGGGCTGAAACAATACAAGAAGAAAAGTAACTGTGAGTGGGAATGTAGGTCAGGGGTGATTGGACGGATCAAACGCACCACTTTCAGGGTTCAAGTCAGCGAGAAAGCAAACGTCAATGTAGATTCCTTCAAAGAAATGAAAGTAAATTATGTAAATAACATAACGTACATTAAGTAACTTATGCCATACATAATGTTACTCATGTAAAATGACTTATCTTAACCCTAACCATGAAGTTTTTGGTGACACCTTACTTTTGACACCTCGGCATGCAAAACGTGACACTGACACGGTTATAGTATCCTGTAGTGGACTGATGAGTGTAAAACGTTGTTTCATAGCTCATGCATCAAACTAAAGGAGCAAAGTTCTCCGCTTTCCACCTTAAAAGGATTGCCGAGGTCGTGGTGGGGGGGCTTTTAAACAGAAAAAGGTAAGCCATATGTTTAGATCTCATGATTACAATCATGCTTTAATTACATTAGAAGGGATATAATCTCATTACAGACAGAACACCCCGTTGAATCACTTATCCTTGGCTCAGAGGTGTCGGTCAGATAGTCGTGCAGCTTGTGTCGGAGTTGAAGGGTGAAAAACAAGTGGGTCTGGTCTGTGGAGAAACACCTGCCATGAACTCCAACACCCATTATCCCCAACCTTTAGAAACCCCCCGCAACACACAGAGCCGCTGTATAATACAAGTCAACCCCTAACCCCTTTGAGACTCCAAAAGTCAAAAAGCAAAAGGACAGCTGACTGACAGACAGAGGGGGATTAGTCACAACGAATCACATGCTTGCACGCACACACCCATGCACGCTGCCTCTCTCTCTCTCTCTCTGTCCATCACACACACTCGGTTTCTTCTTCCGATGCAGAATTACGATAACATCTCCTCTGCAATCACCTGCGTACACGTCAAACCCAGAGGGTCTCCCTCTGACATCCACACACGGTGGATGCAGCTTTAAAACAACAAAAAAAAGTGGCTGCATTAACACACGCGCGCACACACACACACACACACACACACACACACACACACACACACACACACACACACACACACACAGGCAAAACAGACACACACATACATAGTGTCTGTCTATCCAGTTAAATCCAACCCAGAGAGTCTGGCGGAGTGCAGACAGCGTGGAGAAGCCGTCTCCTCCAAGGCAACATTAGCCTGAGAGACTGAACAAAGAAGAAACACACTCCAGAACGAAAGAAGAGATGGAGAGACAGACAGAAGTAGATAAGCGAAAGGAAAGGGAGACAATGAGAGGATAAGAAAGAGGTAGATATCCCTGCTTTTTTTTTTTTTTTTTTTTTTTTTTAATAGCTGGAGCGCACAGATTCACACAACAGAGCTATATAAAGAAAGAAAGAGACAGAAACGGAGAGAAAGATGGACGATGAACCACAACATCTGGGACAAATATTTTCCCCCCGTTGCTGCAGTCCTACTCTCTTGGGCTCATTCACTCCATTTGGCAAAATGTCACGACAACACAGGGGCCACGTAGCCATCAAAGACGGGTAATACCTACGGTAATTAGCATAAAACAAACACGCGCGCACACACACACGCACTCGAGAGACAGCAGCCGCTGAATATTTATAGAGAAAAGTTCAACAGCAGTTCGTGCATTGTTTCGTCTTTTATTTCCTCTGATCAGACACTGTCACAAGTGTTGGTGTGGATGATGCTCAACACGCAGATAGATACATTATTAACACAAAGTCACACAAACAGATGCGAAGAAGAAACAGGTGCGTACATGCGGATTCTGTGCACACAATATTGCATTAGGAGCGGAAAAACAATGTGGTACGGACGACGAAGTAGGACTGACTTCTATCAGTAAAAAATATATTTTCTAACAGTGCTGGCGTGAGTTGGGAGGGGTCCAAGTGGCTGGCGACAGAGGTGGCTGGCTTTTCCTTGAGGTGGTCCCGGTTTATTCCCTGTTCTCCGTTCAAAGGGGCCGAGCTCAGGCCGGCCGGCTGCTGTCGGACCCTGCCGCGTCCCCAACATGTCGAACGGTGTCCCCCCCCCTCCTCTGTCATACTCGCGGGAGAGGTAGACGAAGGTAAAAGAGGTGGGGAAGGAAAGAGGTGTCTAGTTCTCTCTCTCGGGGTTGCTGTGTTCAGTGCCTCTAGTCTGGTTCGGGTCTCGACGGGGGTTTTGAGGGTGTGTGTGTCTCGGTGCTGACTCATTCCTCTCTTCCTCCGGTTTAGTCTGTCTGTCAGTCGGTCAATAATCACGATACGCTTCTCATCGCTGCTTCTTTCTTTGTTTCTCTTCTTTAACCCCCGGTCCTCAACTTGTTCTGCAGACAAAAACAAGAAAGGGAAATGCATCAGAGAGACGGAAAAGGCAAGCAAAAATATCAACGCAGACAAACAGAGGAGAAAGATATTATTTTACACACGACGGACAAAGAGAGAGGAGGGCCTGGGAGGACAATAAAAGAGAAAGGGGATGAAGTGAGTTCAAGAAGTAGAGAAAGGACCCAAGGGCACTGGATTCCATGTTAGTGATAAGTGCAGCCACAAATCCCCAGCACTCCGTCAATAACCATTTGAACCGGCCTATTGCGGCAGATGCCACAGGATGAAAACTGCCCGAGAGGAGATGACTGAGAAAAAAAACAAAAAACAAGAAGAGAGAAATATCCTCTTCATCGTGGGGCAACTTAATGCAGTTGTGGATCAGATAAGTTTACGTCAGTGACATTTCTAATAAAATGACTTTTGATAAAACGGTTGCTCCAGGTTACCACAAAAAAAACCAACAGACTTTTTAGACAGAAATCCTCCAGGACAGTTCTAGTTCATTATAACTTGTTGTTGTAGTTCTGGCCAACACTTCTATTGGTTATGGTATCATTTCCTCTCGTACCAAAGTAACAGCTGAGATGTGGGAACATGGCAACAGCATCACTGATTAATTCCAATGAGGTAAAAAAAAAACAACAACCTAGGGATGTAATAATCCAACATCTGTGCAGATGATGACCTCAGGAAAAGCTCCCTGTGGAGGTTTCTTGTCAACCTGTCTTACCAATTTGGACTCTGTATCTTGAGGTCTACCTTCCGGTTTCTTCTTCACTGCCTTTACTGGGCTATTGCGTCGCTTCTTTACACAACGCTGCCCTTGAGTGTCGATCACTTGCCCAGTGTAAAACCGTCCGCAGAAATGTGATTCTAAGTAGACGCCCCACACATTAGTTTGTGAGCTGCCAATTTCAAAACTCCCGTTGGGTCATCTTGGATTTCTGGATCCAGAAGTGACGAGGGGCGGATATGATTGACAACTGGAGGACACTACGCCTGCCTTCCTATACCGGCAACCTCACCGCACCCCAAATCAGACACATACCCAAACATACCTCTTCGAGGCCTAATATCTAATTAATCGTGATATTATTTACAGAAAGACAAACCAATCAGAAAGAGTGCATTTAGCTGATGACAAAACAATTAAATGTTAAAAAAAAAACACAGTAACTTTGTATTTCATGAGAGAAGTTGATATCTTTTGGATGTGAGTGCATTGAAGCAGAGGTTTGTAGGAGCCAGCCCCTAGCGGATGGTATTGCACTTTAAGGCAATTCTGTATTGGTTTCCCTTTTTAGACATGGAGACCGGTCAAAAACCCCACAGAGGCTGCTTTAAACGGATTGAGTATCGACCACGACAGGCTAGGGATAACATCCAGTCTCTGTCTTTTTTCCTCTTCCATAATATTCACATTTATTCAGCGCTAGTTATTCATCAGTTACATTCATTAAGTCCCAAAAAGCTACCGACTGCTGTTTTTAAGTGTCACAGCATTCCCTGGCCTCCACTTTACACAGAAATTACTCAAGTGAATTCCTGTTATACATGTGTACAATTTTAGGAAAAGGAAAGCACTGGTATTGGATTTGTGTTCGAAAACATACCCCAAGCTGAATTACTGCATTCAGTATCGGGAGAAAAACATGCAACGATCAGACAGTTTCGAAACAAGTTTAGCCAGATTATTTAAATAATTTTATGTTGGGTTGAAAAAGAAACTAATCAGCCAGGAATTGGGAAAGTTCCCATTTGGGAACGACCCACGTTCCAGTTTAAAGCATTTACAAAACAGACAACATGGCAGCCTCCTGAAAATCAGTTTTAATTCTGCTACAAAGACCTTGTCACAGCCATATAAACCAACACAAGGATGAAATGGAGCTCAGAAGTCAATATAATTTGTACACAGCGTTTCTAAATGTTTCAATCTACTGCAGTCTAACATTTAATACAGCTGGTAAACTAGACATATTAGCCTAAACAAGTCTGACTATTTCCCCTTATTTTTTAGAGCAAAGTGACTGCTCTCATCTTTTCTGACATATTGCCATGTTTCCATATTTGATCAATGAACTTGATGAGCGCAATGCTATTACTAAACAGACTGACAGCCAAAGAGGCATTATCCTTTAATAAAATAATAAACATCAATTAAATTAAAAGCAAGAATGTCAATCTTTAATGGCATAAATGATGAAGATTTCAAATGAAACCATTCAATTACTAGTAATATTGACTGAACTGTTGTGTGCATTAGGATGATGTCAGAGTGGTTTTTCATTTCAATTCTTGCAGATATCTCTTGAAACCACAAACAGGAATCTAGCGCATCCCTTTGAGAGCTAAAAAAAATAAAAAAAAAAAAAAAAGATGGAAGGGTCAGTCTAAAAAATGAAGTGGAGAAGGAAAAGATAGGGAGCAAAAGGCAGTCATGCAGCGAGAATATGGAATGAGGAGGCGAGCAGTGGATGGAGAGATGGGCCTCTGTGATAAACTCCTATTCATAGAGAGAGAGAGGGGGAGAAAGGAAGGAGAGACTTTATCTGTCCTTCGACTGCCTCTTTCGCGCTGTTTGCTATCAGACCTGTTAAGTGCTGAATGCATTAGAAATGTGACTAGGGATGAAGGGATAGCGGATGGAGGGAGTGGAGGAGGGATGGCGGTGGGGCGAAGAGGGCACAAAAGAGAGCGAAAGTGGGTCTAAATGTTATCGCCGACTGTGGCGATAAGAAGGCTAATTATCAGCGACAAAGGCCGGGCAGCTGACAACACCTCTGTCTCGGCTGGCTCCATTTGAGAGGTCAATATTGTAAAACTGATATTTTGGGGATTTACTTTTTTATCATTGGCGAGATGGCATCTTGGACATCCCTATCTGTAACCACGGTGCTGCAGTTTTTAGTGGAATTTTAAGATCTGAAGGGAAAGGACGAAGAAGGGGAAAAAAGAATTTCTCAAAAACTGTTTGAGCTGCGCTATCAAGCGTCTTCGACCGGAGAGGGCGAGAGGATGAGAGGCGTCTCTTAAGCGGGCAAGTTTTGGATCTCCTGACCTCCGGAGGTCAAAGCCATGTCCTTTGACATTTGTTCTGGGAGCAGCTTCCTGCTCGGCTCTGATAAAGCTGTGTAAACATCCTAATCATGAAGCTGCATCAGCTCATATCAATCCTACTTTGCTCCCCCCCCCTTTTTTTTTTTTTTTTTTTTTTTTTGTCGGCTGTGTAATTCTGCATATTATTCCTTTAAAGCCTTATCACAGAACCGTTTCTTTTGCACCTAATGACTTTAAAAGCAAGTCTTAGACAGATAAGCACAGATGAACAGGAGTGTGCTGTGATTGCTGCGGGGTGATAAACACAAGCGGATTACCATATCGTCTCAGGCTTGCTTCCAAACAATTTACAAGATCATAACAGCATCCGGACTGTGAACATACCCCTGCTGAATCCTGACGAGGCTACAGGTAGCTCCTCTTAAACATGTGCGCGTGCGCACACGCACACACACACACACACGATGAATAAAACATTCTGCAATTTACATGACGTATAGCTTGAAAATCTGCCTGCATCTGACTTTTAGATCTAATACTAATACCCACGAGTGTGAGCGAAAGACACAAAACTCAGTTTCCCCCGTTTCCGAGAAAACATTGCAATTGTAAAAAAAAAAAAATCTAATAGAAAAGCTCTATGAATGCAAATTCGGTCTTTTTGGGGGCAATGCAAAGTGAGAGAGAGAGAGAGGGGAATCAAGTTAATATCAACCTGAGTGACATTACTACTGCCGTTCAGTGTACAGTGACTGTAGGAGACAGAGGGCGAAAAAACATTTGCACTTTGCAATGAAAGGCGAGAGCACAGAGAGGACATTGGTATCCAACTAGTAGCTGCCACTCCCTTGGCCTTATTACATTAAAACACACACCGAGAGACAGTCGGGGGAACGCGTGTGTCAGCAGGTATTATGGAAATAGACCGTAAGGTTTAAACTGGCTATTTAAAGTGAGCTTTATTCAGGCGCCAGTAACCCCGTGGAAATTATATTCTCCTGTCTAAAAGCAAGGAGCTGGCGCATGGAAACGGATGCTAGTGTGTGTGTGTGTGTGTGTGTGTGTGTGTGTGTGTGTGTGTGTGTGTGTGTGTGTGTGCGTGTGTGTTACATTAATTAATTTAGACATTGAAAAAGGGAACGACTGCTGTGCTGTAGCTAACACACACTTCTACTGTATGATCTCAGTGACGTATGCTGTAGCTAACACACACATGGGGCGACCTCGTAACACACACACACACACACACACACACACACACACACACACACACACACACACACACACACACACACACACACACACACACACACACACACACACACACACACACACACACACAGATTCCACTGAGATCCAAACTACCAGATTGGGAAGCGACCACAACTTACACATCATCTGTCCACGAAGGTGCATGCACAAACTGGTCATGCTTTTCAAAAGGGGAAAAAAAAGTTACGTTACTTATTTCGAGGGGGATGGTAATGGTTTACATTTGATTTATTTTCCTCATGTGCAACAACAACTCTTCTGCACACAATAAAATCCTCATCAACTTAACCCATTTAATAATTTGAGTACATACATTTGACTCCTTACGCCTCCCTAACACACAAATGCTCTGCTCGTTTCGGTTTTATGTTGGTTAAATTAGTCAAACAAATTTGGCTTAAAATGATAGTGTCCCTTGACAAATTTACACCTCTCACGAGCAAAATATATAAGCAGCATTATAATTTATCTAAATATATTAGTAGCAGACCATTTAAAAAAAACACGTGTAAAAAAATATAATAGTTTAATCTGTTAATTAAGGTGTTTTATTGACTTCCTTGAGTAGAGCCTCCAGAGGCACAAGCAGGAGGCAAAGTGATCTGATCATGTGACTTTTCCCAGTAGTCACATGACATTGATAAATTGTATTCAAACCAATCTATTTTGCCATTTAGAAGTTGAATTTCACATGAAAGTTTTTTTTTTTTTTTTTATCTCAAATGACATAATAAAATAGAATAATGAAAACGTGGAACATAATCTCTCAAAATTGTGTGATTCTTTGTAATACAGCCATGTCAAATTAGTCATTCACCATCTCATATTGATGTTTTTTTAATCACTTATGTATGGGGAGTATCATCATTTTAATTGCATAATTTACATAATAGTCACATGTAAGATTTGGCAGAAAAAGATAAACAAATCATGTTGAAATGAGATAAGAAAAATGCTGAAAGACAAACGGCTTGGGTCGGTAAATACGCACCTGTTTGGCGTTGTCGACACACTGCAGGTACAGAGCTGCAATGTTGGAGCACTGAAGGGTCTTTCCAACGTTCTCTTTGTAGCATGCGAGGATCTGGCCCTGCAGGTCCACACACACAGGGTACGTCTCGTACCTCCTGCGGGGCGAGAAGGGGAACAAAATAGTGTAAAACACAGGATAAAGATATGGTGTTAAACAGGAGGAGAGGGATGGGGCAGAGGAGAAACGTGTGAAGGAGGAGAGTCGGGGATAAAAGAGTCGAACTCAAAATGTGTGTAAGTGGGAGGACAATGGAAGCCAGAGGTGAAACGGAAAAATGGAAAATGAAATGCATAAAGATGGGTGATGCGGGAGGGATGACAAAATGACTGAGACAGAAACTGAGAACAAGAGAAGAAGAATGAAGACGTATTGTTGTTTGGAAAAATTGAGCATATCGATGGTCATTCTTCTCTCTGGAGAGCTCCTGCTGTTGTTCACTGAGATGTACTGAGTCTACAGTGTGTGTTCACCCGCCCCCGCCTTTTCTATTATTACTGCCATTCCAGCCCAGAACACCTGAAGCAAGAATCAGCATTACTGTATTTGCTGGGAGGAAGGTCAAAAGGTCAGTTCAGCCTCTGTAGCCCGCTGTGATGACCAGGCCAATGTGTGCAACATATCAACAGAGAGGCCAGAGGGTTTTGGAAAAACTGACAGTCCAACAAAAACTCCTGAAAAGGGGGATCCGTCAGTGTCATAGGATCGTACGGAGACGTGCGTACTGACGAGCAATATAAAGAAAAGATGTCCCTTTAATCTATTGTAATCAAGCCTTCCTCGTTACAACACGATGATGATAATGATGATGATGATGATGGGTAAAATTACCTGCAAGCCAAGTAGACCCTCCTGCTAAATTAGTCAATCTTGTTGTGCCTCACCAATAAAAAAAAGCCCTTTAAAAGGGTCTCAGAGATGAGAGTATTGATCTCTCTACTGGGTATTAGGGAATCCATCCATTGACTCGGAATAGCTGACTGAAAGTATCTACCATTTACAAACTGGCTAGCTATCACGTTGGAGTGCTTTAGAGTGAAAATTCCATCTTTTGGCATCCACAAGGAGGTTGTTGTTGTTGTTGTTGTTGTAGTGTATGAATGCTAATGAGTGTGTGCAAGTCCGTCCTTGAGGTCTACCGCAGCTTTAGTGCTGCTGCTTCCGCTGGTGTGATCCAGATAGACGTGCTTCTGACGGAAGATGCTGCGCTAAACTTCAGTGCATTTAAATGGGGGCATTTTTAGTCAGCTCTGTGCGGAGTCGGATCCTTTAGCCAATTTACGCAGTGGGACGTCCCACCAGTTTGCCCGGTGTTAACTGCTTTTGTATGTCTCTTCGCACACCCCATAAAAATCCATAACGGCGCTGCATGCACATGCTTGGGCTATTATGCTAATGGCGGTGTCATCGTTTTGCTCACATCAGTGCTCAGGACACTCCATCTGCCTCACTAAACACGCCTTGCATGGGTGTGAAAGACAAAGAGATTTTGTCCGTCAGCAACTCTCGAGATCTCAAAGGAATATTGGGGGGGGGGGGGGGGGATTGAAGTCGAGCCCCTGTAGTTAGAATCAGATGTTTGATTTGCCCCCCGGAGAGAGAAATTACCCTCCCCGTTGGATACAAAGCAGGGGATTGGTCACATGGGTCATTACCCGGAGTGCCATGCAGCAGGAAGCTGATGCGGTGGCGATGTGTGCATGTGCGCATCACCACATGGTCGTGTTTGTTGGAGGTGTCGCTAAAAATCTATCGTCCTTGTCAGTGCAGGTCAGTGACAACTACTGACGGTATGAGAGGAGGTCTTCACACCTTCACCAACTTAAACTAATGCGAATAATCAATACACTTAGCGCACTATCCAGTGCTGTGCTCAGCTGGTAAGTTTTAAAAAAATGTTTTTTAAAGAAGGTACCACACACTTAGCAGCGCATCATTAGCGGTTCCCTACTTTACTTTTCGGTGTGGTGCAGCTTTAAAAACAGTCAGCGAGCCAGTGCGGATTGACTGATCACAGCTGCTCCTGGCATGGCTCAGCCCATTTCTAGTCTTTATGCCAACCTTTTGCTGGCTGTACTATTTACAATTGGACATGAGAGTGGCATTGATCTTCTCACGCAACTGTCTGCAATAAAGTAAAGGAGATTATTTCAAACCCATTCTCATTCCCGGGGCGTCAAATATTGCCAACACTGTTCTCTTCTCATATAGACGAGCAGAGTGCCTTCGGTTTAGGCACCAAAAACCATGTGGTTGGGGTGAGCTGACGGTTTGGGTTCAAATACTTGATGTACATTACGTCATGGATTCAAAGACCTGTTTCCCAGGTCAAAGTCCTGGCTTTATTCAATCCTCCTCTCTACACTGACTTTACCTGTCTTTGAACTTTCTTACATGAGCTTCTTCGACTCGCATCGTGCACAAACACACACGCTACCTTGTGCATTTGTTTTAGACGCCATAGGGAAACTTGTGTGTCTCGCTCTGATGCCAGCGGCTTTTATGGAACAGCATGATTTGACGCACCGGGGATGAGAACGGGCCAATTTCTTTAGATTGTGGTTGATTCCAGGGTAGGTCCCTACCTGAATAATACCAGATATTTACCACTTTCAATGCCGACTGGAACATTATGCTGTCGGGTGTGGAGAAGGTTCTGCATTTGTGGATCCATCAGGGAGAAATTCAGTCATGTGCTGGGAGGCATGTCAAGGCCATTGCTCTGAGTCAGGGTATTGAACGATGACAGCAGTGCTAGCAGAAATCGCTGCCACCCTATTCCTATGGATCCTGGCGCTCATTTATTACACCGCCTATGGGCATCTACAGGGACGAGAGGAGCCACATACACCAACTAATTACTTTCTTAAGCGTTCGCTTTAATGCCAGGTGCATCCTGCTGATACAAACCGTGGTGTTTATCACCAGTAATGGCCTCAGAGAGACAGAAAGGAAGACAGAGGAAATGAGGGTGGTTAGAAATGAAGAGGATTTCTTGATGAGGAACTAAACAGTGCTACTTCCATTTTTCGCATGCTCTGTAGTTCTGTCTGAGGGGAAGGGGCTGAAACAGTGGTCGAGTTAATCATAGAGACAATAACGGTGTCACACACACACACACACACACACACACACACACACACACACACACACACACACACACACACACACACACACACACACACACACACACACACACACACACACACACACACTTTGTGGCGGCAGGCTGCGTCCTCGATCATCTATCATTAAGATTAACATTAAGTTGCTGCTGCTAGCCACACACAGACGGTAAGGAAAGACTACAACCTCCTCAGTGTTACATTAAAAGCCCTCATGTCATTTACTTTAGTATGACTGCTACAGTGTTATGCATCAGGGTGAGCGGGTGAAAAAAAACAATAGACCTGTCATATGATGAAAATGCCAACAACCATACCTCTTTTTCACCTTTTACATAGAAACATTACCCATTAAAAAGCCATTTAAAAACATATTTTTGTTTTCAAGTCAGTTACTGGCCTAAGGTAATCACAGCCTTATTTTGGAAATACACTTAAATTATTGTACATAGTTGTGAGCAACTAGGGGGGGGGGATGCCGCTGCTTGCATTTAATTACAATTGGCACCAACAATGGCTCGCTACACGACAACATCAAATACCGCACAAAATGTGAGAAATGGGTTCTTCATGTTAAAATTCATAGCGGGAGAGTTTGAAGGAGTTAAAAATGTTGCAAAGTGGACATAGTGGATTTGACCACATTCTCCACTGAGAGATTAGTAGGGTATCATCAAATATAGTCAATCAAACTGTGAGGCATTCAGTTCCCATGTAACCTGAGTAGCAAGGCAATCATAAACAGGAGCACTATATCAGATTCCCAAAGAAAAACCTTGTTTTATTTATGTGTTGTATACTTTTAGTTTTGGTTAACAGGCTGTATTGTATCCGGGTCAGTTAAGAGGACGTAGTCCTCGTCGTATTACAGATGGGTCCCAAGATCTTCCACTTTTTAATGAAGGGATATCTACTTATGACCTGTCAGCACAGGGTGCATGTCCAAGATGAATAAGCCATGCAAATTCAGAAGGATTTTCCCTTCTCAGACCGTTTAATTTAAATAAAATCTGAGGTTTGAGGATCGAAAAAGCTCTTCAAAATTTCACAGAAAAAAGCAGCAATTACAGAAAAGTCAAAAAAACCATCATTTTTAGTGGCTGAATGTTTTATTTTTTTCCACTCCATTTCCACAGCCCATAAGATTACTCTTTCCGTCTGCTTTTCCCCCCTAAAAGCCATCACACCAACATCACTCAACATAGATAAACACACACTCGCTTGTCAGTTAATCATGCATACTATCCACACTTAGGCTCCCACAGAACTTGTAAAGCTTTGGCATAAATGTCTAAGCGCACAAATCAAAAGATTATTCTACAGGTTATAGAACCAGTCATTGCCAATAAATGTCCCACATCTTCCTGTTTTGATTCTCATTCTCCCCTTCTTCACCATCTACTCCATATTTCACCCTCCTTTATTCCCTCTCTCAATCCCCAGAGCTTCATTGGATATTTAATAAAACTCCATGTGGTAGGAGACACAGAAACAAACACATCCAACCAGATACAGTTGGTTATTATTTGCACTCTGTGTGTGTGTGTGTGTGTGTGTGTGTGTGTGTGTGTGTGTGTGTGTGTGTGTGTGTGTGTGTGTGTGTGTGTGTGAGGGTGCGTGTTGCGCCCCTGTACCTCAGAGACAGTAAATCTAAAAAGTCATATAGAGGTCTCGACTCGTGCCATCAGTAGCTGTAAAGGTCTCTATAAAGACTCCTTGTCCAACCCAACCCCCAACATAAACACACACGCGCGCGCGCGCGCGCACACACACGCACGCACGCACACACACCAAGTCTCTAAAGCCTTGATTCACTGATAGAGGCGAGAATGAAAGCGAGGTTGGTTTAGATATCTACATTACAGTCTCTCAGTGTGTCATAAATCACAAAGAGAAGAGAAACTGGGAGGGCGACAGCAGACAGTGAGGACAATCCACTGAGAAGAGATGCTTTATTTAAGAAACTGAGACAGAGATGGACAGTGTCGAAGACAAAACGGGGCGTCTATGAAGAGGAGAGAGTAAGTAGGAGAGGCAGAGGAAACACCTGAAGCTTTTTGGTTTTTTTTGGTCCTTTGTGAAGTTTTTCTTACTACGTACTTACTTACAAAAAAAGATGGTGAGGGGCAGGAATGATATGAGAAAGTGAACGTGTTCCACTTCACATGTAATAAAGCAGAACACATCACCTGCTCTCACACCCTCTCTGTCAGGCTGTCCCTATATCATTTAACACAATCCCTTCTTTCAAGCCTCCCGCTGCACACGTCAGCACATTTCCATCGAGGGGACATATTCCTACGGGGCTTACGGCTTAAGCTGCGTTCTTTAAAAGAACACATCGACTGCGAGCCGGAGGAGTTATGGAGATCGATGTTTTGGATTTTGATACAATAAACGTGTGTTAGGCCACTAGGAAAGGTATCAGTCCATTTTTCAAACAAACATATAATGACCACGATTACCATCAGCTGCAAAATCACAGAGCTGCGCACTAAAATGACATCCATAGATCTCTGTTACTGATACAGCGCGCTTCAATAGCCGAACACGTGTGCAAACAGGTACATTCATCTGTCATAATTTCACATACATTACAGCTCTGAACAAAGACAAGGAAAAAGCACAGGGGAACTGGCAGGGATACAGAAAAATGCAAAGTCCACTATAGCAGTGGAGAGTATTAAACTGTCCTCCGCTAAAAGGCATCAAGCCAACCTATTCAATTCAACTCTATGTTTACATCTACGTGGGTGTAATACATCATGCATCAGCAGTGCACTGATAGACCCAGACGAAGGAAGAAGCTGTCAAGCTGTTTCGAGAGCAATAAATGTTTACAAAGAATTTTGATTCCTGTTTATAATCAATGTTTTGCTTTTACAAAGTTAATTGTTTATACAATTTGTATGAATAGTGATTTAATTTTTCAAGTTGGCTTGCACTAGTTTGTGACTTAATTATGATTTAATGTTAACATTTTTCTCTCATTGTTTGCAGTTCTTTTACTGGAATTTTAATTCCTGACCAGTTTGTTGCTGCATTTACATTTTGTTTTACAAAGAAACATCTTAGTTAAGCCAGATGTGGCCTCAGACATCAAATAAAAAGTCTTTTCCACACAGGGAGGCTTACAGCTATTTAATTGAACACTTGTATCGGATCAGTACTCTGCACTAAGCCCAGGTATCAGTATTGTGACTGAAAAGGTCGGCTCGTTGCAGCCTTATAAGATCCCAACCATGAACCAAAAAAAGCCTCAGTTCAAGTGTCGCAGGAACCTTTAATCGGTGTTTCTCTTTCATTTCCTGTCACCTTCCTACTGCTGTTATCTAATAAAGGCATAACATGCTAATTTTATTTATTTATTTATTTATTTTTTTAATTAAGATTATGGTTCTGAAGCTTCTGTACTCTACACTACTTTAGACATCATGGCAGAATGCATTCAGCTTGGACTTCTGATAACAAAAGAATACAACTAAGATGTTGCAGTTGATCCTGGGTAGTTGCTGCTTTATCATTTCACAGGACTTTTCTGTATATAAAAACAACTCTCACACTTGTTCTATTTTAACATGACGACTAATAATGTTACAATTTTGTTATCTTTAAAAAGCACTTGACCAAAAACAAGACGAACCTGATGAAGTCAGGTTCTACATGTTGGCAGAAATGATGTCTTTTGTCCAAATACCACAGACACAAAACACAAGCGACACATGCTGCAGCTCCATCGACAGTATGGATCAATCTCGCCTGCCTCCAGATTGAGTTTCCAATCACCACATTGTCTATTTATCATGATTTGGATCCACTCAGGGGTTAATAGGGTTAAAGGGTGGGAGCCGGTTCCCCCTTAAAAAGCCCTCATGTTCTCTCTAGTTAAGGCAGGCGTCAGTAATAAAGCGAGTAAATAAATACAAATGATCCAGTTAAGGAGAAAAATGACACACATTTCGCTCACGCTGCTTTTTAAAAGCAGACCTGAGTGACCTCCTGCAGTGAAATCCATCAGCATGGATGAGAGACTGAATGAGAGGGGGGGAAAAAAAAGAAGAGAGACAGAGAGGAAAGGACACAAGATAGAGACAGATTCAAGAAGAGTGACAGGGATAAAAGATTGGCAAATATTGGAGAGCAAAAGGGAGGCAGAAGCAGACAATAACGAAGAGGGAGTGAGTGAAAGAGATTTAAATGATGGCAGAAAACGCTGTTTCTACATTAAGTAAGCACTGAGGAAAACAAAGAGGGAAAAGGAGGGAGTGTGTGTCCTCTCTGACCTTCTTTACACACTCTCACAAGGACACTGGTTTCTGGCCTCAAGCAGAAGAAATGCCGGACATTTTACAAACACATATAATGAAAAGGACGTCCATATTTGTCAGAGACATGTGTGTATGTGCGTTGTGTGTCCGCGCCCACGCTGGTCTCTTAAATTTCATGTGCTTTTTACAGCCGGCACAGAAAATCTCTTAAGACCAAAAAGAAGAGCTTTTAAAGCAGTTATTGACTTCTGTCTCCTCGGCTGACCACCATCCTGTCTCTGCGCCAGAGTTGCTATAGCTACGGAACAGTGGTTCACCCTCACCTGACAGAAGGGGTCAAAATGCTGCCTAAGTGTGTCCCACCTCGCCAACTAGTTCACAGGAAAAAAAACATCTCTAACGACTACAAGTGAAGCGCATGGCAATTATCTGTCAGCTAAATTACTTCCTGTCATTTTTAGTGATTAAAATCTGCTGCTCGGCACAATTAAAAATCAATAAATCATTACTTCATTAATTTTGGGACATCCGTATTATTCTCTTAAACAAACAGGAGCACTGCCAAGAAAATGAAGAGGCTCTATCTGCCTCAACAGCTTATTCACATTTGGAAGAAACAGGGTGGATTTTGCAGGAAACCTGCTGGATTTTCTCCAGCGTATATATCCTCGTAAGTGAGATAAACCAAAGGCACAATGCAATAGTCCTGCAATGCTTTGTTGCAGGACTATTGGATTGGATTGCATTGCGTTAGGTTGCACAGAACTTCACAATTTTGTGACCACAACCTGTGTGACAAGAAGAAACAGTTTGGGCAAAACTAAGGAAAGGGTTTGTCAAATGCGAGTTTGACTGAAGGCAAAAACCTCCCCATCAACTTTAAAATATCACAATTAATTTGACTGATGTGTATAAAAATGTGGCAAGAAACTTTTTTAGATGCAGTAACTAAATACTTTGCTAGTGATATGCAGCAATTTATGAATTTAAGTAAATAGAAGTCAAAATGATGGCTGTTTACTGCTGAATGCTTATGGTTAAAAGGAGGGGTGAGAGTGAGTGGGCTCCGATTTCTCCCACATAACAGGATGAAGAAGACAGACTGTCAGGTGTGCTCTCTTGACCGAGGCAGCACGGTTTAGAGGAAAAACAACAGGCCATTTACATTCAACAAGTTTTGCTCCACTCCTCCTCACTCCACCTTTGCGTGTTTGTGTTTGTGTGTGTGTGTGGAAAGACAAAGCGAGGACTGCAGCTGCTGTTATTGTCAACTGGATTAAATTAAAAAAAGATTTATTCAAAAGAGCTAAAAAAAAAATAATAAAAAAAATAAACAACAGACAAAGGGAGTGAGTGTGTAGCCTCAGGGAGGAAAAGAGTGACAGTGAAGTGACAGAATAAAATGAGATTTTATTCTCTGGCAGACTGTATGGGAGAAAAACTGCTTGGCTGAGACACATACCTGCACACTTAGTCATGAACACCACAGCGTGTAAATACGTAGCCTTTTCTGATCTTTGACTAATGTCACCGTGAAGACAGAAAACTTAGACAAGTCCAAGTTTTAGAGGCTTCACAGATTAAAAATGATAGTTTCAATTCTTTCGTATTGCACAGCCTTGTCAGACCCACCTTTTCACCGATATGTGACGGCCCATCTTAATTCCCTGGGCAAACACAGGAGTGACCAGCTCCAACAAAGAAGTTCAAAGCCCCGCCAAAGGTTAGCGCTGACAGGAGGCTTAAGACCACGACACCGTTCTTTCATTCCATCTTTTTTCGCATAATCACACATCGATCACTTTCCTCCACGACTGTCATCTTACATTTCAAACTGAAGCCCCATTGGGTCACTGCAGCCAGTGCGCACACACTCACACACCACAACGCAGACATCATACACATGCACATGCGAGTATGTGACACACACACACACACACACGCCCTCTTACATACATGTGGCACAGTAAAGGTCACGCATTCACAGCCAGACAGTGTGATAATGCATCAGACTTGGATAAACAACTAGTGGTGAACGTGGCGGCATATAAATCAGAAGCAGAGAGATAGTCTCCTTTCTGCAGCCAACTGGGCGCGCTACAGTCCGTGTCATGAGGGAACGTGAATAAAAGCTCTGATCCTCCGTGTACGTGAGTGTGTGTCTTATACGGCGTGATTACATTATCTGGTACGTGTTGTGTACGTATGTAGGATAAATGTACACCAAATATCTTTTGTCTAGGTCTTTGAGAGGATGTTGTTTATGATATATATATGATGTCACACAGACGAGCGGCCTATCCTGCAGTATTTGTTTCTACTTCAGACAATATTGTTCATGTGGAGTGATGCAGCAATTATATTACTCCGCCTTCATGTCCAAAATTATAACTGTGAGAAAGTCGGAGAGAATGCAGATATGTACGTATCGTTCCATATAAAGATGTGTGTGTGCATTTTCTGTGAGTGTGTGTGTGTGTGTGTGTGTGTGTGTGTGTGTGTGTGTGTGTGTGTGGATGTAATGAGGTCACAGTGATGCAGTGGCGTTCCGGTTGGGAGAGCTCCATCATTCTCCGAAAAGTCTGGCGGGAATACCGCAGGAGGACGGCAGGGAACAGCTGTACGGTGCACAAACAACTGCTCATATACACAAGCTCACACTGCACACACCCCTCCCTCCCCTGAGTGCCTACCTCTCACACTTTCATTTATTTCTTTCAACATCGCCGAGGAAAATGACCACAGTGTACCACTGCAATGAATGGAACATATGTACTCCAGTTACCTGCTGAAGCCTGTTTGTACCACCTATTTGTAAATTACATGGTTAACGCCCGTGCATCGCAATCCACTATGAAATTCCCTAACAAGAACGGCAAAGGCTATTACTGTCGGTACAGAAACGCCTTCAAAACAGAGACACGGGAGTACGATTTTCATCTCAAGGTTGTTGTTTTTTTTGCTGCTAAGAATACCGGGTCATGAACCAATCACTTGTATTCCCAATCCTGTGTCAAACCAAAGTAATTATTTCCCTTGCTGACTTATTACAGAGCATCGACCAAAAGAACCTACATAAGAGCAAGTGCTACACATATCCGTGGCACGGGCGCTCCTCCCAAATCCGCTGTTGCAACCTGATTAAACCATCTTCTCCCGATCCCAATGTCAGTAAACTCAACCCGACCACAAGTCCTAATTAAATCCTCCAAAGTCATACAGTGAGATGTTTCAACCCTTGACAGACATCTGGTCCCATATCTCCTCTATTATAATAAACTGCAGCCTAATATCAGCCCTCGCGCTGTCTTTACAGCACCACTGACATGAGCTAAAGTGGAGAAATGAAGACAATCTAAGAGAGATGTCATCTCCCACACTTTATAACATTCTCACATTAACGTACCAAATGTTAATTCTATCTAGTATGGATAAGGCGCCGGCTTTTTTTTTTTTTTTTTTTATCTCAAGGGGACATTTCCAGCTCTGAGGAAATCAAAAGCCTTTGCGAGACAAAAAAAAAAAAAAAAAAAAAAAATCCTCTTATTACTGAACAGAGGGCACAGATAGTATCTTATCTCTGTCAGGTCTCTGTCATAAGAGACACAGCTATGAGGGAAGACACACACATTGCGCTCACAAAAGCCGCTCATCATAGAAGGGCATACAAACATCATGCATGAACTTGCACACATAAACGAGGATGGGCCAAACACTCCCTGTTAAATTCAATTAACCCTCTGCTCTGATCCCCTCAGTGCATCCCTGCTCTTGTCTTGTAACACCAGACCTTCCCGCCATTTCATTAGCGCACACACACACAGACACACACACACGCACACTCCTCTTTTGTCTTTCCGCTTTTGTAATCCAGTCACAGCCCTGCTAATGCACCTCCTATAATCAAATCCACCAATCGCGGCTTTCCGTACAAAGACCCGTGTTCACATGACTACCCGCACATTAGCCCGACGTTTGCTTGCAGTTAGCACTGTCGTTTTGCACTAATGTTATCCCAGTGTATCTTCTTTTTCTTTTTTCTTTAATGTGATTTGGGAAGTCTCAGCTCCGGCTTCCACGGGTCTAGCCCTAAACCCCCCGCGGGCTGAGCTAATCAGTTTCCGGCATTTCTGAGGGAGACAATGATCCTGGTGTTAGCGCTGGCTAATGACAAGCTAACACAATCAGTCCGGCCTCCCAAGAGGTGAGCTCAGAGCCAGGGCCCATTCTTGCCCCGCCTCCTGCAGGCTCCTCATCCACTTTCCTTACATTACTATGGAGCCTAATGGCCTCGTATTAAGAAGACAGATGGAACGCGGACGGGAAGGGATTGCGCATCATCTTATGTTACATATGCGTGTTGGATATGTGCTACAGTCATGACAGCTATATCGACTCCTCAATGATCTTATTTATTGCAAGGTGTGGCAGTGACCTGTATCTAGCGTTAGGGTTGGGAGTAAAGAATACACATGCCCAAATGTAGGCACTCATTGTAATGTAATCCGGATTTAAGAGAATATCTTAACAACAAAACTTTGTAGATTGTTGGTATTTTTCCAGGGCAAAAGAGCTGAAAATGTTTGAAAGCTAATGCATATTTTCTGAATTTTTTTTTTTGCAGGACTGCGGAGTAATCTTGTGTCTTGATGCAGAAAATGTCCACGTTATACAACTGCTACAAAATATTTGTTGATACAGTTTGATTTAGGTTTGGTTTGAAAGATAAAAATACAGAATAAATAATACTCCTCTAACACTGAACTATTAAAAAGGAGCACAAGTCAGCAGAATGCGATCAGGATTATCAGTGAGCCGCATCATCAACATCAGCTAATGAGCCGGGCTAATGCGATTGTGATTGAAAGATGTTGGTTAGAATGTGGCTGTCATTTAATAGTGTATTCACTGGTCCACATGGACTTCTAATCTTCAGTGAATGCATCGTTTTACATAAAACACGTAATGTGTCCCAGAGGACGAGAATTTACTAGTGGTGGCGTCGCGCTTGACCGATATGCATGCAGAGGCTCATGCAATTTCGAGGGGGAGAGTGTAACCCAGGTTTATTTTTCTGAAATTACAATTTACAGATGTTTCCTAAATGCCTCACATACAGGCTATCAGTTAAAGCACACAGAGAAGTCTCTACGAGTCCCCACAAGTGTGTGTCCAAAAATCAGAGCACCTTATTTGATTATTTTTAGGGTATGGGAAATACTGAGTATACCAAGATCATGGAATAAATACCAACCCTACACAGGGAAAAAAAAAAAAAAAAGAAGCTTTTTGGTGAAAAATTCATTAAAAAAATAAGAAGAAAAATGGACAAACTGTTGGCATGTGATTTACAGTTGTGGACACTTTAAGGCCAATTCCATATTTTGTTGATTTATGAAGTTAAAGTAAATACAATCCCTGCAGCAAACAGACAATAAAAGAGCCTTTTCCTCAAATGGTAATGCACTGCTGGTTTTGTTTTTACTTTTTGTGTGTGCAAAAGGTTTTGCGTTCTTTTGATCAAATGTAACTCCCTTTCCGTTCCAAACAAGCCTTTGGTGGTTGCGGCCAAAGACCTCAATTTTAACTTCATCTGTCCAGCACTTCAAAAATGTTTCTGGTTTATCCGGGTGTTGCTTTGCATACTTCGGACATTGACTTCTCTGATGAGCTTTCCTGACTCTTGCATGTAGACTCTGTTTGTGAAATCAACAACAAAGGAGAAAGTTGTCTCTGTCTTTCAGATCTTAACTTGACATCCACAGTTTCCCTTAACATCCATTTCTTAATGACCTTTCAGACAGTGGAAATTGCAAGCTGGAGGTGCTCCGATTTCCTTTTATAGCCTTCTCCTATTTTGCAGACATCAGTTAGCTCTACTTTTATTTCCCCAGTTAGTAGCTTAGAGGAACTCGTGGTTGTTGAGTGTTACCACAGGAAACTTTGACGTAGAAGGGTGCCCAGAATTAAGCACAATTATAGCTGTTTAAACTCTATTTTTCCAAGTTAAAGGACTTGGACTGACAGTGTGTAAACTTACTTGTATTTGGCATTCACTTGGTCTGCAGCTTTGTGGTAGTTCTCGGTGGTGACCTTGTAGAACTGAGCACTCTGCAGAGAGAGAGAGAGACAGGAAAATGTGATTTTTAAGTTCTTGTATAAAAAAGAAAATCAGGTTGAAACTATTTAGACAAAGGAAGCTATTTCAGCAGAGCGGCGCTTCTTTGCTCTGCCTCATCTCACAAACTTCATTCAAATCTAATGAAGACAGATATAACCAGAACAGGTCACAGTTGGGTTTCCTGCCCACAGCATAGAAGCTAATATTATGATTTTTCTTCTACGGTTGTGCACAATGTGTAATTTTACCTCTGTGTATGTGTGTGTGAGCATTTTGGGTATTTGCGTGTACCTGTGGTTGCGCTCACAAAAGACTGCTGTAATAACAGACAGCAATTCTGTAAGGCCACCAGGTCGATAGTCAACAATGTACAGTCCAGCGGTCATAATCCACCAGTGACCCATAGCAAATGAGCCCGTAGCAGGACAACTCCACCTAAATGACCTCCTTCAAACACAGCAATATAACCCGACTCCCAGACCATTTCTATAACCCCAGGTAGATCTGTCTTGTCAGCCCGCAGTGGCTGTTATGGACATTTATACTCAAATTTGTGAGAGGTTGTAAAGTGTGATGGATAGCTTGATTGAGAGTTGAATGAGGTTTTTATGGAGGGTAATTCCTACCAATATGAATGTCGTTCTGTGGAGGAATCCATGTTAAATAAATATAGTAATACTTGCATTATGACTGACTAGAAAAACTAAATTCACAAAACTTTCTTTTACAATAGACCAATTTAAGGTTTTGTGCCATCACGTGTTGGGTTCATGTTTAGATACACAATCCACACAATCGTTGGCAGACATTTACAGGGTTGGCAATATAATAATTTAAGAAAAAAAACATTGTCTTATCGATCAATCTTATCTATGCTACAAAGTTTTGCAAAGAAACAGCAACAAAAAAAACAGTTAATACATTGACGCTACACTGACTAGATACCAAACACTTGTTTCATCTTGCATAAATTACAGTTGCAGTATAAATGTGATAAATTCAAGCTTCTTGGTGCAATCTGCTCAAACTGAACCTCTTAGCAGGGAAGACATTCATCATAGTTCAGAAAAGATCAATAGGAATGAACTGCGCTGCTGAAACGATCAATAGTCATGTGTTGTAGAGCTAAAAGAGGATGGGACATGACAACGTTGACAAAAGATCTGATACCAATTTGTGCCTTCTTCATTTGGACAGACACTAAAACCGATGAGCTGCAAAGGGTCAGAGTACTTCACTTTTTCACATTTAGACATAATTTGTAAAAAATTATGTTTTTTTCTGACATGTTAACATCAATATGCAGTGTGTCCAAGGTACGCACATGCTCAAGTGTGAATCTGAAGAAGGGTGTAAGTGAAATTTCAAATTGTGTATAAGAATTGCTTTGATTTTGTCATAATGCAGATTGAAGACAAAAAAGATGCATGACATGAATAAAACAACAAAATGTGGAGAAATAATAATAGGCCTGAATACTTTACCAACCCACTCCGGTTGTCCCTCAGGCAGACAATAGTTTATATGTAAAACAGAGTAAAAGAGTATGCCCAAATTGTGAGAGTTAACTTGTAAGCTCGTGCTGTATTGGTGCCCTCTTGGCCTTGAAACAAGTGGGTTTCAGTTGAGACAAAGGAACTGTCAAGCGCTCAGGAGGAGGATTTAAAACAGAAGCTTATTCACAGATAAAAAGGACTAAAAAGAGTTTTTTTGGGGCTGCTAAAGAGGCAAGAATAAGACTTCTCCTGGGTGCTAAGATTGAGCCACTGGAAGAAGAAGAGAGACAGACAGAGCTAGATTTGGGTCTCTGTCTAGAATACTAAGTCTAAGGTAATAATACCTGCCTAAATGGTAAAGCTGGCACCAATCAGCACACTAATCCACCTGAGAGGACAAAAGGCCATGTGTGTCAATGATTGCAGGGCCACTTACAATACACGTACACACAGGCACGCACAATGCACATGCTTTCACACACCTACACACACGGCATGGGTTCACGATGTGTGGAAACACTGCTTAAAGCATCTACATGTACCCTGTTTACTATATATAAGCTGGAATGCACTAAAGAAAATACTAAAAGAAAAAAACAAAACTCCTCCCTCAGCAGCAGGGAGACAGGAGGGCAATTTGTGTGATTACCGAGTGGCCTCAAATTGTGGTGTCCTGCTGTTGTCCCAACTGATTTAGAGAGCAGTCCTGACCTTTTATTAGCCCACGGAAGAGAGACCTTGCTCAGTTTGGCTGAAAACATTCCTCCCTTGATGAACATTTTTGGAGCTGCAAAACACAACCTTGCTGTATTCACACAAATAACGTTTTTGTGATCGCTTTCTGCTTTTTAGCAATTCTTTGCGACAAGATGAACAGGATTGTGTAGTTACAAGAATCTGGTAGTGTACTACCCTCACGTGGAACCAAGTTTCTTCCACCTCTGTTTATTTTCACCCCATTTACTCTATTTGCTTTGCGCTAGGTTTTTAGCTCATCTGGAACAAAATAAAATGCTGGTGGGGGGTGTCAAAGACAAATTAAGTCATTACTGCTAATGCACTGCAGCGATATGGAGAAGATAGAAGCGGCACCCCAACAACGGCCAATTTAGACAAAAAGCTTCCAATTTTTAATGAATAAAACAAATAACTCCCTGTACTGATGGCTTCTTTTTCTTATCTGCCGCTGAGCAGGAGGGCCGACATGCAGAGAAGCCCCGCCATGGCCAGCATCACGCTTCTGCAGAGCTAGAGAAAATGAGACTTCTGCTGCGTGCTCATAAGGAGACCAAGAAAGCTGGTAAACTGTTTTTTTTTTTTTTTTTTTTTTGCTTATTGTTTGTACAATGAATTGACTAAGCATTTCAAGTTTTGCTTTAAGGGGTGAGACAACATCCGAGGGTGAGGATGCACAGATAAGAAAACCAGAACTGTCCATCTTTAGGAAAAACTCCTAAAAGGATCTATTTTCAGCCAAAGCAAACCAAATCTACGCATCACCTCCTCTGACCACGTGCTCCGGCAGAACAATGCCATACAAAGTTAATTTTAGAGCACAACCTAATGGTGGTGCACATGCAGAGACAAGATTGAGCATCATCTATCTTTTCACATCAGAGCCAACCAAAAATCGGAAATAAGCTTTGCAGTATCCCAAAAGGTCAAACTAATCCTTAAATTTATCAAAGAAATTTCAAGTGCAAACCAGTAAATGCTAATTATATATATATATATATATATATATAAAAGGTTTTCCGCAAAGCCAAGCTAGCCACTTTCAGCACAAAAATGTGTCCAGCCTTATTTTTGTTTTCATACAAGAACAGAAAATTATAAAACATCTTTCAGTATAATCCAGTCCACCCACAGCATCGGCAGAGAAACAACTTAAATCAACACCTCTGTGACTTAGATGTAACAAAACTGCACCCTATAAGCTCTTAATTCAAAACTTGTATCCCCGCATTAATTATTTGAAAGTTAAAGCTGCAGGATTTTTCCTCTTTTTTTTTTTGACATAAATGAATGTGCCACCCTGTTGTTGTGAAATCACCATTCCTTGAAAAGACTTCCCCTTAAATCCCTGTGAATCCCATCATGCGGCTAAAACAGCAAACAGTGTCAGACACAATGATTTAACACTGCAGCACACTGTCATGTCTTCACTCCGGATTACCCAGTCTCCGCTTTTACAACCGAGCCACACCGAGCGCTTCGTAGTGAGGGGAAGAAGGAACTCCCAAAATGTATAACAGCTTTACTGCCGTACAGGAAACTATACGGGGTTTTTATATTTTACTATTTCTATGGCTAGCAAACAACAAGCAAAAATACTTTTAGTTCCAGTGTTCGTGAGATTGAGGAAGAGAAAGAGGAGGGAATGACTGGCAGAGGGAGCGATAAAGCCAGCAAGTCAGAGGCAGAGACAGAGATAGAGAGATAGAAGCCATTACTGTTTTTTTAATGCTCTTCCTCTTGTATTTCTTCCTTTCACAGTGCTGTGGAACTTTGCTATGAGATGGCAATTGCTGCTGTGATTGTCCTCTGTGGGAGAGCAGAAAAATCCAATTTCATCGATATACAAGGCGAAAAGAAAGATAGAGGAAAAAAAAAAAAAAAGAAAGAAAAATCCTCTAAAAAAAAAATGAAATTGAGGCACGGAGAGGGGGGGGAGGGGGGGAAGAAAGAAAAACACCACTCAAAAAATAAAAAAGGTGAAAAAGAGATATAGAGACGTGGTGGGAGGGAGGGAGGGAGGGACGGAAGGAGGGCTGCAACAAGACATGCTATAGGAAGAAAAAAGAAAAAAAAAACATCGGCAAGTTGATTGTTAAATATGAGATTGTTTTACAGCGAGGCAGGTATTGAGTGAAAATGTAATAAATATATAGATATTGTTTTCAGGGGCTATTTGGTAGCTGTGGCCCAAAATGAGCAGCAGCAGCGGAGGCAGCCGGCTGAGCTGTCTGGGAGCCGGGTGATGGCCTGTCACTGGAAGCCCCCCTGATGAATGGCCATGTTGGATTGGAACAGACGTGTAATATATATCAGACTTATATTCGCTCTCTCTCTCTCTCTCTCTCTCTCTCTCGGTTCCTCTGCCTCTGTTGGTCGGGGTGAAAGATGCTGGGAGAATCCTGAGGTGAGGGAGGAACCCAGAGCAGCTGGAGAGATGACACTAAATGTGATGGGAGATAACATTTAGCCAGCAGTTTGCTCTAAGTGGAATCAAATTTGCTGCTTTCTGGTTCTGCAGCCAGAAGTCATTGGGCTTTGATAGCTACAGTGTTTGCAGATAGTAGAACTACAGCTACCCACCAAACCAGCATCATGACTCGCAACTGGTCAACTACTGTATGATATGTGACTGACTATGCCATATTTTTTTTTCTTCTTTGAAGTTATATAAGTTTACTTACAGTGTCCAAGAAAAACAAAACACCTCATAGATCTTTTGAGCGAGCAGCTTATTACGACCCGCAGTAACGTTTTAAAATTAAGCGCCCTCTAGTGGTTGTATAAATAATTGGGTGTTCTGGAGAAGTGACACAGTTCAGAAGACTTTTGTATTTGTTTTTAAAACCGCATTTACTGTTGCCATGACGACAGAGGAAATAGTAACTTTATGGCACAACCCAAACCATTATTTTGCCTAAACCGAACCAGGAGTACTCTGGTCAACCTTTGTTGTGTTTAAATGTGCTTTGCCTAATATTGGGAAAACTCCCGTAGATTGTATTTGAGGGTCTAAACAAACCTACATGGACTTGTGCTATGTGATATCTTAAAATTAGTCCTGTGTACTACCCCTGCAAACACAAATCATCTTGCTCAACATATCTTAAGGTAATACTTACATTGCGTAATACTGTATTATCAACAGAATGAAGAGGCATTTAACAATTTTCACCATCACTTCATTTGTTAATGATTTCACTAGTGATTGGTGATTTGTTCAGTCTGTATTAGAAAACAGGGGGGAAAATGACAATCTCCTATGTCCCAAGGTGACGTTTTCAAATGTCTTATTTTGTCCCACCAACAGTCTACAATTCAACCACAAAAGCAGCAATTTCTCACATACCTGGAATTAAGACACATTTTTATATTTGAAGTGCGATGCATATTAGAGCACAGATGATATAGTCTGTCCATACAGATACAGGTACATAATATTGATCCTGAATTTGCCTTTTCTTTTTTGCACAGAAACGACCCAACCAAAACAACAACATACAGTTGACTAACAATTTGACATGGATATAAATACCGTGTTAGTTGGACTTGTGCTATGTGATATCTTAGCACAAGTCCATATAGGTTTGTCTTTAATACTTACTTGTTTGTAAATTACCGTAAATGTTCAAGATTGCTTTTCTTTTGTTAATCGAATCTTTATATCTTACTTTAAATTTGTTCTCTGTACTGTGTATACATATTGAGCTCCTTCATCTGGAGTGGACACCGATAAGCGAGCAGGAATTACTGTCAACACACAGCAACGCGCACATGCCAAAAGTAATTCTGGCTTGTGTTAGGTGAAGAGCGCAGGAAATGAAGAGCGGCTGGACTGCGCGCCAAATGGGGCGCTGTGGCCAGAGCAAGAGAAAGGAGCGTTATTAACACAGCCCAAACAAACGACAACCCCTATGGAGTCCCAAGCCGCGTGTTGCACAGTAAGAAAACATGCGATATGCCCACCATTGATCCTCAGTTACACTCAGGAGCACAGGATCACACACCGTCACACAACATGCACACATGGCTGCTACTTCTGTTGTGCGTTTTCTCCACAGCCCATAAATCCTGATCAAATCACTTGCAAATTGAAATCATGGGGTTTCTGTGCAAATTTTTGTGGTTTGGAATTGAATCTATTATTTAGTTCCTGTGCATAAATCAATAAATGAATCAATGTCAACATTGTTCATTTTTGGCGACCCGTGTCTCACTCTTCCCACTTTTTCCTTTTCACTGATGGCTTGGAATAGTCTTTCAACCTTTTCTTTACTCTTGTTCTTTATCATTCAGTGACATTTAAACTCTTTACCGCTCTTCCGTCTCTCCCTTTTTCATCTTTTTCTTGTTCTCTATCACTCACTCACAAATGTCACTTTATCATAATTTCTTGAGATATCTACTCAGACAGAATCTCTGACTTCCACTTTGTCTCCAGCTGTCCAGCTTCTTTTTCTTTCTTGTCTTTTCTTAAGTTGAATCTCTACTTCCTCATTTTTTTTCCCTTTGAGTTTTAACACGGTATCTCGTTCCTTATTGTCTGTCCATCCCTCTCGGTCCTCTTTCAAGCTTGTGTTTCTCTCTGAGCTGTGAAGGTGATTTGTTGACACTTTGATCTAAGGAATATTGACCAGAGGCCAGCATGGCTGATGGATGGCCAGTGCCTGGAGTCAATAATGCCTGTGTTAGTTTGGACTCATCACTTCTCCCATCCAAACACATATGTGCTCCCATACTATATGATACAGTAGAGCTACAGTGCCCAGTGATGTAGTAACGCAATAGGAGCTGATGAAAAGAGAGAAGCTTGTCTGTGTGACTGGATCTGTGGAATTTCAACTTCCTGTGGTCTTTGCCGTCAGTCTTATTGTTTTCTCCACAGCTGATCCAAACATTAATTTACACATTCCCTGATGGGTCAATATGAAAAAAAAAAAAACCCGAAACATTTGTAACCTCTATTGGCCAATATTGTAGAACAGTGACTCCCAAAATGTAGCGTGCGAGGCTCCACCTGGTTGGAGGCAAGAGCATTGCTGAAAAACCTAACATTTGCACTCTAACTGCAATTTGCATTCCCAAGTTATTCTTTTTTTTTAAATTTCAGACAAAAGCTGTCAAATAGACACATCATATTACCGTGATGTCAAAAATTCATTGTATATTATTTCGCTATTTTAGAAATACTTTTTTTCCGCGCTTAGTCACGTAGGGTGATGTCATGTGCGACACAGTATAACACTAATGTTGGCTTGACGAGAATAGATTCGAACCCTTTCGTCTTTTAAAATGGCTGCAAGACTCAAAAAACAGCCGAGAAACATGTAACAATGCTGGATCTGACATGTCAGATGAACCTTTCAATGCTGAAGAGAAGTCGGCAGTTGAGCTGCCAAGTGGCGCTTTTTCTTTTGATTTTGAAACAGCGCATTATTATTGTTATTTAGCCTTTGTGAGGCTATTGCATGGCTGAATCTGTTTTTTATTTCATGAAAAAAAAAAAACGGTATCTACAAAGGGCAAAAAGAAAGAAATGCAAAAATGCAAAGTATGCTGTGTTTCGAGGGCTCTTCATAATAACGGTGTGCTCACATATACTGTTAAGCATTCATGAAATAATATACCTTAATTTTAACTAAGAAATCACATTTGAGCTATTTAGATAAAGACAAAATTATTTTACAATCCGTTTTCATTTGGGACTCAGAATAGGAATATGTGAGTGTCTCTTCCTTCCTTCACAATGTTTTCACAACAGTGTACAATTTCTATTTGGCGTCCACTATGGGGGCATTTGACTTTTTGCACCCTCCAAAGGGAGAAAACGCCTTCCCAGCATGAAGGTGTCGTTTAAAACACATGAAATAGAATTATATCCTTCCTGAGATACACTTATGATTTGAGATCCGCATGAGGGCATCACTTTTAGCACATTTTAACATGGCGTTTGACCCTGGTTACCTGCCTCGTGGCCGTCTCTCACTGGGACCAGCATGGAGCTGCCCCTTGAAGTGTGCCAAGCGCGGCGGCTGACCCTTGTCCCTATCCATAGGACACTGGTTTGACAAGGAACATCAGGGTAGTGTCATTTTCAGGGACATGAGGACACACACAGGGATGAATGCGTTTTAACCCTTTATGCTTCAGGCAGACAGTGAAATTCAAAGACAAAAAGAGCGCCAGAGAGCCAAAAAAGTGGCAACGGGACAATTACGGGGAGGCAGAGAACGAGAGAGAGCGAAGGACAGCAATACACACCTCACTGGTGAACACATGCAGAGTTTAAGTTGAAGGATGATAACAAAAACAGTGGGGCAGTGGGATGAAGAGAAAGAATAAATGCGACTGTGCTTTGACTGAGCCCAGTCATGCTCGAGCCCACTGTGTCTGATGGCTGTGCATGAACACGCATCCTCGCTTGTGTGACCGGTATGTGCGTGTTTGTGTGTGTAGTTCTACGTGTCAGTGACAGCATTATTCAATACAGGTATGTTATAAAAATATTTCCAGAAGGAAAAACTAGCACTTTATGTTTTTGAAAACAGCGGTGATGTCATCTCGCTCGGTGCCTGTGTAATGTGGCGTTTAGTTTCAACTTGATGTTGTGAAATAAAATATTCTCTTTAATTGTGAGCTTGTTTGGTTTTGTTATTTTATTTATGATTTTTATAATATTCACGTAGTTATGTGGAGCTGTTTATTTTTTGAGTGTTTTGTTTGATTACCATATAATCAAAAAGTCTAAAGAGGCAAGTTAGCTTACACCAGTATGCAGTGACATGATTTCCATAAGGCTTAGGTTAAATACACATGTATGGTTTGTACAGCACTAGATATGGTATGTACAGTCAGGCCCCATCTATGTTTAGGATTGTTTTCTGGCTTTTCAAAATATTCTTGCAACTGCATCTCCAAAATAAAAATCACCACCCGATCATATAGAAATAATTTTTCACTTTCACAGAAAGAGAAAAAGCGGTTTTAGAAAAAAGTTTGTTTCCCCAACTTTGGCTGAAAATAAAGCTCAGAGAAAGGTTAGAAAAGCCACACTCATTAAAAGTGGCAATATAAAAATAAACCCTAATTGTGAGATCAATCAGGTTTTATCATTATATTTATGCCATGACTAGCAGAGGCTAATTTGCTTATGCATTTATATTAACCACTTTATACTGTATGCTGCAAACTGTCCCTTACCCTGTTCTCCAGCCGGGCCACCTGCTCTCTGTAGAAAGCATCCTGCCTCTTTAGATCTGCTTCCCTGGCCTCCAGCTGCTTGGCCTAAACACACAACATAAAAACATACACACACACACACACACACACACACACACACACACACACACACACACACACACACACACACACACACACACACACACACACACACACACACACACACACACACACACACACACGCAGCAAACACACATGCACACACAGAAGAGAAGAAAAAACATTACTTATGCCCTCAGTGGAGCATTGCCAATTTCAACAAAGTAATCACAATAACACACAAACACACAAGAAAACCTACATATCACAGGGAACCATAATGAGGTGTCAGACATATGTGTATAAGGAGGAGACACTTTTATAATACAAGACATGACCTCAGATTATTGGTTCAGAGTATACACCAGACTGAGTGTGCATCGCGCCAACAAGCATGATCAGTGGTTTCAGAAAGAAACCAGGAGCCACTTGTCTTTCACTTTCTGCGCAGTTTGTGTTGCAAATAGAATTTTAAATGGATAAAACCGCCATTGTATCATCAATATACATTTAATAACTAATTAAGAAAACCCCGTTTGCTTTCATTATTGTTGAGATGAGAGTTTCCCTGTGATAAACTAAATTGACTGGATATAGTTTGAAGAGTCTCACTTCATCGTATACTCACACTACATGTCAGGCCAAAAAAACAAACCATGAGGTGCAACAAAACTCTCTGTAGACTTCTGTGATTTTGGTTGTGGCAAGGCACAGATCAAGGCAAAAGGTAGAAACATTTGTTTTTTAAAGCTTTGACAGTTCTCAGGAGCACAGTGCCCTCAATAGTTAAAAGTCTGGAACCACTATGACTCTGCCCTCAGTTGGCCGTCGTGAGTAACAGAGCAAGAAGGGCTTCAGTCGGGGAGGTCCCACTCGTCACTCTGACAGAGCGTCAGAAGTCCTCTACAGAGATGGAACAACCTGCCAGAAGGACAACTATTTCTGCTGCACCACATCAATCAGGCCTCTGAGGTAGGGTGGCAAGACAAAAGCAAACGGTACACAGTGTGGAATCCTATTTAGACTTCATTTTGACAAATGGTATTTAATGGACTCTGAGTATGGTAAAAAAAAAAAAAAAAAAAAAAGAAGAAGATTTTGTGGTCTGATGAGACAAAAATTGATGGCAAACACCAGGGACTGCTCATCATCACCTCAATGGTGAAGCACGGTGGTGACAGCATCATGATAAGGCCAACGTCCAAATGTACACCCCTTTTAACATTTGTGGAGAGAGCTTTAAATGGCAGTTCACAGACATGTCCCATACAATCTGTCAGGATCTGCCAGGAAAAATAAAATGCATTGTCCAAATTCAGCTGAAGGTTGTCGAGAATTACCCAAGAAGGACAAAATCTTTAAGAGCTGCAAAAGAGGCTTCTACAAAGTCCTGAATCAATGATCTGAATGTTTTTGTAAGCAAGAGATTTCAGTTTTTGAATTGTCGTAAAATTGGAAAAAAGTGTGCTTTCCCTTTGTTATTATGGGCTGCTGATTGTTGACCAAAGGGAAAAAATGTCCTCCATTTAAGATTAGATTTACAACACCATGAACTGCAAAAAGCGAAAAGGTGGAAACTAATTCTGAATTCACTGTACATACACCCCAGGTAGAGGTAGAGATAGAGGATCTCTGCAAGTATGGTACTATGTGCACATTTTGTTTAATGAGTAGAGAGTGTGCCTGCGTGTCCACGTGCGTCAGACTGATCATGGCTTGGCGGATACTCTAGATGTTTCTTTGTCCTCTTGTGTTCAGTCTTCAGCCAAACTACTATCAGGCGACGGAGATACCATCAGTTCTCAGTGTGAACAAGCATCGTGGTCTGGCATATACAGTATATTTATCCAGCCTACCTATCTCCTCTGTTCTCCCCTCTACTGTGACCTTCACTAAACATATGGCTGACTCTGTTATGTGATTTACAGGACAGATAAGACCTGATATATCAGCTCCTAGAGAAAAAAGAAAAATACCATCATATTGAAATTGAGGGTCAGAAACTCAAATCTAAATGGTATTATGGATTATATTTTTATGAATAATAATAAAAAGGTCAGCACAGCTATTTGGACTACCTGTTTTTAGTTGTGGAATTACCTATCATCATTATTTTGTCAAAACCTGTCGGTGTATTGATAGCTGTGCATGATAACAGTGATGATTTGGGATTTATAGATTTGTTGAACTGGGAGTTGTTTCAAGCAAAAAATAAAATGTGTACTACATTTTTAAAGATTGAATAAACACTATATAACTATGAATAGAGATGAAAACAAGACACAGATTTATGCTTCCCAAAACAAAAAGGAAATTTGAAGGCCCAACCCAGAGCATTTTGGTTGACAGTTCCGTTCTGTTAGTAAGTCTTCAGACACAGGCTGAAATCCTCAGCTTATCTATAATTTTACAAAGTATTTGAAACAAGAGAGCTGTATAAGTAGATCTTCAAACTGGAGCATCTAAAAAGCCTGGTGGAGAGAAAAATGTAACATGTCAAAGAAGGTGAAAGAATTTTTTTTTTTTTTTTTTACTCTAGTGAGTTGTGTCTAGGAGAAAGTAAAGACCCCCAGACTTACCTCGAGTCCAATCGCCTGAATAAGAGAAGCATTGAAAAAAGAAACAAGAGAGAGAAAAAGACAATGAGTATAAAAAAAAAAAAGGTCTCTGATTCATCCCTGAACATCTTCAAAGTGACATTTGGGATGGTTTAGTATTCAGAGGCACAGGGTGACCGGCCACCACACTGTTCTGCTTCAATACTCCCACTTCTTCCTCTCAATCTCCTTTCTCACGAGCAAACACACACACACACACACGCACACACACACACACACACACACACACACACACACACACACACACACACACACACACACACACACACACACACACACACACACACACACACACACACGATATGTATCCATAAACCAAATGCACACGTGCATGGTTGCATACATTCAAAAACGCACACAGACGAGTGTCCTAAATGGAAAACAGCCTTGGAGCCTTTCCTTTACACACTACAGGAAGTTGAAGGGACAAGTGTGAAGAAAATACAACATATGGAGGAGGAAAAAAAAAAACACACTTTTCCCCTTCCCATCTCTACTACACTGATAACCATTTGTGTTTGGCTACTCAACACACTGCAGGCAAAGCTGAATGCTCTATGCATTGTGATGAGGAGCCGTGAGGAGTCTCAGAGAGGAGCTGTCCTCGCATGAGATAAGTGTGTGTGTGAGTGCGAGTGTGTGTGTGTGTGTGTGTGTGTGTGTGTGTGTGTGTGTGTTCGTGGGGTGAGGGAGGCGGGGGGGAATGCAAAGCTTTCCACGCAGGCAAACACCTGCATATACACACTGTTTATGTCATCTCTGAGACCAGATATAAAAAATAAATAAATAAATAAATAAAAAAACCACAGCATCACTTTATCACATTCCCAACAACACTCAGCTAAGCAACACCACGACTAAGTTGCTGCTGCTGTCCTCAGCGCAGCCTAACATTAGCCGGTCTTATTGCTGTGGCCAGACAACTGTCTCCATTGTGGCCCCTTACGAGACTGAAGTGCCAGCGTGCGGCCGGTGTTACACAAAAGCTGTCAGCACTTCAAGATGGAATCAAGTTGAACTTAAACCTGAATGATAGTTCTGGGTGAATGTACTCTGAAGTACACCCTTTAACGGAGACGAGAGGTAGGACTGTTATGACCTCTAAATATGGTATCGATTCCGTGACTGCAATCATGGCCTCGAGGATGGATTGGCAAAGTTTTCGAGAGACTGGATTACATTGGTGGGGGTGCCAAAAAACTGTCTCCCACCAACAGCTCAATTTAGGCCGAAGAGACAGGGGATGACGGGACGGAGGGGAAACACAGCGGAGAGGATTGGCGGGGGGTTGTGTACCGTCACAAGTGTGTCCAAACTCGATGTTACGCTGGTAGGTGGTGACTAAAGACTTCAGCTTTGCAGGGTAAAGACAAAACATGCACGCAGACGCCGAGACACAAACAATGGCTCAGACACGGATCTGTTACACACAAATCATCGCGTGCGCACACGTGCACACGCTCACACCAGCCTGAGCAGCTGTACCCACAGCGAGAGGGTGGAGAGATAAATGTGTGCTGAAGGCGAGACTAAAGGGGTCATTAAAAGAGGAGAGGTTGTGACAGAAATGTGTGCACAGGGATTTTCTTTTTTTATTCACTTTTATGTGTGTGTGTGTGTGTGTGTGTGTGTGTGTGTGTGTGTGTGTGTGTGTGTGTGTGTGTGTGTGTGTGTGTGTGTGTGTGTGTGTGTGTGTGTGTGTGTGTGTGTGTGTGTGTGTGTGTGTGTGTGCGGGGTCAAAGAGGAGGGCCAACCTGCTCGCATGGAAATTGAACACACACACACGTTTACTTCTGACTGATTAATCCCATTCAGCAGACTTTAAAGATAATCTAATCATACTAAAGGCCACACAATAGGACAGATTTCACCACTGCCCACACACCTTTTGTCCCTCTAATGAAGAGGCGGTTGCAGATTGAGTAGGAGGGCTTAGGCACTTTTTTTTTTTTTTTTTTTGGGGGGGGGGGGGGGGAGAGGCAGAATGAGCCAAAAAAAATTTAAAAAATGGAAGCGAACTTGAGAGTGGAAAGAACAGAGCTAAGAGACAAAGAGAACGAGGATAATAAAAGGTGATGATTCATCAACGGAGGTGTCAAGAATGGAGAACTGGCTGTTTGATGGGACACTGGGTCAAGTGTGTCTTTATGCATTTAGAAAGAAGTTAAAGAGAAGGGGACACAGTAAAAAGATAGTGGAGTAAATACAAAATGAGGAAGGAAGCTTTAACAAGTTTCCAGCAGCAAAATTCAAGTTTGGAGCAAAACTTTTTGGCCATTCTAATTCAGCCTTACTCTGTCTAATTATCCTGTACAGCAACCCTTGACGCAGAAAAAAAAAATACGCATATATATACCAGTAAAAATATGAACAATACCCCCCACACCTCAGTCCACACACTCTTATTTGTAGCCCAGGAAAACACATGAGCATCAACAGCAAACTTTCACATCACTCTTCCTGCATCCATCTGCCCCGGTCTCTTATTAAGTACAGTAGCACAATGGCTGAGGGTGACAGGCGGTTGAAAGTGAGACCGTGGTGGTCAGATTAAACGAATCGTTTAGGCGAGGTGATCGCCTCTGTGAATATCAATTAGCCAGCCGCTGAATAATTAAGGACAACCATGTTTTTTAATTAGCTGACTGCCGCAGTTTGAGCTGGGCACAGAGGTGGAAAAGAGGAGGAGGAGGAGGAGGAGGAGAAGAGGGGGTGGAGCAGAAGAGAGGAGGATGGAAGAAGGATGAGAACAGGTGGATTTTGCTGCGTCAGCCCCTCCCCTCCCCACCCCCCTCCCACCCACTCACCGCCTGTTCTCTCATTGCATTGCTCCCAAACACTCCATTTTCTTTCACACCTGCTTTTTCATTTAAAGTGTCCTCTGCCATGAGTTTTTTTTTTTTTCTTTTAAAGCATTTCAAGGGACTGAAATAAAAATAACTCTTATCTGCAGCATTCAGCAGGCTTAGGGCAACAGCATAGGGGCGGATATTTATAGTGTATATATAGAGATGTGTGTGACAATATACAGGTCTCTGTTATCATAAAGACATTTATAAGGATATCATATTCAAAAACTGTCAACTCTTGAGGCACCATGGAGACACAAAACACAACGAAATAAAGACTGCAGTTTTAACCGGTGATGTTAGCAAGTGAGATGTAAGTAATTTAAATGATGTCATTTTTAAATTGTTTCTTTTATCAGCTTTGAGAGGCCTGAAAGGATAAAACTTTCTAGTATCCTTTTGGGGTGGACAAATATATCTAAATCACTTCAGTATCACAACTATATATTTACAATGTTTATATCAATACACTCACTCCCGATTAGATATTTAATTTATATTTTCCATAGCAGCAAATGCAAAAAAGCTTGCAGCTAACAGCTCAGGAGCAAGCGAATAGCTGTTCGTTTGTTTAAACAAAAGGTCAAAACTTTCAGATTTTCCACTCAGAGAATGAATTCTCGTGTTTAACAGTGCACTGACTGGTAACAGTTTCACTTTCTGCGAACAGCTAACTGTTTTTGTCCAACCATCTGTTGACTGGAAGAAAAAAAACTACATCAGCAAATCGACCCGAGAGGAGCAAGGTGCTTCAGAATAAAAGCACCAGTGATTCCATTTTTTTTTATCCATTTCATTATAAGAATTTATTTAACTTCACAATAACAAAACTTTATGGAACTAACTTTTATATTGGGCAATGACCTGAAGGGCTTCATAGCAATGATGCTGCTAAAGTAAAACTTTGACTGGCACGTCCAGTGTATTTTGTATTTTGGAAAATGTACTCATGATTTTCATAGCCCCAAGAAGTGTATGAATGAATATTTTCCCGTGGTCTAGAGCTATGAAAAAGTAAAGCACTATATATTGTAATAATATTTTATAAAATGATTTATGGCATAATTCAATTTAAAACAGGTTCACAATGCTAGTTGCCAAAAGCATAAATACTATTTCATCAAGAAAAATACAAATTCTCATTGCTTTAGAAGGAAGAAAAAAAATTGATTATGGCTATTAGCAGTTGTGTACAAATTCCATTTTTCATTTCATACCTCAATAATGGAGACTTCTATATTATAATATAATAAAGTGACTCTGTTTCACTGTATGTCCGCTACATGCTAATAAATCATGCTAGATGAAAATAATCTTGCGTGATGCCATGATCGATACAGCACAAATCAAATCTCATCACATTAACTAACAGCACCTCATCCATAACCTCGGCCTTTTTTTTGTTGTCTCCCCCCTGCCACCATCAGCTCAGCCCTGATTCACCCCTGTCACGAGTAGCATCATAATCAATGCTCCCTTACGCCATCCAAGCGAATGCTGCAGCACGGTGGGTCAGAGCTGTTCACCAGGCCACATCTATCACAGACTTGTGCGACAGGGCCCCGTGACAAACTAACACAGAAGCCGCAAAGCCTCGAGTCTTGTATGCTGCAGGCACAGGGGAGGGGGAGGGGGAGGGGGTCAAAGGGCAGCACAATGTGACCGTGCTCTGGTGTTAATTAGCACAGTGGAGGTGTATGTGGCATGTGGGAGGTTAGAGATGGATGGAGGGAGAGGATGGGAAGTTCATGGAGCACAGAAAATTAAAGGTAGTGTAGACAGACGGATCAATGTGTGAATGGAATATGGATGACAAGATAGTTGGAGGAGGAACTGATTTTTTATGTTCCCCCTCTTTTGACAGTTGTTGGGAGTTTGGAAGAAGGGGGCAGGTCAGGGGGCGTGATGAAAAACAGTTTCTTACTTTCTGAAGCCAAAAATTAGCCAACACACTCAAAACTGTTTCACACTCATCCCTTCCAAGAATCTTGGCCCACCCTATAACTGTCTTTAAAACCATTGCAACTCTATCGTTAAAAGCTATCACTGCCATCACTGGCAGATCAAATATAAGCGATGGGGTGTAAAATGATATCACCTAACACAGACCTTACTGGCAGTATTCGATTTACCCTTAGCTTCACTAATAAAACATAAGTCCTTGTAGCAGTAGCTGTAAAACTCCACTGGAAACCATTCACTTTGGCCGGTTAATTAGCATCGAGAGGATTTACTGAGCACTAGTACCACTTAGGTTCATGGCTAGCCATTAGTCTCCACGGGAGACGGTAGGGTTATGGGCGATGTAATCACGTCTGATATGGCACGGTCAGTTAATGGGCTTAACATTGACTGATAACGCCAAAGGACAAACACTTGATCGCAGATGGTTCAGATGCTGTTAAGAAAATCCAACAAACATTTTGAAGCACAGTGACCACTTAAGGTGCAGTTAGCTTGCGGTAAGAAAGCATCATAAATCAACAGGACATTTTAAGAGGCCTGATTTGTCTTTTGATCAAGACAATAATTGTCAAAATCATGTTTAAGTATGCAGTAAGACCACAAAAGAAAATAAATCCAACTTGTAAGTTCAATAAGTTGAATTTTTACAAAGTTGTTGAAAACGCTTAAAGAAATCCAGTGTACAGAAAATACCAACAACGGCAGCAGTGTGCAGATCCTGCTTTAGAAACAGTGGCAGATTATCAAAACTGTCCATTGGATTAGTTACTTGTCTGTACATGTTACCGACAGGGTTTCATTCGTTTGAACCTGGTTTTAGCATTTTTAAATAAATAACATTTAAAATAAAAACACTTTTTAAAGGTAACTGTATCAAATATAAAATTAATTTTAGATTTGTTTTGCTTATCCCAAAACTACAACTTGTATACAGGTATGTAATGAAGTAGAAACTCTTGTACAACTTTAGAAACATGCCCTGGTCATCGAAGAAAAATACACTTGCGCCACAGGCTGCATAACAAATTACCTTCCCTGGGGAACTCTTAGCACGGTGAGTAATGACACCATGACCTCGTGGGTCAAAGGGCTGACCTGACGAGGACAGGGACCAAAGGCCAAGAGGTGTAGGTGGTGAGTGTGGGTGTCTCAATGTTTGTGCCTGTATCTTAAAACTGCTGGCTGTTTAAGGACACATTAAAATGAAGCGTCCGTAGAGTCTGTAGTTCATTGACAGGGGTCAACAGGGGGCTTGATCTGATCCAGCTGGCTTTAATGATGCTGAGCCAGGCACGGCAGCCCACTCGCACGCTCACATCATTTTCTGAAACTCTCACCAATCTGAAGATGTTTCAAAAGTAGACCATTTTAGTAAACAAGCATATAAACAGTACCGTTTGTGACAATCATAACTGGGGCCATGCGTCCATAAGATGTTGTCAGAAATGAAAAGGCAGATTTCAGATCAGAAAGTTGGAGCGGTGAGTGCACAAGATTAAAATCCTGTTAGGAAAATGAAAAATCCCTTTCCTTTCTACTCAGACACTTCAAGCCCCTCAGCCTTTGTTGGAGACACCACCTCCACCAATTCACTGCCAGCTCCTCTGCTGAGGGACAGCAACAACATCTGCTCAGCTCACAGATTGATTAATTGGCTGATCAGGCGCCCATGGTGTAAACCGATTGATTGATCATCTTGAGGTTGGAGTTGCCTTTATCTAGAGCCCTGGGGAGCGAACCTCTGGAGGTCCCCAGTCATCTGTCATGTCCAACACACGGGGAAAGATGAAGAGCTGTGGGTTCATTACCAAGACATGGGAGGGGGGAGGGTGTGTATGAAGCAAGTCTCGGCCAAGATGGGAACAGGGGGGGGCATGCGTAGAGAACAATGGGACATGGGAACAAAGAGGTTGAGCGTGAAAAGGAGGGAGAAGATGCGTTGGTGCTTTCACCAAGAGGTGGATACAGACATACAAGAAGGTAGGAGAAACCAGTGAGGCCAAGCCAAGAACAACAACACAGTGCTGCCCCTACACAGGACAAGATAACAATTATGAGAGCTCGTGCCTCTTGATGAATCAGAGATCTACTGGTCAAATACGAAGACAAAGTGTACTAAAATTCAAGCACAAAAATCTATGATTTGCTTATTTTTTTTCAAGAAGAAGAATTTTCCTTTTCTGGACATATAACCTCCAGTCATTATTAATTATTGACCTGTTCAACAGCAATCAGTGAGGATATATGGATACAAAGAGCAGAAGGTGGCACATGTAAACAAGTGTGGAGACTGCTCGTATATATTCAGTCACATACATAACCCAATGGCAGAAAATTCCTTTAGTTGACAGGCAGAGGACACGGTGAATGACCTGAGAGTGGAAAAAGCCATATTGCCTTTGGACAACAGCTGTCCCTCGGGAGCAAAGTTAATGAGAGAGTTAGTGGGGGACTGACAAACGGTAGAACAACCTATAGCTATATAACCTATAAAGAAGGTGAGGAGAGAATGTCGAAGGGAAGATGAGAGCGGGAAACGTGCAGGGAGACAAAGACACGGCCTCGGGATGTGTTGCTGACACCGGACCTTGTGGAAGACCCGAGCAGCATGTGAATCTTTACAGGTCCATGCTTAAGAACATCAGAGCGTATGTGTCAGTGGCTGCATGATTATGACCGTGGGCATAATGTCCGCCATGTGTGCTCGCGCTGCGGATTAATGCATATTCATTCCACCCAGCAGCAGGTGGTCTTCCCAGGCCTGATAAAGCTGGGAGGGGGGCAACAGTCCACCTTCAGCTTCTGCCTATCAAGCCCTTGTCAGCAGATTCAGGGTCACCTCTAATCCACTCTTCGGACCAATATATGCCTTTTCCGATTTCCCTGATGCCCTACTTACTAAATGTTAGTTGTCACCAAAAAGAACTTCAAGGCGATAAGACAGGACAAAACTGTTAAATAGTTCTACACAGTACTACACAGTTCCTATTTGACTTTTTTTTTTAATGTAGTTTTTAAGTGCTACTGTGGATTGGTTTGTTTTGTAATTTCCTTTTGCAACTTTGTTCTGAAAACTGCTCTGTGAATCAATATCTGTTTCTCTGTTGTCTGCTCTTCTCACGCGTCTCTATTTATTCCCCTATCTGTTCTCACCTTTCCACTTTCTCGCAGCTTTTATATCTCACCCAGATTTTCTGACGTTCACCGCCTTCTTGACTCCCGTCTGATCTTTGTTTCCCTCCATATGTTGAAGTTCTTTCCGTCGTTCAATCAAAATCGCTCCCTCTAGCGCCATTAGCTGAGCTGACTGTTCACTTCCGTAGAACCTCATTAATACCACTCTCCTGTCAGAGCCAAGAGGGAAAACACAGAGAAAGACCAGGAAAATGAAAGGGACAAGCTCAGGAGAAAATACGTGTCATATTACACATCCAATATATCTACTGAACTGAGCCGCACACTTTCGCAGAGAGTGCTTTGTCGGGGTGAACTCGGGGTGCTCGCTTTTCTAACCTTTGCACTTCGATATCTGGCTGGTTAACTGTCAGATATGCCAAGTAAAAGAGAGAATCAGAAACAGATCTACTGACAAAACTCTATAACACTACAGAATGCAAAGAGGTTGGGACTATTCATTTCCCAGCTGTCTGTATCTTTAGCAGTAATGTCTGTTCAAAGTAGGAAGGTGAGACAGTACATCTGAAAAATCTGACTTAAAATACTTCTTGAATCTTTTGTTGTTGCTTGGAATTTTTCAGTTTCTGGAAATGCTACTGGGTAAAGTAGCTGCTGCTTCCATAAGCAAAATCAGTGCCTCACTAAAAGATGAGAAAGCACATGGCACAATAAGATCATTCTAGTGAGATTTACAACATTTTTATAACAAAATGTACACGCATGTACACATACATTGACTGTCCAGTGAATCTGAGGCATTAAATTGACTGTACAAGCACTCTTGTCAGAAAAAGAAGCTTTGCCGACACCGGTGTCCATCCATCAATCGAAGCACTGCCATATCCAACCCCTGCCGCTAGCCGCTCGCAGTGCCAATTAGCCGACAGGGTTAGTACCTGGCGCAAAGTGCCAGCCACAGGCACTGCCAATTAGAGCCTAACCTCCCGCATAACCTTAATACTTGGCACGGCGTGTGGCCACCACACCCTGGGTAGGGGTGAAGGACTGCCGCCAATATGTAAAGGATGGTCGAGCCGACATCCTCCGAGATGAGACGGCGAGGGCATAACAATGAATATAGAGAGACAGAGTCAATGCCAGTGAGAAACTATCAAAAATACAGTGGTGCAGACAGAATATCTGCTTGTTTAAGCTGATATTTAATTGTGCTGTGTCCATTGAGAAAACAGACAAACATCCAGACAAACACAAAGAAGACCTCGACCTCACACACTGACATATTCTTAAAGCTGAAGTAAATTTTCCCTCAATCAACTATTAGCGTCTGCTTATTGGATCTGTGATTGCAACTTCACTTTTGGATCTGTCAATGAAAATCTAATCATGTTGGAGTGTAGTGCTGTCATGCCATTGACTTTCTTACAATGACTTCCATCCACATCCAGTCAATAATGTCTGACATATTGTGTGCCATAGATGAATGGGTAAATAAACAAACAGAGGGGCCAACATGATCAGCGGTGCCCTGCAGGATTTTCTCTTTAAGGAACCAATGGTGTTTGGTGCTGTAGAAGAAAAATAAAAGAGTAAATATCAAACTTATTTCACTTGAATAGAGCGCGTTACCTTCCGGCCAGAAAGACACTCGACAGCAAAACAAAACCCCATGAAAATGCAAAATAACGTATTCTCTTAGATGTTTGCATAAATATCCAGAAAGAGAGCAGGCATTCTACACATTCTTTATCAAAGCTTTAGTGTAGTTGCTAAAGTAGGTTTTGAAGATGAATAAATAAGTTAAAATCTCACACCAAGTGCTTTATTTTGTAAGCGATAAATAAGTAATGACTTTCTAAAGTGTTAAAAAAAAAAATGTTTATCTGCATGGGGTCTGTTTAATACTATGCCAGTGTGTGGCCCTACAAATGATCAAGATGCAACATTTTGTGCTTCACAAATGAGAGAAACACTCTAATCCAGATTCTCTGGCATGTTGGTGATTTTACATTCAGTTTTAAAGTCTAAACCCAATCTATGATCTTTCCCACAACATCCTAACCCCTTCACTGATCCATCTGCAGAGCAAAAACACGTGAAAAATCTCTCTAAACTTCATAATAATCAGACTGACTTAGACCTCTCTTAAATCCAGTATGCTGACAGGTGTTACTCGTACAGCAGCTCAGAGAACTGTAGTTAAAGATAGGATGGAATGTGTCCTTGGCGAGCTGAGCAAATACAAAATATATGTAAATCACAGTGTACCACGAGCTCTTTTTATCTGATTCAAACGTAAAAGACACGAGGACCTTTTCTCCCCTCAATCTTCCATATACTCTGTGATGTGAAGAGAAAAAATAATACATTGAGAGAAAGAAATGCTTTTTTTTTTTCTTTCTGACTGTTCTTTTTTATCTTTTTTTTTTTTTTTTTAATACCACCAACGGGCACCAATTCAAAACCCAGCAAGTCTCCTTTAATACCTGGGAAATTAAATTGTCGGTCCATTATCAGCCGGGTCCAGTCGTCTGTATCTAAAATGCAACAGTGCGCAACTGAAGTATACAAGATCCTCAAAAAAAAGAAAAAGCTGGACATTTGCTGGAGCCTGCAGTTTTTGCAAGGGATGGAAAAGGGAGGACTACCAGAGTGAACAGAAGGGGTGGCGGGGGGCTTGTTGCATTAAAAATGTTAAGCTTTACCCAAAGTCATTTTCAAGCCAGCCAAGCATCAAATGGAACACAGTTTAAGGAAAGAGTAGGTACTGATTTTCTGTGAGCTCTGACAGGATGGACATGGTGTGTGTGTGTGTGTGTGTGTGTGTGTGTGTGTGTGTGTGTGTGTGTGTGTGTGTGTGTGTGTGTGTGTGTGTGTGTGTGTGTGTGTGTGTGTGTGTCAGGAGCGAGCAAATATTTTTGGTATGCTGCATTATCCCTGGCTGTGCAAGCAGAGGTGGTGGAAAAAAAAATCATGTAACATCACATTACGGGCTGGGATGTGTATATATGTGTGTGTGTGTGTGTGTGTGTGTGTGTGTGTGTGTGTGTGTGTGTGTGTGTGTGTGTGTGTGTGTGTGTGTGTGTGTGTGTGTGTGTGTGTGTGTGTGTGTGTGTGTGTGTGTGTGTGTGTGTGTGTGTGTGAGGGAGCGACAAAAGCATGATAAACAACTACAGGGCTGATAGGTGGAACACAGCTCTCAACACAATATCTGCACATGTTGCATTCTGCTCTTTTTGGGCCTCATCAATTTTTTAAGCTGCATGTAGCTTTGAGCAAAAGTGACAAAAATGAACAAATACTGTACGTGGACTACAACGAGGCTGTACCTATAGACTGAATAGAAAAATGGACGCAGCCTGCCGGTCTGAAAAGTGAAACTAATGCGCAGGTGCTTTAAAGAGTAATACCACCAAAAGCTACTTGGGGCTGGTTTAAAAAAAACCCTGGAGCCAAAAGACCCCCATTCCAAAGGCGTCAACTTTTCTCATGAAATACAAATTCAATGCATTTTCTTCACAAGTCATTATGGTGTCATTTGCTTAATTAACTCCTTCTAACCAGCGTTCTGGCGGTCCTTCTGAAATCAATTCCATAATTAATTAGATATTAGACCTCAAAGAGAGCATATTTTTGGGGGGCATGCCTGGATTCACTGACAAGCCTGGAGTGCCGTTTGGTTGCCGGTATGGTTGGGGTGTGTGTCTCTGTATGTGCGAGTGCGAGTGTGTGTGTGTGTGTGTGTGTGTGTGTGTGTGTGTGTGTGTGTGTGTGTGTGTGTGTGTGTGTGTGTGTGTGTGTGTGCTCCTCAGCTCATCCAAATATGCTTAAACATGATATGAAAGACAAAAACCTGTACTTCTATGTTAATTAGTAAAATGATCAGAAATTTGCAGGTGATTCAGTAAACCCAGGGGTTTTGTTTTTTTGGTACACCTTGCTAGAGCTAAAACAGTCAAACATTAAATCCTTTATGAAGGCAATTGAAGTTATTTTTTAAACTTTCTGATGGCTGCAGTTTGTAAAAAAAAGTTCAACTGTATTCCTATGCAGTTAAACAGCACCCCATTTACATCAAGGACGGTGGGCTAAACAATGATACTGTCTAATTGGCATATACATGCATAGTAGTTGCCTTCAATGAGAGTGTTAGCTTAACAAAAGTAAACATTAGATTTGGTTGTTTTGAACCAGTTGCCAACAGCAGACAAAACCATCGCCGCACCCAAAGTGTTTGGAGCAAAGAAAAGATTGATGACTCTGGGTTTGATTGAAAAGTCTGCCTCAGGGTTAAAGCCTGTGTCTGGGTGAAACACTATGGCCGGTGATTGATTGACCACTGGACCAGTTTGGCTCCACAGGGAGCGGAGTTGTTGAAAATCCAAAGAGGGGACGGCGGAGGTCTACGATTTCATTAAAACACACGTGTGAACTGACAGATGGACGTACACTGTGAATAAGAGAGTTATGACTCATTCATGCCCTGTGCAAGTATATCTCCATCAGAAACCCCTGATTTGTCAGCACCTGAAGACAAGATGTTATCTAAATTTAGCTCATTCATATCCTGGTCTGTTCTGCTTAGTCGTCAGCTGGTATCTAATAAAAAGAATCACGTACTTATGTTGCTTTGTAATCAAACAGTAATTGACCGGTTATCTAACTCGGGGTTCACAACGAGGCCATCTTGAACGCACGGAGCTACCAATCACAGTTCTCCCACACCCGGCTAAGATGATGAAGCTTTTTTTTTTTTTTTCCTCTGCTGCTCTGGACAAGCAGCCAAGAGAATAAAGAGTGAAACAAAAAATGACACTTTACAAAAACTAAGGCTCATTCACATGTCAATCTTTCAATAAAAATTACGTCGGCTTATATCCCTCCAATAGCTTGTGGTATTTTCATTTTTTTGTACTTTTTAATGTGACATACTGTGGTATAATGAGATGCAGAAATCTCATATTTACTGCCGCGCTTTTAACGAACGTCAACCCCACGTGTATGCCAGTGTCCCTCTTTCCTTCACCGTGGTTCCCCCCGAGTGGCAGAACATGTGTGCTCGCCGACACTGAACATGCCCCCCCCCACCCTCCCAGACAACAGAACCCCAGAAACCCAACATCAGTGGCGATGACAACACACACACACAGCCCTGCCCACACTACTGTGAAGTTTCAATTACCGGTAGACTTGCTGGCTGGCTGCTGCCAGTCAGCCTGATGGGGGGAAAGCAATGACTGGTGGTGGAAAAGTCTGAGAGACAGGCATTCCCACCAGGGTGGTACACACTCTGTTCAGGGCTGCGGCTGCACGTGTGATTTATCAGGAAACGTACATGGATGAGATGACATGTTTGGATACTGGCTTGGTGCATAACGTGGATGTAGAGAACTAGTTTGCTTTGACATGCCCGTGGTTTAACGAGCAGGTAAAAAGGAGGGCAACCCCTTCATATTTGTTTCTGGTGATTATAAAAAAAAAATTTTTAAAAAGAGGGGATTCACAGGGAAACTAAACTTAAATACAAGACGTGAAATGAGCATGAAACAGTGCACATTGTGCGTGACAAATGTTTATATTCCTCTCATCCTTTGTAAAAACAAAAATAATCATAAACTGGTGGCTTCACATGGATTTGTTTAGTTTTCTACATAATTTGATATCTCTTAACCATAAATCAGAAATGGAATACGCTAAAATTCAGAATCAGAACCAAAACCAGCAGAATCTAAATCAATAAACACTAAATGATGCTCGGCCTCAGTCTGACCCAATGTCCTCAGGGAAAATCTCTAGAATGGGTGTCACTGTAATTGGTGCCGCTGTGGTTGTGGAGGTTATGGCCATTATAGGTGAGCGTGGGGAGACATTTACTGCACATGGCGTTGCCCTCATTGTGTGTGAAGTAGAGGAGGGACTGCATGGGGGTCCTGCTGCTCACCGTGACCTGTATCTTAATGAGGGGCACTAAATCAATACCGGGCTGGACAAAGAACACAAGAGCTACAGCTGCCACAAACAAAGGTTTGTTTTTTATTTTTGGGTGGCAATGAACATGAGAGCAGGGTTCAGGTCAACTCGCATTCAGTTAAAACAATTTAAAGTGAAATGAAATTGCAGGTGCAATAACGCCGCATCCAAATTCTGACTTCACATTTAACCTTTTTTTTTTTAGGTATATATATAAACTGTATTTATTTATATACACAGACTACATTTTTACAAGAAAATAATTTCCAGTCTTTTGATTTCTTGCCACAGCCTTTCTCTGTTTCTCCAATTCTTTTTTGCAGTTGATGTTAAATTTTAAGATATCAATAAACCCTTCCAGCTCACATCCCCGTGTCTCCTGTCATGTTTGATCCTTCATTCTTCTGTTCAGATTAAACCAACAAAGAAAAGAAAAGTCCTCCACAGTGTCACAGACAGAGAGATTGATTGATGCAACGTTTACCCATGTAGTCAATACTCTCCCCAACTTTCTTCACTTTCCACACTATAGAAAAAAAACAGTCATTTCTCCTGACACTAAAACTGCCGGTGGGCCAAGATAAATCCATCAGTTTTCAAAACACACTCACTTGTTTCAGTTATCGCAAATAAAAAATAAAAAAAGTGAATAACGTGTACCACTCACTACACTGTCAACACTACACTGTTGTGGAGCTACACTTTTATTTTTTAGCTACACAGCTAAATTAAGATAAACACATTAAAGCATGTGCATGCCATCTGACTCTCATTACAAGCTGTATCAAAATGATTGGCGTGTTCAGCACTAGAATGTAATCGGAACACTTTCTGTGCGGTGAGATTCAATCAACAAGTTAAATAATGTATAAAAGCAGGAAAGAAGGAAATCAGTGTGATTTAATCTGTTAATTAGTCAAGGGGAACATATGAGTTCAGCCTATGAGATGATTTATGAGGTGTGAACAGGTTTACGGGAAACAGCACTGAACAAATCACTGAAAGCTCTATCAGCCACCAGATTATGAGCTCAGTACAGCAGGCCATAACTTCTCCCTGGAGCTCTTACTCGATCAACTTATTGACTTTGCCCGGCAATCAGAACCAGTTTCGCCTTCCAATTACTGATGCTTATGTGTTTTACGACCAAGTAAATTTAATTTGCTGGGTACCTTGTGCAGATGTGGGTTTGAACCTGATGAGAGGGATAGTTAAAAAAAAAAATCAACTCAGGTGAAAATGAGCAATAAAATTATAGGCCTATATATTCATATGCTCATATTTCAAGATGAATATCTTAGCAGCTGGCCTTTTTTTCATGTCTTTGAGTAAAAAGAGACAGGCAGGAGGTGGACACACACACACACACACACACACACACACACACACACACACACACACACACACACACACACACACACAAAAGACAAACATGTTTTATAGTTCATGAAAGATGAGTTCACTGTGGGTAGCAGACAATCCTGGAGTTTGACAAACACTGAGTGAAATGACAATGGCTGGGAGACATCTCAGGCAAGAGGCTGTCTTTTAAAACACAAAAGTCCATTTCCAGTTGAAAAGAACATTGGCTGCGTGGAAGCGTCTTGACTTGACAATTACATGAGTGGTGCGAACGGCGCTGTGCCTCCACTGATAACCCGTCGGATTCTATTAAAACTCCGGCACTCCAAAGGAACGCTCAAATGGAAGAAATTATCACACAGACACACATACATAATTCTAAAGGAGGAAAAACCCTCTGACGATGATTCTTTAGCTTTAAAGAGTCAAAGTCGAGGGAGAAAAGAAACTATCAACTGGATTCATGAGGAAAATATAAGTTTCAGACAAAGAATGAAACAAAGACCGTATACGATTGTGTGCACGTACTCTGTCTGTTCCTGAATGTAAAGTCACTGCAGCGGTTTCCAGCTGTAGTTTCAAAGGCTGCTCATGGCCCAAGGTTAGCCTTGGGGCTACAAGCGATAGCTTTATAGGAGGAAAAGTTCTCTTAACAGGGAATTTGTACTTCAGGGAGATGCAGTCAATGATATGCACAAGGACTCTTCTTGGTGACACTTCAGTGAGACAAACCACCCACTATGCTGCTTCTCATAACGTATAGAAAGCAGGTGTGACCTAATTTGTCCCGTCTCCCTCTTCATGAAAAACAACTGAAATGAAATTACAGAAAACTTCTGACTGAAACACTTTTCTTCACAGATGCTGAAAGGAAAAAACCCATCACATCATATCTCTCTCTCTCTCTCTCTCTCCTTTTCTCCCTCTCCCCTCCCCCCTCTCCTTCCCTCCTTGCCTTTGTTTTTTGCCTTCGATCTGAGCACCGTTCCAAATGAGGAATCCCTCATATACACTTGTCCTGCAGCGAGGAATCACGTCAACGCTCCTCTCCTTCTCCCTCTCTTTCAACAAAATGATTCATTTTTCTATTATGGCGATGAGCGTGTGAAATGAGCTATATAATCAATAGCATAGGTTTGTAAACAGCAGCCAGACTCCGGGGAAAATGTGTTTTATTTTTGAAAACAATACACTGCCTGTGTGTGTGCGCGCGCGCGCTAAGAAATGCTCATCTGACAATGTTTACAAGGGCAATTTACAGGAAACAAAGGCACAGGCTGCCCATAGAAGGTATATTTCATCACAACAGCAGAATGAACAGGCAGGGATTTAAAAGAGGACAACAATATCTACAGCATAGAGATGTTTACTTACTGTTTGAGACTGTAGGATGTTAAAAGTGAACTGAAGTTGTCCTGTGAGTTTGTACGATGTGAATTAGTGCTTCTCAAATTGTGGTTCGTGACCTAAAAGTGTTTCACGGAGCAATTTTGAGTGATTCGTGGATGTGAGTGTGAGAAAAAAAAAAAAAGGTAAGGAAAAAAACAATATTCCAACTTTTATTTGGAATTTTTCAGAACTTCTACTGCCGAGCTTTTACTTTGGACATATGTTTTCTGTGACACAGCCGCCATGCCGTAGCCATAGCTGCCAGCATTGTCATTACAGTACCGACCAAAACTTACGTTGTCACAAACAGATTTTAAGTCTGTGTCTAATTTAATATAAGTCTGCCTTTTTATTTATTCTGTCATTTCATATTTCAAACAGTTAAATCTACAATCTTGGAGCTGGAAAACCATCACCAGTTTTAACCTGTTTGAAAAGCATATATGCCTGTAATTCAGGATAAATTTGTCTCTGTATTTCATTGGGTACGCCCTGGTGGCACTTCTGTTGCACATGACACGTACAAAAGAATATGTTCATATGATTAAAATGTCTGTTTGATACTGTGGTGCAGATTTTCATCCATCTGGTGAACTTACTTATCCTTTAGAAGGTCACATGCTGCTGTAAGCTGCTGACTTTGGGAGAGAGGCAGGATACAACCTGGAAAGGCAACCAGCCAATCACAGGGCTCACACACAGACAGCAACCATTCACACTCATTCATACCTGCCTAAAAGCCAATTCTTCTAACCTGCATGTGTTTTGACTGTGAGAAGTAATCCCAGGGCATGTACAGGAAATCAAAATTCACAGTAATTGCTGTATATCCACTCAGTTTTGTGGGGAGACTTACATATAGCTGAGCACGGATCCTCTCGTCCTCAGTGGTGATCCTCTCTCTTATAACAGCCTGCTGGAGGCTCTCTTGGGCCATGGCCCGCTCCACAGACAGGATCTTGGACACTTCATCCTGGACTTGGGACTGGGCTTCAGCCTGAGCCTGCGCTGATGCCCGGGCCTTCTCCGCCTCTAGCCTGTGCAGCATCAGTAACAACAAATACAACATTTTACATGTCTGACATGGTTCCTCGAGCTTGTAAACCATTCAAACATAATAGAGCAGAGGTATGATTTGTAAAGCAACATAACCTATTACATTGTAAGATTGCACTCAGCATATACCGCCATCATAATGCACCTTAGAGTACAGGAGTATGATATGTCATGGTCACCATTCTTTCCCCTACTTGACGACTCAAATTTTAAATCTACGGAGAAGTGCCGGCCACAGTATGTTGCATTTTCCTCAGCACAGTACACCAACTCGTTTAGACAACGCATCTGTATTTATGGACTTCTCGGCCCTGTTTTGTTTATTAATTTCAAACCAAAATTAGCCTAATCTGAAAGTAAAAACCTGTTGCACAACCTTTAGAACCTCGAAATATCTAGAATTACATAAACACATTAATATAAAATTATAAAATTAATTAAATGACCAATATTAATGAAACGGCCAATATACTTGTATATAGATTTCCATTTTGATGTCACATTCATCCATGTGCATGTCCTTGCTATTCCAAGAGGGGACCACATTGCAGTCAATCAACATTGAAAAAAAGAGTAAAACTTTAGACCCAAGTGGGTCAAAAAGCAGCTGTATTACAGTCGGATGACACCTGTCAGACAGTGTATATCAATTTCTAATAGTTAAACTGACTATCAATATGTAACAAAATGTGTTTGCCAAAATTAAGAATCATCAATCCTGTGAAGCAGTGATGTAGACAGAGTTGGTAAGCTCTCTGCAGACACAGGAACACCATTTGAACCTTATCACTGGGTTCTCATAGTTGCCTGGCAACGCACTCCCTACTCTGTGACAGTGTGCTTGATTGAATAAGGAGGAACATCCCTGAAACCCTGAAAGTCTTCCTCTGCGAGGAATCAAACAGTCATGGCAAAGGTAAAATAAACCCAGAACAGACAGAGCGGGTGCCAGAATGAATTATGACAGACTGAATGAAAGATCTTAATAAATGTTTGCCTGAGAAGGATCCAAAAGGAGCCCTGAAAGACAACCTGGACGAGGAGGAGGATGCTTGAGAGTGTTTGGGAATGTTAACTGTCTGCATGATGCATTTCCCAGAAAGGAAAGTACTTCTGTACGAAATTCCCTCACATTCAAATTAACCATCTGTGCACCTCAGAAGAAGTCTACCTCATCAGTTATTGTACGATGCCTGTAATGACATTTGTTTTTAAATGGGGATCACAATAACACATTTTTCTTTTGTTTCCATCACTTCTCATGTATTCATGAAGACAAATGTTAAATGGCTTATTTACAGCCTCATCAGGTTCGTGCATTGCTCATTATGATGATTTAAATGTACCACCCCGCATGCCAAGTGTACAGTTACAGGCACGGGGGTGCTGTGTGTGGCTTTCTCTACTCTGGCTCTGTTTTTTTCTTGGTATTACATGCACCTGCTGAGCTGTCAAAGTGAGCTAACTTCCATCTTTTATTCTATTTCAAAAATCTCATTTATCCCTTCACTCACCTGCGACTATACCCAAATTCCAACAGTGATGAATTGCGATGGACAGACTGGCTTAACTGATTACCGTCCCGTACCTTTGGCTTTGAGCAGACGACAGGTAGGCCTAATACAAATATGTCTGATGTGTTAAAGCTGCTGTTTGCCCTGCAACGCCACTAAATGTCAGAGAGCAGGGGAGAGCGAAACTAGACGAGGAGAGAGAGAGAGAGAGAGAGAGAGAGAGAGAGAGAGAGAGAGAGAGAGAGAGAGAGAGAGAGAAAGGAGTGAGGGTGAGCGGTGGCGACGTGACATGCTTGGCCCTGAGGAAGTGAAGCAAAGAGGGAGTGAGGCAGAGAGTGGGAGAAAAGAGATGGAGGGGGACGGAGAGAGACCAGCCATGTCCAGTCTCACAGTCCACTGGGCTGCACACGTCAGCACACTCCATCCATCATCAGGCTCCGACTCGCGCGTGCACACAGACACACGGGGAGCCTCTTAATGGCCTTTTACATTCACCATTTCCCCCACGATCCACGCCTCCCTGCCTGCACTGCTAATGCACCGAAGCTACCTTTGCTCAAGACGCTTTGGCTAGTGCTGAAACTATGAAATAATTGTGTGTGTGTGTGTGTGTGGGAGGAGGGGAGGGAAGGAGGGAGGGGGCAGTGTTCAGTGAGATTCCTTTGCTTTTAGAGAGGGATTTTGACAGTATCATGGGGGGGCTAGAAAAAGCAGCAAATCCAACCTGTTTGACAGGACGCGTCGTTTTTGAACAAACCACCAGTTTGCATTCATCTAAACTATCAGAAGAAAATCTCAAAGAAATAAAAGTTTGATCAGATAAAAAAACGGATCTGGCAGAATACAAATCAAAAATAATGTAACGATGACGCTTTGTTCCTAAAACCACTCAATTCATGTGTTGAAAGTAGGCAGAAGTTTTAAGGTCTACCTGCAATCTCTACCTGCAGCGTGTCTTGATGACACGCTGCAGCTGACGGAGCGCATGAGACGAAGTACGAAGGCTGTGAAGTCCTTGTAAGGAGGCTAGAGGAGAGGCAAAAGGCGTAAGTTATGGACCATCACGCACATGGCCAGGGTTTGACCGTCGCTGGACAAGACAACGTGAATGGGTATTTTTCCATTTTGTCTGTTCGTTCGCACGTTGTTTTTCCCTGATAAGGTGGGGTTTTTTTTCCCTCTCATCCTAACCACGTGCTTTTCCTCATGTTTTCGTTGTCCTAAAATCACATGGTTTTTAACACTTCACTGAGATAAAGCCGTGACTCTGACACGCTGCCCTCTAGTGGACTGGAGGGGGTGTTAAACACTTTGCTGTGACACTGGGGCAGATGTGCAGATGCTTTTCTTGTTTACGAGTCTTGCATTCACAACAGAAAACCAATGTTGTGGTGAAGCAATGGCATTTGGCCAAATTGAGAAACAGAAAAGTATCCAAACGCTATGCTTTTTGTTGAAAAATCTTAAGAGTATTTTTGTTTTTAAATTTTGTTTTATTTTATATTATTTTGAGCAATACATATCTGCATTGAGGAACCCCAAAACGGTCAAATATCTGGTGACCAAAAACTACAACTTGGACAAGAAAAAGAAAGGTGGCCAAGAAAATAGACAGCCTTGCAAAAAAAAAAAAAAAAAAAAAAAGGTATTTTCTACTGACTTCCTCACAAGTGCTAACCCAAGCAAAGACTGCTATCACTAGCTGGATGCTATCTGTCTGCTTCACCTCTATCCCTTTCCAGTCATTATTGCCCTGTCTCTGGGATATTGGACGCATTTTTCATTCGACTGTAGAAGATTGGCACTGGGGGGGAGACGGGGCTTTGAGGTGGGGAATGGTTGAGTCAGACAGAGAGAGGGGGGGGGAATAGTACCTATGCAGGGGAGAGGAAAAATATCATCTTCTTCGCGAGATAAGTGGAAGATGTTTGGCCTTGTATTGGGTAGAAAGAGGATGATTTTGACCAAGTAGCTGGCGTTTTGATCATTTACTGGATCAAGCCTTCGAAACGGAAAGATGGAAAGCCATAAAGTGACTGTAGTCAAGGCTGGCTTTGTGTACACGCTTTCCAATAACAAAGGTAAACGCAGACAGGGTCAAAAATGATGAGCAAAAGTAAATACTCCAAAAGCCAAATCCATTTAGCCATTATCTTCTAGTAATCCAAAGGTAAACATTATTACCTTTGCACAAATATATACCCCCCCCCCCCCCAAAACAAAAGAAAAAAAAGAAAATGTTTTAATTCATGCCTCCGAACTTTTCCCTCGCTAACTCACCACCAGTGGTCATCTGTCTCTCCTCAGCTCCTCACCCGTTAATGCTTCCTGTTGTCTACCTGTCATCTGCACAAGACGTATCTCACTACAGCATTGCAGGATGGATTCTGGCAGACCTACATAAGGATGCAAGCTCCAACCAAATGTCTTGAAACAAAAGCATTTAAAGGCCCAATGCAATATTGATGTAAGGAATAATGTTGCAGAATACTGGCAATGAATATTTTATGGAGCTGTGCACTCTCCCTGACACACATGCGCTCCCATATAAAAAAACACACACACACACACACACACACACACACACACACACACCGCCCCTGACTATAGGTGCTATGAAACGAGGTGAAAGAGTTTAATTTAAACAGAGGGCAAACAAAACAAAGAGCAATCCAGTGGGAAACTGAATTTCAAAGAAACCCCAAAAAGCATAAAAAGCATAAAAGTCTGGTTGTTGTTTTTTTTACTCATCCTTTATCAGCAACTATGAAGGGATAATCGCAATAGTCTTCGAGCGACAATCAAGTGGCGTTCTGTCAAAAAAGGATAAAACTCAAGTGTGGCTGCTAGGGGTGCTTGGTAGATGTGATGGGCATTTCCAGGTTGGTAGGTAGGTGCAAGGGTATCCCAAGCAGTGGGACAGTTATTGACGGTAGTTGATAAAGGATTTTTTTTTTTATGGTTAGCATGATTTAGGTGGTTTCTAGTTTGATCTGGTTGTTTAACTGGGCACGGAGAAATGTTGTTAGCTGTTCAGAGAATTTCAAAGCGGTTTCTCATGTTTTTCACACAATCGGCAGTACGTGGTTACTATAAGGTTTATCAGATTGTTGGTTGGCCATTAATGGGGGGGGTTGCTAGCCGGTTGCTATGATATTCTCCATTAATTTCCAGGTGAACATTCGGGTTTTTGGGATGGTTGGAGTCAGAGTAGCTGCTACATCGCTGGTTGATTGTTTGAGTGCATAAGGGTTTTTTTTGCATGAGGATTCTTTAAATATACTTTGTATTTTGTTTTTTATGCATGTAAAGTCCTTTGTAAACTCATATTTAAAGTTCTAAATAAAGAATATTATGATGACCGTTGTGGCTTCAGATACATTTTGAAGGATGAACAACTCCTCAGACACAATTCTGGTTAAATCAGGAACTTTTTATTTTTTCAATAACATTTGTAACCCTTTTAAAATGAGCTGGTGTGTGTGTGTGTGTGTGTGTGTGTGTGTGTGTGTGTGTGTGTGTGTGTGTGTGTGTGTGTGTGTGTGTGTGTGTGTGTGTGTGTGTGTGTGTGTGTGTGTGTGTGTGTGTGTGTGTGTGTGTGTGTGTGTCAGAGTATGTATTTTGTGGGATTAATAATGCTACAGGATAAAATAATCAAAATGTATAAATCCGCGGGCTACACGATCTGTCTGTGTCTGATCTTGGAGCAATAAAGAATTGAATAGACGGACTGGTTAACGGGAAGGGAAGACAGAAGCTCTGGAAGAAGGTCAGTGTTCTCACTCAAAAGTCTGACATGCAATTACATTGCACAAGCCAACACAGGCTGCTTGAAATACTGAAATAATAGGCAGAAGTTTCCCAACAGCAACTAACATTTGAGTGTTCGAGTTGGACAGTCAAACACATGCATTCCTTGCACACAAAGTGGGAGTGTGTGTGGTGTGTGGGGGGGGACATGACAAAGATGGAAGAAAACAAAATGAGAAATACAGAGGGGAGATTGAGAACCAAGAACATATGGCTGAAGACATATGGAAAAAAACAGAAAGGAGTATATATAGGCAAGACAGGAAAGGTAAAGTGGAGGAAGGCCTGAGAAAAAGAACGGGATCAAATGGTGATACGGGATGTGTGAGGCTGAGGGAGGAGAGATCGGTTGGTGGAAGAGTTCTCTTACCCTCATCCCTCCTTCTCTGTGCCGTTCTGCTCTGATGACTCACAGAGAAGCGGCGGAAGCAAATCTGCTCTCTGCACCCGTTCTTTGTTACAAATCAGTTTAGGCTGCACCCAAATGAACTCAGAACTCGGAGCCCTTGCTTCAATCATACCAGAGCAAAACGTGTAAAGCCAGATTTCCGGAGTTCATTTATGGCCCTTTAGCAAAACAGAAGAAATACTGCCTCATCTAAACACCGCCAATCCTAAGATTCTCCAGAACTCTGCACCGTATACCTTACACAGCAATATTGCATTGGATAGCAGAGAGGAATTACTGTATATTAAGTGTGAAAATCATCTGATTTTACACCAGGGAAGAAACGCCCAACATGCTTTAAAAGAACTGGTAGCATCGAGGGTAACTTCTACTACTTTTTACTGTCCTAGTGTTTCCAGTTTACCAGATCTCTGTTTTGTAATCTGTATTTTTGTTTTTGTTTTGTTACTATAGCAAGATCATGATAATAAATGTCCTCCTTGTGGACATTCTAACAACAGTCAAACTGCAGTAACAATTGCTGAGGTTGAACGTGACCTTGAGACTTTGGCCTCATGCATCTTGTGTTTGTTCTTCCCTATTCACTACAGGTGCTCCCATATTCTTCCATTTGCCTGTATTCATGCTGTGCAGCAGTTTCCCTGCAGGTTTCTACAACCAGTGAGGCACCATGCAGTCTTCTATGGTCAGCTATGATACACACACAAAATATTTGACCTTACTCAAATTTTTCAGCAAAACCAGTCAGTCTGCTTGCTGTGGCTTCCAACATGGCAAAGGCCACAATTACTGTCCCTTGTTTGCTTTCACCAACCAAAAACTCCCTGTGGTTACTGCCTGCACAGTGGGACGGTGAAATTCCATTGCAATTTATTTTAGTTTGACAGCCAAGATGAGAAAAAACTTTTCCAATTTATTTCTGTTAAAAGAAAGCACCTTTATCTTCCAGTAATGGAAAAGTAATAGAAAAGTGTATTTGTGTCCATAAAAGAGGATAGTGGTATGTCAGCATCTGTTAATTACACATTATATAGTCCTCGCAGACATATTTTGTTCAATGTTACTGTTACATTTTTACTTTTTGTTATTATGTGACCAACAACCTTGCATTAGAAATTTAAATGATGTGGTAAAGTGCCTCAGGCTTTAACTTCCACCGTGATTGTAGCTTACTTCACTGAATATAGACGATGAATAATAACGCAGTAGCCAAGCAGGAGCCTACATTCTTTCACACAGTATTCCTACACATTCTATTGAATTTAGAAGATTGTTATTAGAAATAACTGTAAATATGGAAATATGCTAATTCAAAAGAAAAAAATGAAGGGCCCCTTTACAAAAATGTACAAAAAAACCACCAGTGAAGTGAAGTAGCTGTAGTGTGTCCTGCAGAACGTACAGAAAACCCCACAGGAAATATGTTTGCAGCTTCAGACTTCGCTGGCTGCAGTTCCTATTGTCTTTACTGATTTTATAATTCATTTACATTAGGAAGTGTCAGATATAACCACGTGATAAGTCACACCCTGATATCGTCAGGCTATAATTTGACAATATACGATCTGAACACATTGTTTATGTCAGCTTTGCTCTACTTAAATTAAGCTTCATATGAGTTTTGTTAGGCATTCATGTTTTCTGGTTTGAGCACTGTGACATTTGGATTTCTTCCTGATGCTTCCTGGTTCCAACAGCGCTGAAGTCCACCCGAGAGGTTCTGAGCACCCGAGAATACACCTTAATGGCTTAACCCCGTGTGATACCATCTGCCAAACTATTAACTAGGAATATGAGCACACATGCACGAATACACTCTCACACAAACAAAACAAGGAAAAGAACGTGACCAAATGAGCAAAAGAAAAAACAAACAGCAAAAGGCCACAGTAAAAAGTGATACTAATATCCATCAACGCAGAAACACACACAACTGCTGGCCAGCTGATGGTAGTTAATTTATCATTCCGTGTTTTGTTAAGTCTTCTGAAGAGAAAACGCAGCACATGCCAAGCACAAACAAAAACCGAGGGCTTTGAAAGCCAACATGATTTCAGTTAATTGCAAGGAGGGCGCAATTTTGAAGCACTTACTCAGACATCAATAAGTGAACTGCAGGAAGCAGTTACATAAAAAAGAAAAAAAGAAAAAATAGACAGAAAAAAAATAATCAATAGACAAACGATTTCTCAAAACCATTCGTTAATTTCTCTCATCTTGAATGAGACTCAAAAACGGGGCTAATCGCTAGGCTAACACTACCGCTTGAATAGAGAAAGGTTGTGTTTTTTTCTCATACCGAGCAAAGGGTGTGTTTAGTGGCTAATCATAATAGTTCTTTCAGCGGGGACTGCTGGAAATCATCCAGGCCTATTAAGGAGAGGGAGCAACACGATTATCTGACATTATGGCATGTACACCTGCTATTTTAGGGACAAAGAGAAAGGGACAGATGAGGAGACAACAGACAGGAGATGATACGAAGAAAAGAGGGAGGAGAGAGTGGAATAAACCCCATCACATGAAGAGTGTGTTTCTTCATCAGGCAGGACTAATGGATCACCCACTCAACACCCAGGAAATTATCTCAGGATAGCGCCCTTCTTTCTCAGACATGATTAATTGATCAGAGTAGAACAAGAGAAGAAAGAGGAGAGCAGAAGGAAAGGAGCGGGGAAAAAAGTGCTGATGTACTCCGGAAGAGAGGTAAATTGGAAACAGTGGGAATCGGAAAGACTGGTGCTGACCTTTTTCACTATTAATGAAAGCGGAAAATGGTCACATTTGAAAATGTCTTCGGTTCCTAATGAAAATCTGTAACAGGAATTGACACAAATGTAGTAACTCCATTCAAGCTGTCACGATCAGAAAGGAGGAAGGGAGGGGAGAGAGGGAAAGTAGAAGAGGGGTAGAGAAGGATAGGCAAAACACACACCATCACCAGGGACCTCAGAGATTCAGACTTTCAGCAAATCCAAGAAACTTAATTAGAATTCCAAAACACTAAGTATACGAATCAATTTACCTCTGAAACGTAAAAACAAAACAAAAATGCTTTGCAACACCGAAAACATATTCGTGCAAGTCCATAAACAAACGTCAGCTTCACAATTCAGAGTAAAATAGGAGTGTGGATCGGTGTGTGTTTGTGTGCATGCGTCTAACCAGGCTTGCAGCTCCTGGTCTGCCTTGGCCCTCTCTTCCTCCATGCCTTTATACAGCTCATCAGTGATCTTCCTCCTCAGGGCCTCCTCATCCACTGGGGACAAAGAGGAGAAACAGAAGAAGAAGCAGAGACAGAGAAGGATAGTTAAAGAGAGACATTTTAAGTAAACAGCTATTGTTTGCAGATGGGCAAAAGTTTGAATGGTAAGAAAGAAAAAAAAAAAAAAAAAAAAAAAACAGGTGGGTGTTTTTTCAACAAGTTTTGGAAAATCTGAATTCATCAGGAAATGTGTTGTTTTGAATGTGGCTACCATTATTCTGTGAGAAAGAGCAGTCGATGTTTTGCTGGGGAAGAGCAGTTTGTGTTTGTGTAAAAACTCAAGGTTAACACATTTATTGGTATCAGTGATGTCCAATTTGAAAACTTTTTTCACAGCACAAAACACAACATAAGCAGAAAAAGATGCTTGGGTTCATTTAAAAATGATTCTATTTGTGAGGTTTTTTTTTGTAAAGTAAAGTTTCAGTGAAGTGATGTCATTTTGGAAAACAAAGTTTTTATCGTTTACCGGCCTCTACTACATAACTTTGTGTTTGAAAAACACATTTTGGTCAAAATATCAATACCATAATTTTTGTATTTCCTAATATCTGCATCAAACACAAAAATCCAGTTCAGTGCATGTTGTCTGTATGTTAGCTGAGGGTAGCATCGTAAAACCAAGCAGCAACCTCCAGGACTGAAAAATGAACCCAGCGATTGGTGCCAAAAACTGCAGTTCATCAAATGGCCACTTGAGGCTGGCTTCAAAAGCAAGTCAATCCCCACAGATCTCCACGTTAAAAGGCTCAACTTTACTGCAGAAATAAACACGTTGAAGCCCCAAAATGAGTTTGGTCTCTGCAGCTAATGTCTTCTTTTATGAGAACCATATATGGGGTGATGATCTTCCTTTTATCTCAACTGTTTAGATTACGCTAGAGACTGAAGTTGTGGTGATTTTGCCCATTTTTGGATTAGCCGATTAAGGCCGAGTCATCCCAAGATGGCGACAACGAGGGCCACCTGGAACTGAGCTTCAAAACTACTCCTCAGGAAAGCTATGGGCGATGTCACGAAGGCTACATCCATTTTTTTATACACAGTCAATGCATAGGACGGAAAGCTTGGCCCTCAGTGTGCCTGTATAGGTGTCAAAAGCAGCATGGACCTACAGTATTACAGCAATAAAATCACCGCACACACAAATATATTAGATACACACATACAAGGAGGTACACAAACCCTCCATCCTCTAAGGGTACCACCCCGTCTGCATATATTCATGTCAGGGACGTCATACGTGTAGGACTCCATGCCTTCACCGGTTTATCTCGGCAGGTAATTAAGCATGAAAGTAAAGATGCCAGCCGGCGACCGGTCCAAAACGTGCTCTGAACACACAAGTGCCATGCGGTGTGCTGCGACACTGCAGTGACGGAGTGGGAGAGTGCGAGTCTGTCACAATTACTCTCCCACCGCATTAGTTAGATGGGATAATCCCTATTGTCAGAGTCTATTATTACCTGGTAACATGTGGTAACAGCAGGCCACAAGAAACCTAAATCCAGCTCAATCAGATTAACACGAAAAGAAAACAAGGCCGGAAACATGCAAAGCTTTTCTGTCGTCATCAGCTTAGAGCAGTAAAACAAACACAGGTGAAGGAAGAAACACAAAATCCTAAAGCAAAATTGCCTTACACTCCAGCAATGTATTGAATTACAGTATTAACTATGTAACTTTAAAACGCTGGGGTGTTTAAAAGTTGTTCTTGTCATGATTTCATATTTGTGCCCCTTTAACTCCAACATGTGGTGTTATTTCTTAATCATGTTCTTTCAATTTTTGGAATAACTGGAAGCATTAGGCTGCCTCGCTCACTTCAATGTGAATTTTAATTTGTTCTTCAATAATATGCCCTCAGGATTTAAATTCCCGTCTATCTACATGAGTTTCATTGTTCTGGCTAAGGAGAGGGTGATTGTCTAAAAGCAGAAGCCCCAAATCCAGATTTAAATACACCAGTCTAATTAAATATTTTAAATGTTGCTTGTCCCAAACCCTGTTCAACAGGGCAAACTTGTGTTTGAAACTAATTCTTAATCACGGAGTCATGTAGCATCATTTGAAATTTAGCTGAGTGGATTTCCTTGACAGGTGCAGGTTGTACTCGGCTCAATGCCTTCGATGTACAGTATTTTGTACCTTTTGAAGATTGAAATAAAGATGTATTATTTGTAACCTGTTAAATTATTAACTGAAGATAATGTTTCAAACAGTTCAGGGACACACCATTTCAAATTAGTCTGAATGTTATTATTATCAAATAATCACATCATCATTTAATCTTAAAAGCTCAATGAAATGGCTTTAAGACTGGAAAGTTAATGATACTGTTGAACTGATGAACCCGTAACACAAAGATATTACTACAGCTGATGCAAGTGATGTCAGGGATACATAAATGTCCTTTGAGTATTTCTCACCTCCTTAAGCAACTTTATCATTGCAATACTATTCATAATTTGCTCTCAAGTGACAGCCGTTAACTCAAGTCAATTAATTAAGTTAACGTAATCCTCTCTGATTTTTAGCATCTGGAGACTTTTTTTCTCTGCAGCAAACAACACGTAACAAGAACTCATAGTCTCTCTACCCGGTACTGTAAAAAAAAAAAGTAAACAAGCGTCAGGTGGTGGGAGATTCAGTGCGACACGACTTCAGAAGAAACACTCCAGCAAACAGTGGTGGTGATTGACAGTTGACAATTTTGTTGCTGCATAGTATATCCTCCAAGACAGTTAGCTGCTGTCACTTCCTGTCCACAGCCAGAGAAAATAATATCCATCACGTTTGAGTGTACTCAGAAGCACCATTGATCTCACTGCAGAGGAGACTCTAATTACAACTGTTAAGAAGAGAGACGGCCAGTATGAAATCCAGAGAGAAGCTGTGCAATGGGGATGTTTGTCGAGTAACAAGTAATAATGCTGCTTTACAGCAGCTAAAAAATAAAATGCAAAAATAACGCTGAGGAAATTAGATGTCCGGAAATGTACACTTGAGTTACAAGTGAGATAACGGACCCCTGCAGATGAGACACTCAGCAATCAATATTAATATATCTCATCAATATCATATTTACTGTGATGTCAGACTAGCTGTCTACTTGGATTATCATAATATTGTCAACAAAGATGAGCAGTCACCTCTAATTCTGCATTCATGGGCTATAGATACCTCAATGACAAAGAATCCCCCCAGACATCCTGATATACACAGATTACAAGTGACCTACTCGTGTTCTTATATTAACAACGAACCAAACGAGTCATTTAAGGTGATGAACCCACAGAGATTTTTTTTCCACCCGACTCTGCAACTGAACGTCTTCGCCGTCCTTTAGCTCACAGTTTGGGTTCTACAGCGCTCGTTTCCCAATTAAATTCACATTCAACATCATTTTCAGCGTCAGAAAGCAACTGATTTCAGTGGAATACCGTATGTATACTAATGTGTGCTGTACATAGTGGATAATATGACTGCTTAGGAGCTGAAAAACAAGTAATACATCTTTAAACGTGCCTTCAAATAAAAGGAGGCAATCATCTTATAAATATGCACGACAGTCTCGACATAAATGATGAATTCCTGCACTTAGGCATTACGCTATTCCCCATGGCTAATATTTCATAATATTCTAAAAGCACCAATGGGACACCCAAGTATCAAGACATTAGGTCAAAATTGTAGTAATATTACATTTAATATCACATTTCCCAAACTAGATTGGATGTGAGAAAATAATTGTCTTTTAAAGCACTATTATCATTATAAAATAGCCATACAACAGGGCAGAATGCCTTTGATGAATATCTCTCAATCTTTAGAGACGAAATCAAGTGGCAGTTTAAATCAGAGGTCAAGTCCTGTCATTATGAACTTTAAAGGTAAGGCTGCCATTTCAGCATTAGCTGCCCTTTAAAATATCGTATTCTTCCATTGAAAATATATACAGCCTCTAGTAGTGCACGATGAAAAGTGAAATTTCTAAAAGTCCTCTAAGTTCAGGCAAGCTTAAGCAACTCCTCATTTATCACAACATCCTTCCCAGCCCTGCAGAGAGAGGCTTCAGATTGCTAGTGGGCCCACAAGGTCAGCCGGAGAACAGGTTCTGATATGATAAACACTATCTGGGGTCCTTGAGGGAGGCTGGTTAGGGTCAGAGACAATTCCAGATCGACAGAGCCTGTGTCAATCCTGAGTAGGACATGTAAATGTTAAAAAGATTAAAAACTCATCATCTTTTTAGACGTGTCCCCCTCCTCTTCTTTCCCACCAATCACTAAACCCTGTGGAAAAACCCACAGAGGAGGAGGCGAGGCGGTGGAGCACAGGCTATTGGCAGTGGAGATAATAGACGAAGGCAAATTGCGTTTCTCATCAGAAGTTTCATTAACCCCAGGACCCGCGTGGAGGGCATAATCTGTAACATTACCACTTCCTCACGTTTCTACCTCGCGCTTAGCCGAGTCACCACACACCTTTCACTATGTACAAATAGGAAAAAAGAAAAAAAAAAAACGAGGGAAAAGCTCCAAGAGTGAGCGTCCAGCCCCGGCAGGCAGATGTGTTTCTGATCATCTGAATTTCTCTTTTCTTCATACCATTTCCTATTAATTGAATTTCATGTTACGGAAAGGGACTTTGCTGTCCGTTTCACGAAACAAGAAAAGTTTCAAAGGAGAGAGATATCGTTGACAAGTTTCACATCTAAGTCACCCACATTTCTGCCATCGTTTTCCTTTGTCTGTCTCGTTTTCTCATTCTCTCTGCTGCACCTGGGAGACATCTTTAAGCAGGCTATTAGTCCAGAGCAGTGTGTGGGCTCTGGCATATGAATATTTATAGCACATTGGAGAAGGTGTAGGAGGTTCAACCTTGACTATGGTGTAATCAGCACACATACCGACTCAGGCCATGATTTAGAGACAGCCGACCTGCTGAGAGCCTCACTCGATACCCAACTCTCGTGGATACACATAATCAATGTCTGCCTCATTAAGGTCGTACCCTTTGAGGATTGGGCTGAACTTTGCAACATTTTTAACGAGATTCAAATTCATCACCCCTTTCTTTTTTTTTATAGTTCTTAAAAAGAGCATGTTTGATCAATCGTCCAAACTGGCTTTCTTTTCCTCCATTTCATAAGACTTGGTGAGCTTGGTATCTATTAAAATGGGAGGTGCCCTTGGAAGGACCGCATATTCAAAACACCGCAATAATACACATTATGGCTACATGACAAACATAAGGGCCGATGCCTGGCAGGTGTCAGCCACATACTTGCAGTGAAATGGAAACGTACTTACTGGATACTCACAATGCAGCCTGATATCACACCAAAGTGTGTAACACCCTCCTCGGTGCACAACAGAATACTGTGTCCGTTTCATGTTTTTCTTTGTCAAGACCAATGATATACCAATGTACATAGAAGTGGACGGAGCTTGACTGATGGGTGTAGTACACTCTTTGATGTGATAACAGGTCACACTATCCCACACACTGCAGATACGCTGTGCACGCAAGACCATTTATTTTTACTGGTTCTGAAAGACCTTGGCACCAGTATTTCTAGACTGAAAGGGCAAAGAAATGAGAATGAAAGAGCGCAGAAAAAAATGTATTCAAACAGATAGTTTAAGACTTCCACACATAGCCCAACACTTAAAGAGGAATTCATCAGCAGATTTGTAATCTTTCATGAACATTGTGTTTGGCTGTGGAAGCAGAAGGCCGTGTTTAATGTTAGAAAATGAAGTGAGATATGGTTGTATTTATCGTTTCATCTGAAAACTAATTAGTACAAACAACGCAGAGATTACTTTGTTCAACATGAATAAAAATGAAACTGTGGCCCCAGAGCTGTACTCAAGACTCAGAAAGTGGTTTTGTTGAAAATACATAAATACATTTCATTGATTGTCTGTCACGGTCACGACTCCACTCTGGGAAAATATAATTCTTACTCAATGCTCCCCAAAGCTGCGATGGGCACCATGGGCCACGTTGAGAATTTTAATCCATGCTGCATTCAGCCTTCACCCTCAGCCACTTCAGGGTCTCGACACCGGTTTCCTGGGTCAGCCCAACGGTATTTTAGAGCTCAATGCATTAACATTTGCATTTATGGTTATGGTTTATTTAGTTGTTCTTCAGACTAAGGGGGAGTTTTCGGGTGTTTCTCAATCTCAAGGAGACCTTGATAGGTCCTTGGTAGGCTGCATTTCTTGAATGCTACGTCATCAAATCCCACTGAAATCAATCCCACCTTTTTACACACTGGAAATACTCATCCTACCAAGGACACATCCCCGTCTTTTCAAATCCAAAGATTTGGCCCCGTCATTGCCAGGATCCACCTGAAGGTCTCAGAGTCAGGTGATTATTTTACACCGTAAGGCTCCCGGTAATTAACCAGCCGACACCCCTCCACAAGCCATTCAGCCAGTAATCAGCGTGGAGCGCTACCATGACATTGTCCAATTGTGTTACTTATGCGCTCAAACAAAAAAGGCAAATGGTGCACATAAAAATTCAGTGCCATATCATGGAAGCCCTCTGGCCAAATAAAAGTTTAACACGTGCGCGCGCACCACCTCCTCCCTTAATAAGGCCTGGAGGTTTGTTGTGTGAAACTGTGGAGGTGTCGTTTTAATCACTGGAGTCAGTGTGCCGTGGCATAAGTTGGCCTTTTTTTAATTACCTTACTGATTGAGCACAGTCAAGGATGGGGAAGCCTGCCCACATCCTGGATGCTACCCTCTGCACCCACGGCCCGTTCTGCACTGTGTAATGAACAGGTAACATTCAAATGTCCTCTGCCAAACGTGTCAAGAGATAAGGGACATGCGACCACACTGACGAGACAACGGGGCTAAAACTTTACTTTGAGAAAGAGAGAAGCAGGAATAGCGTTATCTTGTCTGTGTGTTTGAGTCAGTACATTCACATTATTTTGAACTGTCACTCAATTAACTCTTCAATACCAGTGTAATTTCCAAGGTGGGGGGGGGGCAGTGGAAACGAGCTGAAAACCCAATACTGACATACCTTTTCACACATTGAGAATATACTGGACATTAGTATTCATTTGGAGTCATTTATCTTTTCATCTGGTTTCTACTCCTCTCAGTTAAATTTTTGTTCTCCGCCAACTCTTGAGGACAATTTTTTGTTTTATTAAGAGGCTAAAAGCTCCACTCTGCTCATCAGTTAGTTGCACACTGTCTTTGCTGCCGGCTGCTGCTGGAGAGGTAGTGGAAAGTGTACAGTTTTAACATGTGAAAACGGCTGAGTGGTGCAGCCAAAAATGACACTGATATTAGTGGTGAAAATGAAACAGAACAGTAAAACCAAAACAAAGACCTGAAAGACCCTTTAAATATACTTAGAGCAGAGGGCAACTGCAGAGTCAGGTGATAATTCTCTGTGGGTTCATTATGGTTTCCTTTGAGCGACCTCTTTCACGTACAAAAAGTCATCTTATCCACTTTAAAATTTAAAACACTGACAACTTAAATTATATTAAAAATGTTTTGTTTTTTTGTTTTTTTTAAATGAGGCGAAAGTAAGCATACCCTGAGTTTAGGTTCACCATTTTGAGTGTTCTTACAAACCGCAAGGAACGAAAAGGGTGATCATGACAGCTTAAGCTCCACGGTGACGAGGCATAATGGCGGGGCGCTAATTATAGCATCAATTTATTAACATTACTACAAGAAAGAATTAATCATTTCATTAACAGTTAGGGGATGGCAATGAATCATTATATGGCCGTGGCTATAGTGAGGCCCACTTTTAAAATGAAGACTAATTACAATCTGCAGAAAAAGTTGGAGACAAAAAGCTTAAGGTGGCTTATTGTAAAGTCCCACACAATAAACATCATTAAAATTCAGTGTCGCTGGACTTAAAATAAGTTTGTGGACAGTCCAGTCCCACATAACCTTTGCCTTCTAATTAATCATGCTATTAAAGAACTATCCCAATCATTTCAGGATAAAATGAGCCATAAAAAAGAACAATTAATTTCTCCAGTTTATATAAATGAGCATTCAGTCTTGTCTTTTGCTCGAAGGAACAAGACATAAATTTGTCAAGCTGCTACTGAGGTAAAAAAATCACAGCTGCACGAAGTCGGTCGAAACTATAGGCGGATATCTTAGTCAGCCTCTCTATTCCTCAACTTTGGTTAAGCTACCTTCCATCACCGGGATATTACACGGTCTCAATCAATATCATATTAGTGCAAAAGCTACCTCATAAAAAAGTTAATTAATGCGCGTCTAATTTAACACAACTGCTTCCATCACCACATTCGTTGCACAGTGCGTTAGTAACACCGATTTTCAGCAGCCTCGAATAAAACTCACCTGCTGGTGGAGCAGTAGGAGTTGGGACTGGACTTGACTCAGCCACTGCCACTGGCTCAGGGGCTGGAGCAGCTGCTGCAGGTTCCACTGTGGGCTGAGGAGGAGGTGCAACTGGTTCACAAGGAGCAGTAAACTCAGGCAGGGGAGGTGCAGCAAATGGCTCGGCAGGCTGCGGGGACAGAGCTTCCCCTGAAGGATGAAGGGGTGGTAGCAAGATGCTGACAGGCTCAAAAACAGGAGGGGAAGTGAGAGGTTCTGATTCAGGGAGAAGGGGAGAGGTGATGGGTTCAATCTTGACAGAAGTAGGTATGGGTTCAGCAAAAGATGAAGAAGCAATGGGTTCAATTACTGGAGGAGCAGAAGCAATGGGTTGATTTATGGAAGGAGGGTATGGTTCAATTACAAGGGGAGGAGGAGCAAGTGAGGTGATCACTTCAACCACAGCTGGAGCAGGAGCAGGAGGTGGAGGGAGAATTACTGTCTCAACAACAGGAGGAGGAGGAGGAGGTGTTGCTACAGGCTCAAAAGCAGGAGCAGCAACAGCATTAGCAGCAATTGGGGGTGGTGAAGATGGGACCACCATGTCAGCGATGGTGGGTGCTGCTACCTGTTCTGCAGGAGGTTGAGAAGGAGGAGGTGGTGGTGGAGGTGTAGCCACAGCTTCTGTGGCTGATGGAACTGGAGGAGGAGGAGGAGCTGGAGGCGCAACAGGTTCTACAAGAGCAGGGGGAGGAGGCAAGAAGGAGGTGATGGGGTCAAAGAGGGGAGGCACTGGCCGTAGGAGAGAGGACGGAGCGAGGGGAGGTGCCATGGGAGGCAGGGAAGTGGGAACATGTTGTGGTGGTGGAGGAGCTGCGGGTTCCCTCATGCGGTTGATGACATTCTCAGAAAGCTACGAGGAAAAAGCAAAAAGAAGTTTCAGTATAACCGACACCAGATTTAAGGGACTACTGCAACATCATTTTGTAATTACATCTCAATACAAACAGAGCACTTAGTTTCCCGAAGAATCACACCGTACAGACTGAACAAACACAACATATTAAAAAAGAGCTTTATACAGGTACTCAAAGCATATTTTTGAGATGCATTTGTTTGAGATGCAAACATACGGTTTCCTGTGCTTTCAGTCTTTATGCAAAGCTGTTCATATCCTGGCTTTTTGCTGAAGCATGAATGGCATCAATCTTCTCATCTCACTCTTGATGAAAAAAAAAAAAAAACCCACACAAGTTCCTTAAATACTGAACTATGCCTTCGTTTTAAGAGGGGGGATCTTCTCTGTATCCGGCATTGACATAAACAGGGTTACACTTCGGTGAAAGATAACATTAGCCGAGCTGCATGGGCTTCATAACAGACTAAAGTCTTATCTGAGCCGCTAAAGCCTCTCGATCTATATTTAACATCGGCTGACAGTGGCATGGGAGAGCTTGTGACGGCTCCCTCGCAACAGAAGCTGTCAGTCTCTCCTTTTCAAAAGACGTATCAACACTTGTGTGCACGTTTCCACATTTCCACTGAAACTCCCAGGGGATAACAACATCTGCAGCCAGAAGAGAGTAAATAACGATAACGGAGTCTTGTTTCATTCATAACATGTGTGGCAGAGCACGAGGGGAAGTTTCCTGTCTCTTAAAAGCTGCTGCTGCTGCTGCTGCCGGGACACGTTGTTTTTTTTCTGTGAACTTTACCCACTTTAGGTCAACCAAACCTTTGCACGATGAATCGACGTTTCCTGGCTGCAAAGAGCACGCGTTAAGGCGTTGTTTGTGAGCACAGGATTTCATTTACAGTCTAATTTCTCACCCCCAATCGTATTAGCTGGTGTTTGATTAACGCAGGCGGGTTTGGGATCACGTCACTTACCCGTATGCCCTTCACCACCGTTATATTTTCGTTCTCGTCTGACTCAAATGACACGCGGCGGGTACTGTTGTTCGCTCCCATTGTCCGACCGCAGGTTGTCACGGTGTCGGTGATCTAGGTTTACATGAAATACGGAGAACTGGCGTCCACTTTTGGTTTTTAGAGAGTGAACTTTCATTAGCGACAGTGGGGCCCCCCGCACGCTCCACTGCTTCGGCACGTCCGCACTTCCGTAGCATGACGTGGTTGAAGAACGCGCGAGTGGATTGGACAGAATCGTCACCGAGTCCCACATCGGCGATTTTTATTGGTTAGTGCGTCCCAGCGGGCAGAGCGGGAACGTGACGTGCGTGATGTGTTTTAACATAATTGTTTACTGACAGAACTATAACAGATTGTCATGTTGTGTTATTAATCGTAATTGTCTATTATATGTTACCCTTTAAATCCCATCTACTTTCTGATAAGGGCAAAAAAAAAAAAAAAAAAAACGTCATGTTGTTTTTATTTTTTCATGATACTGTGTTACACAAACAGCATGATGCTCATCCCATGCTTGTACCCTGTTACCTTCAAAAATGCAAGTTGCTTACTAACTATTGTCTTCTGCAATAATTTCTCATCAGTAATAAGATTTACATCATTATGCCTGTGTGAAATAATTATGACATAGATCACAATTTAAATTTAAAATGTGCCTGATCAGAACAAAGAAAATTTCACTAAGCATGTGATGTCAATCGGGTTGATATTTGACAACTTCAATACTTTGCGACATGCCAAGGGAACAATTTGGTACAGTTACCTGGCCGTCCAAGAATAAACTAGCTAGTCACTAGTTTGTAGTTTCTCAATACATTGTCATTATGAAGTAGCATATTTTATATGATTCAAGTTAACTGAGCCAAATGCTAGTATTTAATCAATGACTATCACCAACAGAAAAATAATAATGTAATGTAATAAATTATGGAGCCCATGTTTGAAGTCAACACAAACAGTTTTGTCTTCATAACTGTGTTGTTGAGAAAAGAGAAAAGGAAAGAGCTAAACTAAACCAAAAACATGAGAGAAAGGAAGGCAGGGAGGAGATGGGTAAAACATGTGACTGGGACAAAACTGCCAGATTTTAGAAATTGAAAAATAGTGAAATAAGTCGCCAAGCCCATCAAGGAAAGAAATGACAGCTCGTGAAATGGAAATAGAGCCGCTGGGCGGATAGAAGAAAAGGCAATAGAGACCCATTTCATGTGGCCAAATTCAGTGGTCATATTCTGAGAAATGCTCTACTTCTGCTATTCCAACATCCCGAGACTCCCTCTCAGGTTGTAGAATGGGTTACCAAAAGTCGGATCATTTTTGTGTCTTGCTGCTGTAAGCCTCCTCTTCATATATACATTTAATTAGTGGTAATTGTTCCTGACACATAAATAAATTATGATATTCTGCATTACTTGATTCTTCACTGTTGCCACAAACTGTGCCTCCAGTGAGGTTCATTCTCAATTTCCATATTCTGCTATCTTTCTCTGTCATCAACTGGCTGTTTTTCTGCTGAGCTCTCACCAGTATTTTCAATTTATGATCACTGACATCAGATTTAAACCACTTTTGAAGGTTTTCTCTCTCTGTATCATCAGTTTCTTTCCTCACTTTGCTCTAGATATCTTTCAAACACACAATTTATTTCTTTTGTTGACTTTCAGAGATGGAAGACCCACAAGCAATACTCATCAAGCAAGAGTGATGTAATAAAAGTAGGCTTTACTCAGTAAGCCGTCTTACATTCTGTAACCGGGAGATGTCAGAGCAAAGCTAACACAAAGAAAGAATGCCCTAAAATGTAAATACAGTGTAGGATAACAGATAAAACATTCAGCATGTATAATACATTTGAATATAAATATGGATGCAGAAACATCACATTTACATGTTGAACAAAAAAATAGGATCAACGGTTGGGATTGACCATAAATTAGGGATTATTATTATTAGGGACATAAAAGTAATTAAGGGACCAAATTTGTTGAAAAGTTCCTTTTTAAAAACATTCTATACCTTATCCATTTCAGAAACGCATACAGCATTGCAGAGTATAAAACTGTAGCTTGATATTTGATATGACCTGAGTTGAGATACTATGAAGAATGACAGTTCATAAGAATCATCCAGGAAACCTGATACATTACACATGCAATAACTCAAAACAGTTTTTATAAAGCTCTTTTCTGCTGATTTTTGTGTTTTCTGCATGACATGTTTCAGATGATGCACAAACAATAAAAATCAATGAAAACCTTTTTAAGAATACATTATGATTGTGCACACTACAGAAAATCCATACATCCACAAGACTCAACCATATCTTTTACACAATATAAAACCTTCATCAAATACATTATTTTTTAATATAAAACTATTTGCTAGAATGATAGACAGCACAAAGCTAAATGCATTACCTGGTGGAAAGGAGTACAGAATGTATTAGATTACTGTATCAGTCAACGGATATAGGGAGGCATGTTGAAAGAAATTCACTTCATAACAGAGAGTTTGGCCCAGGTAGAGACCAGGTCGAGATCTTGATCTGGCGCTTTGAGGCTTTGAGCATGACTCAAATTTGGACACGTATTATCTGTGAGTATCAATTTATATGTCACACAACAGCATTAAATACATTATTTTTCATCTTTTTTCTTAGTTGACATACATTGAAATGCATTGTGTGGTCATATTGTCCTTCCCCGAAGAGGACTCACTCACCCCGACAGCAAGTGTACAATGAACAGATTATGCAATAATGAATTTGAATGTGCAGTAATGGCCTGAGGGCACACGCTGAAAAGCTTCAGGCTCAGGATACAGAGTTTATAGAAAAGAGTCGAGATTGAATGGTACACTGCGGAAAAGAGCCTTGCTTGTTGTGTATTACAGCATTATTATGGCAAACCAGATTATCATTACAACCCACTCCTGACTTGGATGCTGATCAATTATGCTGCTTGTTGATCTTGGTAGTTTATTGGTAATATCTGATTCAATGACTATGTGCAGCAGAGATGAACTAGGTTTTCCGGCATGTCCTTTCACAGCATGTGTTACTGCCACCTCGATGTATAATTTGTATCATTAACTATATTGTGTTCAGAACTTGCACATACTTCACATCAGTTTATTAGATTATGTGTCCGTTAACATTTGTTGTTTTAAAATTCACACCGGTACACCAAACTGGAAAACCTGCTGCTTCAAAGCAACTCAACAATCACATCTTCTCGTGATGAGGTTCTCCTAAGCAAGAAGGTAACCCAAACAAGATGTGGTGAAGTTGAACAGTTCCCCAAAAAGTGATACAGTGGATACAGACTATATTTTCGCATCTCATTTTATCCTTTTAACTTGTGCTGCTTTTTGGCAGTATCCTTGTTTTGCCTTGATCTTGTGATGTTTGAGCTGATTCCACGCTGGGCATCCTTAAATTTTGATCTAACTTTCTCTCTGTGTCATTCCTGCAAAGGTGAATGCTCAGTAAAGATACCGGTTGAAGATATGAGACTCATCTTCTGTTTGATCAAGTTCAGGATGAAAAATCCAGACGGCCTGTTAGATGCAGTGTTTTGTTGTTTCCCCAGCATTTCCATGGAAACAAGTAAAGAAAGATCCTCTTTTTAATTACTCATAGATGACATTTTTTTTCTAAAATTTCAAGGTGTGTAATTGAGAGGTCAAAATAGGCCTAGTCTGTTTCATCAAATTTCTTATCTGTGCATGGTATTTTTCTGTGGATAATTAAAGCTATTATCATACATTAACAGTGGCTCATCAGTTAATTAAAAACCCCAAATTACATCAAACTAGATTCTAAAGACCAGAGGAACCATATTTGAGGGAGGGAACTTGCTTAAATGTATGTTTTTCTTAATAAAGCTCCCTGTATCTTAATCCATACCATCTGCTGTTTCTTCCAGACAAACATAATGTAATTATTGATAAATTGAGTTGTTTTGGTGAAGGTGCTGCATTATTATTAAAAGTGAAAATCAGCTCCCATGTACCGTTTTTTTTTTTTTTTTACGAACAGTAGGTGGATAGAGTAAATGTCCGAGTGCAGGATTTTCATTTAGATAATAGATCATCAAATTATGTCTGACAAATAAATACCTTTTTGCTCTTGTTGAATCCACACTCAGGTCAGTCAGTCAAAGCAACTGCTTAGTGACCACTAAAAAAAAAAAAATAACCTTCGTCTTGACATATTGGAGAAAAGGAGCCCTGCAGATTTCTTGGACTGATCGCTTAGGGTTTTGAGGGTGAGGTGATAAGAACTCCAAATTTAACTTGGACGTCGAATGCGAGGTGCATTAAAAAACAAAACAACGGCCCCCGCTTGACACATCAATTGTTTTTTTTGGGAGGGGAAGAGACACAAAGATCACCCACAATGTTATCTCGTCAGTCCACTTGTGCATCAATCAGGGCCCAGGCTGCTGGAGATCGACCTCCCTTGCTCCAGAATCAATGCCCTCTCCCATCGTCATTGGTACAGCAGAGATTGTCAGAGATACAAGGCAGGAGAGCCCTGCAAAATCCAGCTAAAAGGGGTTAGTTATTAACTCACTGACACATACTGTCTCTACCTTTTCTTCTTTGCTCTATCTTCCTTTATCCGTCTCAAGAAGCCTGTATTGAAGATGTCACAATGAAAACGTTTTTTTTTCTTTTCCTGTATTGTATTAGAAAATACCTAAAATATCAATATTGAATAGAATTATCATGTATAGTCCTCATCGTCACATCACACAGCAACCAGATTCATAAACATTGTGTCTGATATTGTGCACAACACTGGATTTGTTTTATAAAGCAAATTATCCACTTAATGGGGATCTGTGATGGAGATCAATCATATAAACAAAGATAAAAAAAATAGTCAAAAAAAAAAAAAATTGTTTGAGTGGTTGGTTTGCCCGTAGAAATTTTATATAACAAAACACTGACCCATATATACAAACAAGTCATTGTAAGGTTCTCAAAGTGTTCAGGGAAGTTGCTGTGTAAAGCCAGAACCCTTGTTTCTATTAAAAAAAAACCGAAAAAGGTCATGGTGAGCTCCAATTTCTATACCCGATATGAATGTAGTTACAGCCTAGATTTCACATTGTGACTATGACAAAAGCAGAAGTCAGCGAAAACGTGCACCACCGTTGTAGAGCGACGTCACACGTTCGAACTACGTTTCCCAGAATTCCCTCTTGTAAACTCGCGCTTCTGGCTTCCTGTTTGAGTGCCGCAGCTGGAAAAAAAAATGGCAGCTGATACAGGGAGATACAGGAGTGCTGTTAGCAAAAATAAAGACCCTTCCGGTCTTCTCATCTCTGTCATTAGGTACGTTTTTTTGTGTGTGTGTTATACTTTGCATATTAGTTTAAACAGCCCCGTTAAGACGTCAGACACCTCTTGAACCGCGTTTGCACTCAAGACACGGGTTGACAGCGAGCTTGTTTTGCTAAAGCTACACGGCTGCTAGCTCCAGCCTCCCTGTATCGTTAACAACGTATAAGAAACGAGAGATGTCACCTGCTAGTTAATATTAACTGCAGTTTTATTTCTTCCGGAGGCAGAGAGAAACATGTTACGTGCTCTTTCATTACGTGAAGCCGCAGACTGTATCGAAACTTCAGGATCGTCACTTGTTTTTAATACGAGATAGTTTGATTTTCTTAGTATACGGCGATTTATGTTTTAATAAAGCTTAATTGTGCCTGTAATTTTTTTTTTTTTTTTTTTTTTTTGCCACGCAACATTGGCACGTCTTTCTTCTTTCATCGCCTGTGCTGCCTTCAGCTAGATGTCCTGTAGGTCGGGGAGGTGGGGGGTTGGGAGGGGGTTGGGGGGGGACGCTGCTCCCTCCTCTTCCTCAACTGTTGCTTAATTCAGATTCACAATGCGGGTTTTTAGATAGTTAGTTGAATCCTACCTTTCTGTTCCCTCTTCCCCGATGCAGGACTCTGTCCAGCAGTGACGATGTGCAGGACAGGGAGACGGAAAAGGGTCGTCTGGAAGACGCCTTTGAGACGTGTGACAGAGATTTGGATGAGCTGATTGTGCAGCATTATGCCGAACTTACCACTGCCATCAGGACCTACCAGAGCATCACGGAGCGCATCACCAGCTCCCGCAACAAGATCAAACAGGTAGAAAGGAGATTTATGTACGCAAAAAAAATGTACACTGGTCGAAATGAACGAGGAGGGATATGACCCTTAAGCCAAAATAGTTAAATGGAATGAAGCTGCAATTCATTTCTAACATTTACAGCTCAGCTGTTCCATTAAAACACATGTAATCCTGTGTGTGGCTGTCATTTTACTTCTATTTTAGACATGCCGGATTTGTAATTTAGTTGCAAATCATTTCAACCCTCTTATGTGCCTTAAGCACAAAATAACTACAAAGAAACATTAACCTCACACCAGTAACTTGTTTCCTCTCTTCATTTCCCATACCAAGTACATAACATACAATACACGAATCTCTCTTGACGGGTATCTTAAGTTGGTGGTCATTTTGTACACTGACCTCTGTGCCACTGGACATCCCTCTCTGTCCTCCACTGGACATCCCTCTCTGTCCTGCAGGTGAAGGAGAACCTCCTGTCCTGTAAGATGCTGCTTCACTGTAAAAGGGACGAGCTGAGGAAGCTGTGGATTGAAGGCATCGAACACAAGCACGTCCTCCAGCTGCTGGATGAAATCGAAAGCATCAAGCAGGTGCCACAACGGCTGGAGGCCTATATGGCGAGCAAGCACTACCTTCATGCCACAGATATGCTGGTGAGTAGAGACACGGCGAAAGATGTGATTTCATGTCCAAGTATGTGTGAGCTGCACGGTATTTCAGACGGTGAGAAAAGAAGAAAGGAAGTACAAAACGTTCACTTGTTGAATGTGTCTATATGTTTTTGTCTTGTGTGGTTGGAAGCATGAAGAAAATGAAAAATGGAGCAAAGAGGAGAATTTTCTCTGGGTTTTGTAGTTCTGGGAAAACCTATTGATGTACCAGGCAGCACCGATATGTTGCTTTTGAGACCCGTGGTGTGCACACTACCCATAAACACCAGTTTTTATGAAGTGCCGCTGCTAAAGATCGATTTGCCGGCACCTCTCGTAGCTTTAAAAGAACCTCTCTCTAGCCTTGAGCAGTCCAGTGGGTGCAACTCCCACAATCTAAGCGCGCTGAAGATGCTGCAGGTTTGTATGTACGCGTGTACTCCAGTTCTTTTGATGTGTGCTTTGCAGTATGCACAGCAGGGGAGCTGAAGGATGCCATTGAGGACTAAATGACCAGGGTCTGTGATCTCTCTGTTTCTTTCCCTTTTCTCCCCCCCTCCTTTTCCTCTCTCGCTTCCTCTGCCACTCCCACACGTCTCCATCCAGACTTTGCTAATAATTAGTTTTCTAGAATAGGGTTATCTGAGGAGGAGGAAAAAAAAAAAAGAGGAAAGATGGTGCACCCAAAGGACCATTAAAAATCCTCTTTGTGGGGGTGCAAAGACGTGGAACTTCATTCAACCAGTGTACAGTCAGAAGAGCGTGTTTTGAAAGGTTGTGGAAAGTTCAAAGTCAGTTGGATGCTTCGTTTCTGTCCTGAAAACTTCAAATGCCTTTCACTTGATCAGGATGCTGCCATTTCATTGGCATGTAAAAAACACACTTTAAAGCACATTTTTGTTTGCCTTTACATATCAAAATGCTGTTGGATGCATTGGTTTTACCTTTCTCTTTGCTGACTTGTTTATGCAGTTCAGGAATGAATAATGTATGAAAGGTCCACTTTAAATAAGCCACTCTTAAGCCAAAGTGAAGTAGAGGATGTTTGTAAATGGTATTAAAATGCAAAATAACCGTTAAAACAACATATTTGGTATGTGAATGATTCCACCTACCTTTACATTTATTGAAATGGTTTATTTTTGACATGATGGAATAAATGCACCTTGTGAGCTAAAATAAAAGCACACTTATACAGATGATAAACAGCCATCTGAGTGCAAGTTGATATGAAAACCTTTTTTAACTCAATAACTGTCACACTTTTTTAATATATTGCTTTTTTTATGAAGTGCATTTGAAGTGCGCATTGAGGTTTAACCTTGACATTTTTTTTATAATTTCAAACTAGTCATATGAATAATGTAAACTTTGACACATTTTTACTAATGTTTTGTAAAAATTTGATTATTAGACCGAATATATTTTAAAATTAGAAATCTAAAGGTGTTTTTTTTGTTAGAGTTTCTGTGTTTTGGATGATATGCCGTATCGGGACACTATGACAAAGGCTGTCTTTTTTTTATGCTTGCAGACACATTTGTCATTATTACAGTACTGTAGAAATAGTAGACAAGCTTGCCCTCCTCTCTATGTCGCTCTCGTCTCCATTGTGGCTTAACTGTGTGTACATGTGTGTGTTTATGTGAGGGTTATCTCAAAGGGTTGACAATTAGAATTCAGACTCTGCTCTCTGGCTTTTACTGAATGGCAGCCTTGGATCCCGTGGGGTTGGTTAAAATCGAGGCGTACTTTGGTCGTCTCTCCTCTCCTCTCCTCTCCTCTCCTCTCCTCTCCTCTCCTCTCCTCTCCTCTCCTCTCCTCTCCTCTCCTCTCCTCTCCTCTCCTCTCCTCTCCTCTCCTCTCCTCTCCTCTCCTCTCCTCTCCTCTCCTCTCCTCTCCTCTCCTCTCCTCTCCTCTCCTCTCCTCTCCCCTCCCACCGTCTCTCTGGTTCCACAGCAAATTCACTAGAGGCTTCATATTCCTCATTATGCTGACAGGCCTGGTCTGCTAATGATGTTAACCTGCCTTTCTCTGTCATCCCAGCCCAGTGGTAATGAGATACTCCCCCCCCCCCCCAAACACATGCACAGCAACACATAAACGTTAAATGATTTACAGTCATACAATCACACACATATAATCATACACAGACACATCTGAGAGGTTTGTACACAGACGGAGAACATGCAAAGCCTTGCAGCCATGCCGAGTTATTATATTAAGCCAAAGAAGGCTGATCATGCAGCGCATTAGCTCATCTTCTCACTAATGTGACTTTCATTTGCATCAACACACACTTGACCCATGTCCCCTACCCAGCGTCCCCCCCACCCACACACACACACACACACACACACACACACACACACACACACACACACACACACACACACACACACACACACACACACACACACACACACACACACACACACACACACTCACACTCCACATTCCCTTCTGGCCTGCCCTGGTCATGCAAATATTCTTCTTCACAGTGATATCATCTGACTATTAGAGCCATTGAAATACACAGAAATGCACACACATACAAACCGGCACATTTAATGTAATGGAGTGAAGAAGAACGAGTGATAAATACAGTTTCAGGATGTAAAGTATGCACATTTGTAGAAAATAATACATTCAGTTATTTAAATTGATAAATAAAAAAAATAGCTTACAGTTTATTCAATTTATTAGCAATTATTAAGTGTCTGTTCATCTCATTGTAAACTTGGAGTGAAGCTTAAACATGACTTACTTTGAGCTGGAGATGGCTGAAACGGGAGTTGTCATTCACCTTAAAGCTTGCTTAACCTGGCAGGCTAATTTGACTGCTGTTACAATGATCTGTCCATTCAGTAACGGATTCGTCACTAAAAGAGGAGCACTGGCCGTAGGCGAGTGGGTTGATTTCATATCCTGGTGAAACTTTCTGTAGATAACTGGCCTATGTTTGTACTGTGGAGTTTTGTTTTAACATCAAGGAATACTAAATGTGGCCCTCCTATCCTTGCAGGTAGAGCGGTCGTAATTACTTTTGCTGCATGATTTTTTTTTTGGTCTGATGAGGCTGAATTTCAGAATCGTCTTGCATAGCCAGACCTATCTCCACCGTGTGGTGCCAGCGCTGGAGAATGGTTTGGCTGCACCCAGATCTCACACCAGGGAAAAACACCCTGGCTGGTTTTGTAGTTTTTTTTTTAAAATCACAATCATCTTGGACAGCTCTAAGTCCAGGTTGCAGCTCTGGGGCCCTTGGGGGTAGTATTGGGGGAAACTTGTTTTGGTGTGACATTGTGAGGCGAGCCCTGGCAGTAAAATTTCAAATAAAATAAAATGTCATTATTCAATAATTTTTTTTTAAAGTGTATGTATTGATAGCGGACACAAATGGTATCATTTTGGCTGAAGTGGTAAGACAAGATGCCACAGAACCTGGCAGCTACAACTAAATGATAACTGGCTCTTGGCTGGTATGTTGTCATATGCAGGTGACAGCTGTGGAGTCCTTAGAAGGTCCCTTGCTGCAGGTCGAGGGGCTCGGGGACCTGCGCCTGGAGCTCCACAGCAAGAAGCTCAACATCCACCTGGTCCTCATTGATGAGCTGCACCGACACCTCTATATCAAGTCCACAAGTCGCCTGGGACACAAGAACAAGGACAAGAATGTTGCTCGACCTCCAGGGTAAGGAGCAGTTTCTTGCACTTCGAGAAAAATTGGGATTTCCGTTTTATTCTTGTTTCCGTACTCGCGCAAGGACTTACAGTATTTTGCAAAATAGCACAACTAGTGTTCAAAAGCTTAACATAATAAGTATAAAGTACGGTAGGAAAGGATTAGGGATTTCATTTAATCACATTTCATTTCATTCCCTTTATAAAAATCCGTGTTGGATTTAGCAAAGCTGTGGCTTTACTGATATGGATTCATGCAAAAGAATATTTATACAGTATATTCTTACAGTGTTATCATTAATATAGTATTTAATATGTGCAAGATTGAGAGATAGAGGAGGTGAGGATGAAAATAAATCATGCTGTTCTGAATATCCATCTTTGAGCCCGTTTGTTTGGGTTCAAGTTCCCGAAAGCTTTTATTGCTTGCATATTATGAAGTCGACAGAAATATGGCCTTCAAAGTGTGTTATTCTAAACTTCTCAAAGTTTAAACTGTAGATGTGCCTTCACTATAAATGATTCCATTGCTGCATCAACTTACCAATTATTTACTGAATGGAAACCAAGACCATTACTGACAACAATTACAGCTTGTTGCTCTGTTTCTTTGTATTTTCTACATTGTGCTGTGAATCCCCAAAGGAACAAACATGACAATATGTTTATTGGTTGAGGTATACAGCAGCAAATCTCTGATAACTAATTAGGTGGTTTGCACTGATGTAAGAACATCTGAGATATAAAGTTTGCATATAGCAGTGTTTGGTTTCCAGGGAACAAACCTCATTTAAACCAATGTTCGTTGCCCATTGCTGACAGAATGACAGCTTCCGCAGTTTCTGTTTGACACCAGTGACACTTCAAATGATAAAATAGGTTTGGCAGCTACTAGGAGAATAACTAAAGTTACGCCTTTGTGACCCGAGGGCCAGTTTCTTCATTTCAGGATGTGCCTGTAGCCTATAACTCATCAGGGCTAATGTGGCACAGAGGTTTTGAACACACTGTTGATGCTGCAGTGTTCCATGGAAAGCATTCAGCTAAAGTGGTGCACTGGTGTGTGTGTGTGTGTGTGTATATGTATGTGTGTGTGTGTGTGTGTGTGTGTGTGTGTGTGTGTGTGTGTGTGTGTGTGTGTGTGTGTGTGTGTGTGTGTGTGTGTGTGTGTGTGTGTGTGTGTGTGTGTGTGGTGCAATAATTATGGCAGCAGTGGGCTGGTGAGGTTTAGTGATTTATTACTGAGGGTCAGCTAGTGACAGGTCCCGGCCTTCCTGTATTTGGTCGCCTCTAACAACAAGCCAGCCTCCATACACCCCACTCAGTTAGCAGGCACACTGGGTTTATCCCGCCCAACTTAAAGGATCTGGATTGCTTTCACCTCCGTCTTAAGGCTTGATAAATGGCTCATTGGAAAGCAGCACCAATCCCAGCACGCACAGATGCAAAGCGTTTTGTTATAACAGTATATTGTTCTTGTAAGGGAAGGGCAGGTTAGTGTTTGCCAGTCTGTTGGTGCATACTAAACTTTTGTATGCTTGTAGTAAGCTATTACTCCAGAATTTTAGAGTTAATTGGAGCCTCTTATTCTCATTCAGTTGCAGCAGCATGTTTTTATATGAGACACAGAGTATAATGCTTAATCTGGACGGTTGTTCTCTTCGCAGCTCCATGACCAAAGACGCATCTCCCATGCCTGTGTTGGATGTCAGCAGCCTGTCGACTCCACGCAAGCTTCTGGATTCATCCCAGTTCAGCACAGCTGGATCCAGCAGCGGTATAGTTTTTCGATCATCTCAGGCGGGGGGAGGAAGAGGCGGTAAAGGAGAAACGAAAGTAGGCTGTGGCTGAAAAGATTATACTGAAAGAAAAGAGAAGTAGAGAGGAGGTGGGAATTCTAATCATCTGTTTCATGAAAAAAACAACAACAAAAAAAAACCATGCGTTATATGTGTTTTCTCCCCATTCAAATTGCAAACATTAAGAGAATATTAGAAGACATCATCTAACAGTGTTGGAGGTTTCTTTGGACAGCGTGTGTGGATTTTAGCGTGCAATTTTGTTTTAACTGTGCTGATATTCTTAGTGATAACAAAGTCATTACTATTACTCTGGTTTACGCCCATTTGCATGTCATTATCGGTATGCATATAACCAGCCCTGTTTGCACATACACTCGCACATTATTACACACAGAAACCGCTGATCCAGACTTTTATACAAAGGTCTGAACACTTGACTGAAGTCTTGTTACACATATGAGCAGATAACTTTCCACACAGGCACACACATACGTTTCTTTTCTTGCTTTATAAAATATTTCACTGCGATCCTAATATACAATGGCCCTCGCTGATAGTATGATAATCTTGCCCTCCTAACTGTACCATTAGTCACCCAGTGTTTCTGCCTTCACAGGAGGGGAACAGCATTTATTACGCTCAAACTGGTAACCGACGCTTTAACACAGACTAATAATGCAGACTCTGTATTCAGAAATTCTATGAATTCTCGCTTGGTTGTCGGGACGTCGAGGCAGCACTGCATTCCTTCCAGGCAGAGCACAGAGGAACGCAAACAAGAAGATAATGAAAAAAGTTAATCCTGCAATAACTTGGTGTTCCCTTGGTGTTTCTGAGTTTTTATATTAAGCCTGGCTCTTTTTTTCACCACCCACTCTTGGCATTCGAAGTTAGCGACTCACCGTTTTGTACTTAGTTCTGTGGATACCAGGCAACAACGCATCACACACTACATACCGCTCTTCATCCAAAGTTATTCTATCTTATTGTTGCTGCAACTTTACTAGTGTGACACTGACAGATTAGCAACATTAGCATATAATGGCCACTGACAGGCAAGGGTTCCCTGAAAGGTGTGATGTGGTCAACATTTTTATGCCAGTTAGTGGTTGCTTTATGAAACTGTTGTACATCTCCGCGCTTGGCTCATTCTCTTTTGTGTTTATTTCTTTTCCTTATGTACTTTGTGTCAGCTATACAACTGTCATTTCAGTTGTGTATTTTTTTCCTCCACCTCCTGTTATTCCCTCAGCTCAGCTCAGCTCAGCTCATTGGCGTGCACGTGTGCGCCATGACCTCAAACACATAAACACACACAAATGTAGGAGTGATCGCTCATACATGATAGATATCTGTTCAAATCGCCCACTCTGGAGGCCTAAAAGTAAAAGCTAAACCACAGTTTTCCCCACACGATGCAAAGAGAACACTGGCAATTAGCTACCACCAGGCAGTAAGTGCCTGTTTACCGTCATGTTAACAACTGCGGTCGCGACGCAGCCACCGGCTTCCATCAATGGCCTTGCCTGCCATTTCGTCTAATAGCATTAGAGCACCTCATTTGTAGATGGTAATTGTCATAATTATTACACAAACTACAGTTGGAATGGGTGAAAAGAGGAAATACACCCAAAGTCCATTAACTTGCCATAAACATTAACTCTCTTAACGTGCTTTGATGGGGAATTGGGAGGACCCATCTAATGGAAATTAGAGCATCACTCGATACTGCCATTCTCAATTTAGCAGCGAATGTGGCTAAATCAGATGGAGACAGTGTGGGTGGGGTTCGGGGTGCAGGTGTGTGTGTGTGTGTGTGTGTGTGTGTGTGTGTGTGTGTGTGTGTGTGTGTGTGTGTGTGTGTGTGTGTGTGTGTGTGTGCGTGTGCGCGCATAAAACAGAGAGACATATATTAATAAAGTTCAAGCTATGAATTAATTTGTTTTAGTGTGCTGCATCACTAAAAAGATAATAATATGGGCAAAATAATGCCAAGACATTTTATTTTTTATTTGATTTCATTATAGTATTTTTACACTTGTCCATGACTGAAATAATTTGTGCTTATAAATACTTCATAAGCAGTTACACTATGTGCTAACCTGAGTGTGTACCTTGTTTAGTGCGTGAGCTGCAGCAGGATATGCGGGACCTGAACCAAACAGACCTCCCCGAGGTGGATCCAGAGGAGAACAGCGCTGAGTTCATGGGCATCCTCATCAGGGTACATACACATGATTGAATACTACTATACGCTGTAGTAATGTATACTATATATAATAATATATAATATTAATATGTATTAATATTAATATAATATAATAATAATAACAATAATGTACTACTGTATATCGCTGTAGTAATGTTCTCTCATTCAAGTGTCTCTGTGGTGCGTTTGCTTTTAGTAAAATATTTGTATTGTCCATTTTCTTCAGGCTCTAGCCAAGTTGAAGAAACTCCCGGAGACCATCAAAGCCATAATGGAGCGGCTGGAGCCTGAGCTGAAACAGATCGTCAAGAGGTCCACCACTCAGATAGCAGACCACGCTTACCAGAGGGGAGAAAACCTGGCCCAAGAGAGCCAGCCAAGGTACGGTAAAGAAGGAGGGCACGGTGTTAAAGAATCGTGGCCTCAACACAACCGAAGAGGGAAAATTGGGAGATTTATAGTAAATAGTAAATAAAGAGGGAATGGGAGGTAAATTCAGTTATGTGTGAAGATGAAAGCCATCTTTTTAAAAAGATCATGTTTGCCTGAGAGGAATAATAAGCATTAGCAGCTACTGTGCTTACCTTTGAAAAAAAGACCTTAATATAGCTGCACCTTGTATTCCCATCAGTATTTTGTCTTTCTAAGAGTTTTATTAATTTGCCTGCTTGCTTATTCTTCTGAAGTGATAGTATTCCCATTGGATTATATTCCCCAATGTTATTAAATAAAAGGTAGCCACTCTCTCCAGTGGTTGGTCATGGCTAGGAATGCATCTCCCCACCCCTGCAGATTCTTATTAATATAGTAGAGCTATTTATTATACTGATAGGGCTTGGAGAAGTCTTCAGTCATTTTAGTGTTGCTTGCCGTGGGTCTTTTAGGTATATTTAGAACTGACAGTAAAGGCAGTAGACACCATGTTTTGAATGCAGTCCCAGAGTGTTCATAGTCAGACAGTCAACCAGGTGTGAAACACAGTAAAGGCTAGGACTGGAGACGCACCTGCCTCAGACCATGAAAACAGATACTCTGCTGCTTTAAACGCAGACAAGTCATGGTTAAACACACCCATACAGACACACACACACACACGCACACGCACACAATTTCACACCTGCCGTAGAGGACTGTTATATTTTAAAAGCAGTCACGTCGTCTCCTGCAGACATACACATACAGACTGGAGAAGCACAGGTCTCAGTCCACTGATCCCGAACCATTTAAGAGGAACGTCTTGTTTTCTGTCAGGGATGTTCTCTCCAGCCTCGTCTGCTCTGCTCCTCCGGTTGCCTGCTGAATCTCTTCTGACCTCGATGTAATAGGCCACCATGTAGCTCATTCCCAACTCCACTCCTCGCTGATTGTTTTAAGTTTGTCTGTATGTGTACGCGTGTGTGAGCGCTGTGTGTGTGTTTGTATTTGTATTTGCATTTGTATTTGTATTTGGATGCATACACGCCTAGTTCTCCCTATGTTCACTTCGATTTGATTTAAAGTCAGCGCTTGTTGCTATGGAAACTCCAACCAGTGTACCACTTGTAGGGAACAATGGTCTTGAATATTGCACACTATATTTTATAGCACTGCAGACTTGCAGGCAACACTTCAGCACTTTATGGTATAGATGTCGGTGTGTGGATTGCTCTCCAAGCTTTATGTTCTCATTTCCATTAGAAGTTCATTTTCCCTTTACAACTCCTTTCTCTTGATCACACTTCCACAATGATACAGGTTCCCCCACCGCGCACTGATCTGTTCAGTTTAATATACATCAAATCAGACTTGAACTCATACTTGCCTGCTTCATTTTACATTGCAAAAACATATATTAATTTTTGTTTTTGTTTTCGTTGTTTCCCTCCAGAAAAGAGCCGATTTAAAGTGAGGAAATGCTTGAACAACCAAAGAACATCAAAATAAAAGCCTCAGTATTTTAAATCCAATTTAAAAAAAAAAAAAAACTAGACCAGCACATTGATTGAGCACAGGATGGATTGCTTGTCCCTTTTTGGTATTTTATTTTTCAGCGGAGTGATCACTGGAAGGGACAGACATGAATGAGTGTTTCTGCTCTGTATGTACATTTGTGTACGACAGCAGGCGCACTTAATATTTCAATAGCATTCTTTTGACACTCCGTAGACACGTATTTAATGATCTGTGACTGATAACCGACCAAATGATAATCTAATTTGGATGCTGTTGTTGTCCTCCTAAAACACACACACACACACACACACACACACACACACACACACACACACACACACACACACACACACACACACACACACACACACACACACACACACACACACACACACACACACACACACACACACACACACACACAGAGAGTCCCGCTGTTGGTCACTTTGAGACTGCATGTCCTTGTGTGCTCTTTGCTATCTTTCCCGACCGGTTATCAACCATGTGTGTCAGCTTCGATCCTGAGGGGAAATGAGAAGTGAGGTCTCAAAGAACAGACAATATAGATTAGGATGGCCTCCGCTGGGAGATAATGAGGAGCACCGGGCTGTATACACGTTGCGTTGCCGTCTATCTGTGGGTGACAAAAGAAAAGGTGACAAGGTCAGAGCTGTAAATTTGGTTATGCATGCATGCATTATCATGCATTCTTTTCCCCATCGTGTATCACCTATGCTACGCATCCTTTTTCTTGTCAGTCCTCCATGTTTATACATGAGCGAGATTCTTTGACTCATTGGCATTTCACAGCTCCTCTCGTCACGTCACCAACTTCTTACAGTCACCGAGTTATAGCTCATAGTGATTTGTTCCCCCGTTTCCCTCCATTAATAACATTTACCCAATGCTACGGTGAGTGTAGTGACAGACAGCCAACCGAAGTGCCTCGTAGCGAAACATCCATCTTGGCTCCACATTATCTTTATATCCTCTCAGGAAATCACAACAGCCTCTTATGGCAACCTCTTTTTTTGCATCATTTAATATTAAGGTACTGTACTGGCCATAGTTTCTTTCTGTGATGAAATTTAGAAAAAAAAAAGCTGCAAGATATACACGTATATTTGTATGTCATTTTTTTTGACAGTAAGTGTAGAGAGACGAGATGTGACGAGAAAGAAGGGGAGTTAAGCCATCGTCATCTGGAAAAGAAAAACATGTTTCACTTACCACCAATTGAATGAAACCCAATTAAAATGGCAGAGGAGAGCACTGAAAGACGGGTGTTAGACAAACAGTGTGATTATATTTGTATTAACTGTAATGCCTCCACTAAAATAAAGTGGGAACTCAGTGGCATGGGTGCACTAGGAACTCATTCAGACTCGGCTAATGTAACCTGTGTTCCCTCTTTACTTTGAAAGCTTTGTCCTTGTACAGAAAGCAGGTATAGCAAAGTCTGTATGAAAGCATTAGCGTGGATGAGGCAGCTGTGAGTTCTCAATCAAGAGTGTAGCACTCGGATCAAGTGGAAGGTCAGCTTGGTTTTGGCTGCACTCTCTTCTTCAGCCAGTGCCATTTAGAACTAATGAGAGTGGCTGTTCATTTGAGTCCAGGTTGGGGGGCTCACTACTTTTTCAATAGCCCGCCCAGGTGCTGGTTTGTTACTGCAGGTAAACTCTCAAAGTATCTGCTCAATAGAAAACTGTGAATTAGAACAGGGAACTGCAGTAGCCAGCTGGTAATTAGAACTTCACTCAATATAGATTTCTGGGTAGAAAAGCTCTTATTTTCCTCCTTCTCTTTTTTGACAACTCTGCCTGATGTCTGCTTCACATCAAGTAGCCAGTCAGATATAGCAGCTCTTACAGTCACAGCCATATTGCGGTAGAGTTGTGTTAGAATTTTTATCCTAGATGTAAAAATCATTTTGTTTGTTGGCATTATTGAGTTCACTTGATCCCGCTCTTTATCCATCTTCTCTTCCATCTCCATTTATTCCCCACTCTGATGTTTCTCATTTTCTCCCTCCCTTTCTGCCCTCTCTGGCTCCCTCTGCAGGCTGCTACTGGAACTGCTGGAGCTGTTGTTTGATAAGTTCAAGGCAGTGGCCCAGGCTCACAGTGTGGTGCTGACCCACCTGCAGAAGATCGCGGTGCAGTGTCGGGGCGGGGCCCGCGAAGACAACATCAAGCTCTACGAGCAGGCGGATGTCTCTGCCAAGATCCAGACCGTGCTGCAGGTCAGTTTTTTAGCAACAGTGATAGCAGAGATGTACCCAGATCATTGCATGTGCTCAGCATAGTTTAAAGTATGAACAAGTTTGTGGCAGATATTTGACAGCCGCCTGTGCACATGAAAAGGAGGGCACTCGAATCAATATTAAAACAAAGCTATAAAGATTAAATAGGTATCAGATTAGTGATCTGTCTAGTTAATTTGGATAACAGAAAGCAAAGTTTGCCATGTCTTGCAGCCCAGTGGATTATGGTAGATTCGTATGGTATTGGTAGATGTATTATTATCCTCTTTTAGTGGCCATTATATGTACCATCGTTACTTTAAGTATAGGGCCATTATTGTAGCACAGCCCCTGTAGCATTTTAATTTCCCTCACTGGCAATCCCTCAGGTTTTTTAATTTATTTACATGGAGATGTACTCCTCCTGGGTTTATTTTCCAATCTTTACTTAAAGCATTGATTTATTTCACCTTCTGTTACAGTAAATGCATCAGTAGAGAAAGTGGCGGTGATGTGATGGATGGCATTCAATTTGTCAACAAGCGAAAAAGACGGGGGAGGCTTGATTGCTTGGATTCATTTTAGGTTGTTTAATTGCCGTGTATTTATGCTGGGTTCTTGATCCCTGCTCCTTTTTGATTGGCTGGAGGGGATGAGCAGCTGTTGAGCTGACCCTGCGGTGACTCTCAGAGGAAAATCTGTGGCAGTTGTTGCTCTCGAAGCAAGTGTGTTTGTGTGTGTGTGTTTGTGTGTAAATAGTGTTTTCCATGATGCTCCTTCCCTGTGAGTTGTGGCATTTCTATTACTGATTATTCTATTATTGGTGTCTGATATTGTTGAAGAGGAATGAGGTGGTTATTCCTAAAATTTAACAGACTATTATCAGGTATCTACTTCCTATAGATTCACAGAATATATATATATATAGATTCACAGAATATATATATACGAGATAGACTAGAAAACAACATATCGTTATGGCAGTAAAATGCAGCAGGAAGCAAAGTTTCTCAGAGGACTGACTTGAAAGTGTTGATTGTTGCCGTGGTAATCACAGTGTTTTTACTGATCATTACAAGTGTAAAAATAAATAAAATGACAGAATGCTGTTGCCCAGTTAAATTGAAAGCCTGTGTATTTCTGTGTCTATTTCTAGTGAGACACAGTCAGGCTCTCCTCCCTCCAGTAACTTGAGTGTTTTCCAGCTGGCATGCATGAATACGCATAGTGTGTTTAGGTGTATGTACGTGTGTTTTCCAGGGCGTGAATATGCATAGGCATGTACTGTCATAGCTCTGCTGTACCAGTACAGTTATAGAAGGCATGAAGCCATTCCCCAACATGCGACCACTGCCAACTCCCAGTTGCCAGGGGCTCCACTCTCCCCTGGTGCCGTGATGTGAGATAATGTAATCTCTTGATTAGAATACTCATTATGTGAAATGAGGTTTTCTTATTCAGTCACTCGTGTTATTATTTCCTGACCGATTGTATCAATATAAAGGCCCGCCGTCCATCCCCTCCCTCCTTCTCGCCATTTCTCTCATCTCTCCCTTGCTCATTCGTCTTTCTCTCCGACTCTCCCATTTCCCCCGCCCCTTCCTTCTTCAGCATCATTCCTGCTGTGTCTGTATTACGGTCTCTCAATTTCCCAATACCTTGTGCATACCGCTCTTGCTACTTGTAATTTCCTCCTTAATCTCATTATCTGGCTTTCTTTTTCTTTCGCTCTCTCACGACTCCCACACTCCCTTTCACCCCTTCGTTTAGCCCACTCTGTCTTAGAGAGTCACATATCAGCAATGAGAGAAATTAAATTCCTACTGCTCCCACAGTGGCTCTGTTAAATTTGATTGAATTCTGAGCCCGTTCTTATCTCGCATCTTAAGACCCACAAAGGGGCAGGGGCCGACTCAGCACCGGCCACACTCTGGTTACAATCTTCATGTTCGTCCCTCCTCGCGCAGCTCTCCTGAGATTTTCTTCTTTCTTCTTTTGCATAAGAACTGTAACTGTTTTAAAATGTCCAAACAGTATTTTACTGCAAAATATGCAATTTAAAAGTGATACTTCTGTAATTGGTGTGAAGACTTGAACAGAACAATTGCCTACCGCGAGGTAAGGAAATACTTTGGCTTCTTGTCTGCTCAGTTGAGACAGGCTGCATTTGCAACGTTTCCAGTTAAGTAGATTTAGTGAGGTGTTATTTCATTCTCACAGAAAAACTTGTTAAACCTTTTTGTCACCAAATATTTGAATATCTTTTTCAGCGATATCATTTGAATCCCTTCCTGTCTTGTGCCTCTTATTGCAGTTCACATGTCTGCACAGAAACCTCTTTTTTGGTGTTATTTTTTTTCTCTTCCACTTTAAGAGGTGGAGAAACCAGCTTGACCTTTCCACATGACATACCAGTAGACAGATGCGAGAGCTGACAGAAACTCAGGGTGCACCCAGTTACAAGGCCTCGGCAGGGAAACGCCGTTTATCAATGTACGAGTGAGGCCCGGTAGGCTCAGAGTGGGGAGAAGGTAAACAAGATTTTAGGATGTAACGGTTTTAATCCCTGTTCGGAAATGCTCGAGATGTTTCTGCTGGTTGTTTATTTCGGTGTGCTTCAAGTATTGATTCAAAGCATAAGAAAAACTGGATGGTAATCAGGAGTATTGATGCTGGAAGGAGTGTTTTAATGCTACTTGACAATTTTTCAAGTGTCTCTCCGCAGAATGTGTGTGAGTATATCTATTGATTATTTACACCATTGCTGAATTTACATTTCCAAGCATGCCACCACCACCAAATGCCCTTACTACTTCCCAGTCATCCATGACTGCAATTTCTTTCCCTTTTCCATCAGAAAATATCCTGTTCTTCAAAGGAGTCTGTTTTTATCAAAGGAATCACAGTGACAAGAGTTTGTGTGTCTTCATAAATGTTTAATATGCTTTTCCTTCAAAAATACAGTATAGCAGCACACAGTTAGGACATGCTATCATCTTGGCATGTTTGATGTGATAGTCTCTGAGTTTAAAGGGCAAAATAAAGATGCAATCACGAGCTGATTAATCGCAAATGAATTGCCAAATATGTTCATAGTCAAATAATGAGTCATTTTTTTAAATGGAAAAAATGCCAAAATTCTTAGATTTCAGCATCTTAAATGTGAATACTTTCTGGTTTTGTTCGTCCGCCATTATAATAAACCAAGATCAAAAGATCATGAAGGTCAAACAGCTAATTGATTAATTGAGAAAACAACAGATTAATCCATAATGTAAATAATCATTATTTGTAGCCATAAATCAAAACAAAAATCTGTGCCAAGTGAGAAAATCCACAAATTTCCTTTGAATTATGACCAAGATGGAATCACAATACTAAATCAGGTAATTGGGTAACAGTTCATAAAAGATCACAGATCACAAACCTCTGCATTCATTCTTAATTAAGACGGCCCAGTGGGAGTTTTATTGAATGTATATTTGGCACCCAGTGTCTTCGTGGCTACTGATGCCCGTCATCCTTTGACCTTGTCAGCCGTTGGGTTTGAGGGCTGAAAAGTTTGCTAATTAGCTTGCCATTTGCGCATTCTGCGAGGATTTGAGGCTGTGTGACTGCTCGCCACGTCCATTGTCTGCTGCGAGCGTGTGACCAGAGTGCAAATCACCCTTTTAATGAGTGGCTTCCTCTCTGCGACAAACGAAGGAACTTTGAGACCGCATTCGAAAATATGGATAGATGCTGATGATCTGCCCTCTGAAAGAACTGATTCCTAGATCACTGAATGTTAAACAGAGGCCTCAAACAATCTATTAACATTTTTTACTGACGCAAGACAGAAGAGGACGACCAAGGACTGAGCTACTGTGATGTTTGCCCAAAATAAAAGATTCAAATCTTGAAAGGAAACTTTGATAAGATAGATGTGAAAGTGCTTCTCCGTACTTTTGTCAAAGCGCCTTTTTCTTCTGTACTATTACTTTCCTGAAGTTATGGGATATATTGTAATGAACTGCCTCCATGCAGAATCGTCTGGTGGTCTTTTGTACTCCTAATTACACTCCTGCTCTTCTTGTTGAATGTTAGAGAGCCCATAGATTAATCTAAATCTGCTTCATAAACGATTCATTTCATTACCAAAGATTACCAAGACAAAGGGGCGTGTTATGTTTGTGTCAAAAACATATAAATCTACAAGTTGCTTGAATATGCACCGTGTTCTCTCGGCCCATCAACAGAGTGAAAACGAGGCGAATTGAACTGCCAGAGAGCAGCCAGACGACAATGAGCTCTTTTAATTAGATATGAAGCGCAGACATCGCCGCGTTGTTCGCGCCCAACATTTTAATCAACATGTCACATTTATTCTACCCTTCAAAGCACCGTCATATTTACATATTGCTCGAGCGCAGTAAAGTCCACCATGTTCGTGGTGTCGTAAAGTCTTCTCCTTCTCAGCTCCACCCTCTCCTTACATCTACTGTATTAAAAATCACTGGACACTTAATTAAATGCCGCTGTATGTTTTTCCAATAACTGTCTGGACTTGACACAGATTACGTGTCGCAAAAGAGAATACAATATGTTGTGCTGTAGCGATGTGTGACGCCATTGTGACTCGAGCTTTACATAAAAGGTGTCTCGGATGAAGTCGTCGCAGTTGTCCTCCTTTTGGAAGATCATCAACGTGTGTGATTTGGACTGGACAGATGTGGTAATTCAACTGGATGAGCCAGATATTATGAAGACTTTTCACTGCAGAGAAAGTGACTCTTGACTTAAAGCACACTTCTAGATAGTTGTAATTAGAAATGCTTCATTTTGCAGCAGCTTATCTCAAAAAATGTGGCGCATTTTGTGGAGTTTTATCAATTTTTGGCCGTGATATTGCCAGAATTGGAAACACTTAAATTTACAAAAAAAATACCCGAGTCATAAAATTCTGTGACTGCAGCGTAGAATACCGAAACTGGGTTTGAAGCGCATGGGATTTTGGTTGCTTCATTTTATTTGATGAGACCACATTTTCCATAAACCCCTGTCACTTCGTGCTTTGCTGCCCCCCCCTCCCCCACACTCAAAACACACTTCTGTTCATTCCCCTTCGTTCATGATTTCAAACAATAATTACACATCTGGTCGTTTTGACATCACTGAACGTGTTGGGGACGCAGCAAGGACATCGAGAAATATAGTGGATCTCAGGCTTCCTGTCCTCCGTCAACAAGATAGCCTTCAAAAGATTGACTCGACGCAGCCCGCTGCAGGTGGGAACTCCCGCTGGTTAGCAGCAGTTCATTGCTGAGAGAGTAGTTGTGGCTGAAGCTCTGTCTGAACTCGTGAAGGTTATTGAAGTTTCTGGAACACAATCAATACCGGGTGTGTACAGAGCCCTCTCTTTGACGGCCAAGGACACTTTGGGCTTTAACTTCAAGCTCGCAGCAAGGGATATCAGTCAATATGTTTTGTGACAAGACACCAGCCAAGAGATTTAGTGGGAAAACAGACGATTTCAGCAAAGCCACGAGAATGAAGCAAAGTGTTGAGATTGTTCTCTCGGCTGCTTTTAAGACGTCTTAATAAGAGGGGGAAGTGCAGGAACAAGGGAAGAGAACATGAAACGAGATTTATTTATTCATATTATTTATATATTTCCTGAGTTATAGCCAATTGACTGCTGAGTTTACCCGATGACGAGAGCACACCTGCACAGCTCTGAGTGATGCTCTCTTAATTGCACTGATTCCTTTGGCTTTTGGGGCCCTAATGGAAAGAATGGAAGAAGATGAGTACGCACTTCCTCCGGACATAAAGGGTGACTTCAGAACATTTGAGTTAGGAAGAAGTAGATGGGAGTGCTGCTAATGAATTACAAAGGCAGGCTTCCATTAAGCTTTCTCTACTTTTTAATTTAACTTAGCACTCAACCCAGTGGACTGATTTGAGTTTGGGACGAGACCCAAGCCGTTCCAGTGCAGAGCGAGGCTGGTTGAATAGCTTGGTGGAAATGATTGCCTTTGTCAGGAGAGCCCTTCAAACACGTGTGTTTTGCACGTGCGCCTGCTCATGCAGATAAACACACAAACACAGCTGACATGAAGTCTCGATCTTCCAGTCTTATTATTTGGTGTGAAGACCCATTACCCGTGTCTCACTTCTTTTCATACCACCTGTTTTCTCCATCTACTCTTCCACAGATTCATCCATGAATCTTAATTACCAGTGAATTCGAGCAGTTTCTTTCCTCTTCTGCGTCAACTCTCTGTGACCTTTAAGTGGAAGTCACAGTGGAAGTCAGTTGAACTAATACAGCAGAGACATATTGAGAAGTAAGAGCATTGCCGAGTTGATGCTATCGAGCGTTTTCGACCTGAACTGTTCAAGCAATGCAGGAAAAGCAGAGAGAGACACGAGTTCATTTCCATCTTGTGGATTGCTTGTTCTTTCAACACCAGTAATATCAGAACCTATTCATGCTCCAATTTTACTTCATTACTAAAGGCTCCTGTTTGGAACTGGGCATTGGGGCACATTACTAATACATGTTGTGTACTGTATAATGAGTTCGACTTGTGGAGTTTTGCCCTGTTGTGATGCTCTGTGTGTTGGTCACTAAAGCAACTGCAATCAGACCGCTGATCATTCCTGAGCTGACTCTGGTTGACCGTTACCTCTCTGCATCACTTGTGTTCTCACAACTGCCTTTTGTGTCCCTATTGTCTCCCAATTCCCCAGTTTTGTCTGTATCACTGTCCTGTCCTGTCTTTCTCAGTCTGTTCCCACTTCATGATCCTAATCTCTTCCAAATCCCTTTTTGTTTCTGCTCCTACTTTCTTTCTTCTCTGTTTTCTAGCAGTGCAAGCTCTAGTAAAGCTCCTTAGTTTCAGTATTTATTTGTCATGTTTAAGTGTACGTCACAGATGAGCTGTCGGGTAAAACACATATGCCAGTAATAAGATCTGTGCCTGGAGTTCTGGTCGTTTTAAAAGGATTTTATGTGCTTGACCTGGTGGTTAAGAAAGTCGGAAGATAAGATTGTCTCAGTCATTGGATGGAGGTAAGTGCAGTATATCCTGGATGGTCCTATGAGTAGTTTTGGAAGTGTGGTTCTTTGTTTTATTGAATAGCAAACTACCAAGATCTTCCACAGGCAGGAAGAATAACATTTCACCATTTCAAACTAATCAAACATCTCGGAGTACTTTCCGATATCAAGTTCATTAATGTTGGAACAAGAGGAAATGCTTCATTACAAAGTTGTTCCTTATAGTTACATCACATTGAACTTTATTAATGGGAAGCATATTATGGGCCAAAACTACTTTCACCTGTAAAACATCGTTTATTAGATCACTGCCAACCTGCAGTAATGTTGATCCTTAAATAGTTTTTAATTTTAGGTTTGCGTCCATAATTTCCTGCTATATTTGAAGCTTTCAGTGCCGGGCAACTAGGTTTATGTGGAACAGATACTGGGTAGTGTGGTATGTTGTGTGATTGCTGTTTACTTATATCATGTGTACATTGTCTTTTTTTTTTTTTTTATAATAATTCCACCGCCTACATGTTAATAGCTGACAGCTAGAGATGACCTTAGCTCAGCACAGTGCTTGCAGTAAAACTTGGACATGTTTTATTTCAAGAAATAAATGACTAACTAATTGCATTATTGCCTCAATGCCATGCTCGTCAATTATAACAAGAAATTAAACTAAAACTATTTCTTGACAAACAAGGATTGTGTCCCCAGTCTCTGAAATTGTTCTGTTTTTCTTGACAATTAGTTTGCACATGGCACGGCGACAAAGAGATATATTTAGTCTGTGTCATTGTTCTGACTTGTAGCACAAATAAAAAACAAAGTGACTTTGTGAGGATCAATGAAGCACTTATTACCGTGGCAGCTGTGCAATGGATACAACAGTAATTGGGAAATTTGAGGTGATGTAAACAGAAAATGTACTCTGGTGAGTTATTAGCTGTGGAACATGGTTTGCTGCTTCTTGGAGGGAGACTGGTGAGATGGTGCCCTGAACAGAATTAGTCAGAGGTCCCTTAAGTAGAGGTGGGGAAACCAACCCTTTTTTCCAACTTCACTTAGAGGCGGTACATCAGCAAATACTAATTAGTTATTTAACTTGGTCTCTTGTATTCACCGTTTGTCTTTCCTACTTTCCTCTTCCTTCTCTTCCCTTCTCCCTCTTCTCATTAGCATTCATTTCAATTTTCACTCCTGTTATAATCCTCCTCTCTTTTCTATTCTCCCCAACTCTTTCCCTCCGTTATCTTTCCTTCTTTCATTCTCTCCTTCGGTGTTACTTTCTGCCTCCCATCTCTCTCCGCCTCTATCTTTCTCTCTGTCCTAGCAGTCCAGTTAATTGCCTCCAAAGTTCACTCTGTCTCTGGGCTAATGCAATTTAAGTAGGGTCGGAGCCCCTTCATCAGCCCAGCGCTGGCATTTCATTAAGTCTACTTGGGTGTTAGCTTGCAAGCAAGTGGGGGTTTCGCTCCATCAGCTCATCATTAGTAATTAATACACTGATAGGATTAGCTGCAGCATGAGGCTGGTGGCAAGTGGTCGCTCTGGTGTTGCTAGTTGGAGAGGGCATGTGTGTGATATGGCCTCCAGCGCTGCCGGTGATGAGAAGTCTGTTAGAGAGTAATTACATGTGTGGTGGGAGATTTTGTGTTTTTAGCATTTATATTTACATGAAAATGTGCGAACAGGTGACCTGATCCCAGAATCATTTAACTTAATACAAGAAGCGTATTAAGTTGCAAAAATTCATTATTGTCATCACTTTTCAAGAAAAAAAAGAAAATCCTATTTTTTGTTAAAAACAACAAGAACAAAATATTGCATTGAAACCTCTGATTGTAGTCGGATGCAAACAGACGCTTTTACCCAATTATACATGCATTTGCATTATTTCTTCATGGATGTGCAACTACAGATGTGTGCATGTGTTCGCACTTGAATTGGTATCAATGCTAGCGCGCATGACGGCTTTCCCATGCATGACCGGGGGGGGGGGGGGGGGGTTGAGGAGGGGGGGGGGGGGTGGCTCTCCACAGCTTTAATTACATCATTATGGTTGGGATGGATCTCCATCTGCTCAGCCATTACTCCTGTCCCATTCTGGGCTGACCCACACTGCGCCTCAGAATTAGACACACACAGGCTAAATGGCCCTGCTAAATTATGAAGCTATTAGATATGGGAGGCTATTTTAGAACATATGTATTCACACAGAGAGAGGAATGAAGAGAGAGAAAGGGGAAGATGAACTGAGGTAGACAGAGCAATAGAGAAAAAATAGAAATGTGAGAAATGAGAGATGAAGCCCGAAGAGATTTTGAAAAATGAGAGCCAATGAAAGCAACAGAAGGAATGTGCAGATAGAATGATAGAGTGGAGGAAGTGAACTTTCTCTGTCTGGCCGGAGTTTCAGCATGCTTGTTCTCGACTATTGTTAGAAGTTGATAAGATTTTTATGAAGCATGATAAGACGTTGATGGATTTCACTATGGATCATGCAGACAGATAGGGAAATGGAGGACACAATTTTTTACAGCGGTCATCAAAAGCACCCGGTCATGTCAACGGCCCTCCTCCATCTCAAAGTTTGGGATTTTTTTTTTTTTTTTTTTTTTCAGGATTTGTGATGCAGGTTAATGCAAACTGCAGTAAATTACAAAACCCACTGCTGACAACATCTGAAGCTAATCTTCTTTTAAAATGAATGACATTTAATTTCCATCGTACATTTAAATGTGATTTAAAAATAGAAGGATTAGTCAGCTAAATGTTTGTGGAGTGATGCAACTGAGCTGAGTGGTCATGTTGACAAGAAATGGTTGTTTCACCGCATGTTATGAAAAGGTGAAATGTAAATACAATCAAAGGGACAGTGGAAGGAGAGTTAAGTTTCTAAGCGTGTAAGCACTTCAGTGAGCCGCAGTGCTTGGCAGTATCAAAGCACATGGTCCAAATTTTTAAATCAAAGTCAGCAACGGCGACTTCATATTTTGCAGTCCAACACTACAATCATTTTACCTCACAGAGAGCAACTATTGGATTCAGCTTCATGTTCCAGTGAGGTGGTGAATATATATATATATACATCTGAGTATTCAAGCCATGAATAAGTCTTCATGTCACAGTATCTGAGGTGACGTAATGTCAGGATGAGGCATGTGAATGCAATACATTTGGGAATAACAGTAAAATTCTTAAAATTTTTTCTTTTATAATTTTCTTTTTTTTCTTCTTCTTTTTGCCATGTTGTTGTGTATTAATTAAATAGTATATGCAAATATTACAGCAGTTGTTCGTGTTTCTATTAGTTTTGTCTTTGTTATCTATTAAGAAAATGTTCATCTATGTTTTATGGACTTCTAGATCAGTTTGGAAAAACTATGATATATATATATATATTTATATTTCATCTGCTATTGGAAATAATATATCATTTTTCTTGTCCTTTTGACGCTCTGTCATTATGTGTATTTGAGTTGCATTTGGCATGTGCTTGTAAAAGCTCGAACATGCGTCATCAAGTTTAAATACAATTCTCCATTCGAAAATCAAACTGAAATACTTCCTATACGTCGATTCCCTTTTGTTTTTAGCTTTTGACAGAGTGCTTCCTGTGTTGTTCAGGTCCTGCTAATGGAGTACCTGGATGTGAAGAACAGCCGCAGTGCCACAGAGCCGTCGGCTCAGCTCTCTTACGCCAGCACTGGCAGCGAGTTTGCAGCCTTTTTTGCAAAGAAAAAACCACAGCGTGCCAAGCAGTCGCTCTTCAAGTAAGGAGTTCACCTTTTTCTGTTTGATTTGTGCTCATCCAAAGACGATGAAATATGAAACAATACATCACAGCAACAGGCTTATTAATATTGGTCATCGACCTCGAAAATCCATATCACCATATTGTACTGTCGTGTCCACTTGTTGAACCTTTCACGTGGTTTATAGGTTCGAATCGTCTTCCCATGCCATCAGCATGAGTGCCTACCTGAGAGAGCAGAGGCGAGAACTCTACAGCAAGAGTGGAGAATTACAAGGTGAGGATGGGGAGAGTGTGTGTGTGTGTGTGTGTGTGTGTGTGTGTGTGTGTGTGTGTGTGTGTGTGTGTGTGTGTGTGGGGTGGTGGTGGTGGGGGGGGGTTGGGGGGCAGGGATGAACTGAGGAATGGAGAGTGGAGACATATAGAAGGGTCCTTTTTTTTTTTTAATAGCTGGGCTGGATAAGTGTGGAAAGATAGCGAGATGAAGAGAGAGGGGGAAAGAGATGATGGCCAGAAGGTGTGAATAGTATTGGCAGAAATGTGAAGAAGGGGGGAAATGTGGCAGAGAAAGGAGCATATATTGAATATGGATAGCAGTGTGGGAGATAATGCAGGACAGAAAAGAGAAGTGTGAACATAGCGAAGGTTGAGGTCGGTTGAATGGATGTGGAGGGAGGTAGGGAGGTTAGAGTGTACGAGTTGACTTAGAAAACCTAAGCAGCAGAGATCCTGAAGAATACTGAAAAGACAGAAGTAGATAGCTGCAGATGAATGTACAAGTGGAGAGATTCTAAAGAGGAGTGTGGCTTGCTTTGAAAGGGAAGAGGCTTGAAGAGGGTGAAGGGAGATGAGGGTGATTTTTGGTCATGTTTGGCGAAGATGGAAGTGTGTGCGTGTGTGTGTGTGTGTGTTTGTGTGTGTGTGAGGTGGAAGGGCCTATGGGCAGACGGTGATGGGGAGATTTTGGATGATGAAAAGGTGGACTGGAGAGCATGAGGGAGAAGTGACTGGAGAAAGGAAAGGCACGTTGCAGTTCGAAAAGTTGCACTTAGGAGAAGCGAGGCAGACAACAGGAGTGCGGAAAGGGGAAGCAGCGATAGAGAAAGAGACTGACGAGATGCAGAGAGCAGGGTGACTTTGCAGAATCCGCCTACAGGGGAGAGGCCTTGAAAACCTCTTGCTCACACACACACACACACACACACACACACACACACACACACACACACACACACACACACACACACACACACACACACACGCACACACACACACACACACACACACACGCACACACGCACGCACACACAAAAAACTAGCGCAGTGAGTGAGCTACACAGCCAGACCCTGGAGACTCTGAACTGTTCAGCTGCCCCTACTACTTCTCTTGGTCTCTCCCTCTCTTTCTGGCTCTCTGTTCCTCTGCCTGTGACCTTGAGGTTTCAATCAGCGATGCCTGACAGCGCTGTTTGCTGCTGTCTGTTCCTTTTTCCGTTTTCCACACCGAGCTCCTTGTTGACATTATATGGGTAAAATAGAAAAGAGATGAGATGGACAATAACAGAACAGTGCTTTTAATTTGTAGAAACTACTCCCCCAAGTAGTGCAATAATGATCCTTTGTCAATATCAGCATCTAATTATGACTATTGTGGGGAAACTGTTTAAATAATGGGGAATTGATTCTGCCTGTTTAAGTATTTTACACAAGAACAGCTCAAGAATGGCCGACGTGACAAACAGCAGTGGAAAACATTACAATGCAGGCTGTAATTCTTTTCTTGACAAGAAATGCCACTCATACAGCGGCGAGTCTGTAAATATATGCAAAATCTTCTGCCTCAGCTTCCCCCCTGCTACAAAAAGAACAGCATTGATTAACTGCGGATAAAGGAAAACCCCAAATGGTGTTCATATAACGGCTCACTTTTTCTTTTTTTTTTTTTTTTTTCTTCTTCCATCTGTCGGCGCCTCAGAGAGGAGGTTGAAAAAATATTTTTTTGACTGACTGAATGCCTCGGAGCGTTTATAAGAAGATGAGATTTCTCTGGGCTTTCATTTCACCTGTCACAATCAGTAGTAGCGGCCACAAGCGCAGGCCAGGGCCTGAATGGCTGAAAAGAGATTGAAGGAGTAAGAAATCATTTAGAAAGTGAAATAAGTTGACTGTGATGTAGTGAGGGGAAAGATGGATGGAGGGAACGAGGCACGAGGAGGAAGGTTAAAAGTCATTGTTTTCATCAGGGTCCAGCGAAGAAACCATTAAGAGATTTCTGAAGGAAGAAATTAGAAAAATATGTATTGAGACAGTGTGGAAAGGGACTTTTTCCTCTCGCTTCAAATTAAACTCACTGTAGGGACGGAGGGAGAGGAAAATAGTTAGAAATGAGAGATTGAGTTGATGAATTCTTCAGGCTCTGGGATTACTCAACACTTAAAGCTTAGTCATGTGTGTCTTTCGGTCTCTCTACTTGGAGTTTCCTAAACTCTTTTTTTTTTTTTTTTTTTTTTGCTCTCAATGGTCTGCTTCAAGTCAATATAGTTATTAATTCAAACGCTCACCAACACAGCATTGGAAATAAGAGTTTGATTGTTCATTTTAAATCCAGCCATGCACCGTTAACGAATGCATAAAAATGGAAATGAACAAAAATAAAATACAAAGTTACAACTACAGATTCTTATGTAGTTGGTGCTGAAGTTGTTGCTGTATTTGCTGCATTTTTCACTTTTTGGGGATGTTTTCTGGAGTTGCACCGATATGTACAGAGGTTTTAGGGACAATATAAAGATAGAAAACAACAACCGATGATTATATGTGTTGTGGCAAATACAATGCGGAACTATTAAGAGGACAGTAAACATATGGTATATTTTTAGATTTACAAGTTTATGCTTCCAACACATAATCTAAACTGTATTTATACACAGTATATATATATCATAATATAAATTAACTATAATATAATAATCTATATATGTACAATGGTGGATCAAACAATTCTGAGACTGCTCCTGTTGGCGCATGCACGGAACGCAGGGATAAGCTATAACCTTCATGAGTAAATATTCCAAGTATTTATGTCCAGTATTTAAGTCGCTTAATCAAAATCTGCACCGTGTTTTGCACACGTTTTGTGACCACTGGTATGTTCACATTCGCGAGTTCATCGTGGATCTGAAAATGTACGTTATAAAATGTTAATAACGCGGGTGCAACAAAACTTGGAATACTTACCCCCCGCCTGCATGCTCCGTGCACATCATGGTGCTGTGCTGCCTTCGCGCCCAACAGGAGCACTCTCTGAACTTTTTGGTTGACCCCTCGTGCATACAGTATTTGTAAACACTATATTGCGCATCGCTTATAGTTTTTACGTGATCAAATTAATGTAAGATACATCACTTGCTCTGAAACATGACAGCATTTCATCCGTCTTCGTGTGAGTTAAGAGATCCCACGTAGTGTAAGTAAAGATCAGAAGAGTGGTATTAATTTAGACTTTGTGTAATGTTTTTTCGGCCTATTCACACTCGCATATCTCTAATGGGTTTTAAATTAATCTGTAATAACTGTAATTTATGTCTCCTAAGTGTTGTATAGACCTGTCATATATCATTGCACACAGGCGCATATTCACACGCCTCACACACGTGCAAACACACCAGGGGACTTAATTGCTTGGCTTCTCAGCTTGTACGCGTCAATTAATCCAACGCTTCATCTAAAGACTTTATTACAGCTCCATATGTGTCCACATCTGGAATATGTGATCTGAGCGTGTGTAGTGAAGCTGCTCTGGTTTGTAGATACTATTCACATACACATCAGATCCTCGGCTGTCTGCCGGTATATGGACATGGTGTGCTGGTGTGCTCGTGTCCTTTACAAAGCACTACTTCAGAATCAAAGAAGCCCATCCAGATTCGATCCCAGTCTCCATGAATAAATGATGGAAACATATTTTTTTTTTTCCACCTATAGATTGTGTTACCATTCCCTAGAATATCCCTGTGCATGTCCCCCCAACCACTAGACTACATCCTCGCCCTCTGCTTTATTTTTTTTTCCGTATTGCCTCTCTGTCGCGTGTAGCCATCAGAGTACCCCAGTGGTCTTTTGAGAGGTGAAGTGTGAATATATCGCTATAACAACCGCAGTCTTGCAACATGCCGTAATGCATTTACAGCATTTAAAAAAAAAAAAGAAGTTTTATTTCTCTTTGTATCACCGTCGCTCATTGTGTTTCATACGGTATTGCCTTGCCCCGGGGCACGTTTGAAGTGACAATCCCTCTCCATATGATACACAAAGCCTTTCTATCACCACAGGCTTGCCCCGGATTGCAACGTAAACAAACATACACCTATCAGTTTTCCCTGCAGGCGTGCGCACACACTCCCATTCCCAATTCCCCCACCTCTGACCTCCCTCCACTCCTCAGGCGTATTCATAATCAACTGGCTTCCAAATCTATTTCACACATTCCCTGTTTTCCTTTTGATATTCAAATAGACTTTGTAGACAGTGTGTGTGGCAAAGAAAGCAGTCTGGCTGCGTCTCCCTGTGCAAGCAATCTAGTTACAAACAGTTCGCCTTACCCACCATTAATACTTCACACTAAGTCCGAGGTAGAGAGAAAAAGCCCATGTTCTATGAGGGGGTTCTTGATTATGTATAACAGCATTACATTTCCTGTGACAGAGGACTGTACGGGGAAAAGAGGGGGGAGGGGAAGGTGAAGAGAGTTGGGAGACCAGAAGTGGTGTTCCTTGTCAAGCTGATTTGTACACCCTGAAGGGGAGGGGGGGGGGAGGGAGGGAAGGGGGAGAGGTGCAAATGGAAAACTGTCTAGCGGGAGACACGGGGATGGAGGTGATGGTAGGTGATGGTAGGTGGGATATTCAGGGTGGGGCTGGCAGATGTTGAAAGCCATGTACTCACAGGTGTGTGTGTGTGTGTGTGTGTGTGTGTGTGTGTGTGTGTGTGTGTGTGTGTGTGTGTGTGTGTGTGTGTGTGTGTGTGTGTGTGTGTGTGTGTGTGTGTGTGTGTGTGTGTGCGTGCGTGCGTGCGACATGGCCCTACAATAATATTACGATATATCTGGGTATTTTTGCAATAACGATATTCTTGACGATATAACAAAATACTGAAAAATATTCAATTATTGTTTTTGCTTGTTGCTCGATAAGCTAAAAGAGGTATATGATACAGTTCCGCTGCCTAACGGTATGACTTCATTTTGTCAACAGGTCGGAAAATTGCCTTTATCACGATATGAATTTGTTCGATTTTCTGAAAAATTACTGCTGCTATTATAGAGATCGATATGATATGGCACACCTTTGCTTCGAAGAGACACATCACCTCATTGACTGCCACCCAAAAACAGCACATTCTGGCGTCGCCCCTTCTTCATTTAGAAATCTCCTCAGGAAAACGAATCCGTGCTTTCCACCTGTTCTCTGATTCTGTGGCAAACGAGCACAAAACAAGAACAACACTACAATCAGCTCCTCTTAGGTCGCACTTCAAAAGGTCCTTAAATTGATGTTTGTTGTAGAATCACTGACTTGCCTTTTCAGTTATCCTTTTTCCACTCATTCGTTCTCTTCATTTGCCGGCAGAATTCAAGGATAATGGCTGTTTTCACCCATCTGGTGCAGTGATCAATACTTGACTTCCACCGACCTTATTTATCATATTCATAAATGGAACGTTAGGTGGAATTGAACTTTTTCGATGTAAAAGTCAATAATTGTTATGGGATTATGATGCCTGAATGTCAAAGACACCTGCTTAGCTACTAATGATGCCCCTGACTCTCATTTTTATTTCTTTCCTCCACTCCTTAGTTTTTTTTTTTTTTTTTTTTCTTTTACAATGATGCTCCATCAGGTTTTGGTGTTTCATGTTCATGTGTCCTTTCTGTTTTTTTTTTTTGGTGTTAAATTGCTCTTTGCTGCTTGAAGATTTAATAGATGCTGTGTGTGTATGTGTGGGTATCTCGCTCAACAAATCTTATGCAAATTAAATCCAGTCAAAGTAAGCAACATGTATGCTTAGTATAGACCCATCCTAAGTAAATGCCAGTCAAATTATTCGATTAAATCCAATATTTATAGTAACATGATGCTTGGAGAAAATTAGATCCAATTTTAACATATTTTTCCCAGGAGGCATCACTCTTGTATTTGAGCTCAAATATTTATACTTGGTTGTGGAATTATTTTTTTTTAACTGATTTATAATTTAACTGTAACTCCTTCAGCCACTTTAAATTGTAAATTAGATGCTGTGTGCTGCAAAATAAAAGTCATTGTCTGTGTTGAACGTCTCCGTTCCAAAACACGTGCACATCATTGTGCAATAGATTACATTTGTTAGGCATACATGATTTAAAATGGCGAATAATATATTTACAACTATAGAAGGTAATACATTTATTAGACGCTTCTGAAGTTTTACCACAGACTAAAGACATTTTTGGGAAATAATTTTACACTCGGTAAAGGAATATTTTCTTCAAGTTGCAGGCCTAACTTTTTTTTAATTGACTTAACCTCAACCAAAAGAAGACAAAAAAAAAATGGAATAACATGATTTGACTCCACTCATACAGAATATCATCAAGTTTGCGATTCATTTTTTTTTTTTTTTTTTTTTTTTTTTTTAAATCTGTCATTCACATGGCCATCATTCCTTGTCACATCAATGACCGTTGAGAGCTGTCACAGTGGCCAGATGTGGGTGTACATAAAGTACACGTGCCGCATTGTGTCACGTATGACATGTACAACACGCTGTACGTGAATGACATGTTGTAAGCGACTCGGTACACCACAGGAATATCACCAGAAAATGACACGTTTTCCTTCTTGCCAGACCTTTATGAATAGCTTTGCTCCAGCCTCGACATGACTGGGGTGGTAGATAAAATCCAAGCTGCCGCTGTTACCTGACAGGCTATTACCGTGAAAAGTCTTTATTTGCGCTCACCATGAAAGCAAGTACAGAGCACATCTGCATATTGTGGGAAACGGGGCGCACATGCACATCATTGCAAATGCCCTTGCTCACAGTGGTTGTTTTCTCTGTGTTTGGACTCATCATGTTCAATTTGGTTTGTACATCGATATCAGCAAGGTTGATGATAATGGTTACAACAACATCAGAGATATGATTCCCCTCCCCTCCACTTTCAGGACACACACACACACACACACACACACACACACACACACACACACACACACACGCACACGCGCACATACATACACACACACAGTGTTGGATTCTCATCTGCTGTGGAACCAGTGATTGAATTACAGTGGTTCTGTTGCTGAAATTAGAGTGGAGCATGGAAACAGTGCAGAAAATGAACTGTGGCTTGTAACAATAATATTGGCTTTTTACTGGAGTGTACCTCACTCAGCCGCTGGTTATGTTACTGATGGACAGAAGCATGATAATGGAAAACGCATTGCAGGCAGTTATTTAACCTACTGAATTTAACCATTTTATGGGATATTTACAGAATTGATCCCAGTATCCGTATCAGCATCTGCACCCTGTATCAATTCATTTAATCATGGCTCTCCACTTACAGGCAAAATATGAATTACCAGATGATTATTTAAGCTCTGGCCAGCAACAACTGCTGGAACACATCTCGGTACAAACCCAGGAGAAAAGCTAGATGTCAAGCGAAGTGACTCTCATATCATATAATTGGATGTGTTTGTTTACTCAAACGCCAAATGTCAAACGCCGGAAATATACGTCTCCAAACAAACAACGAAGGCAGCTCGGTATCACGGCAAAGCATGCAACGCGCAGTCCCTCAGAGGACACCGTGTCGCGCGGGCGCGCAAAGCATGCGCGCGTAATACCGAGGTCAACGAAGGAGGTCACGAAAACGAAGTGAGTGATAAAGTCAGAGTACAGAGGAACGTTCACCCAGAACACCAAGGTTCAAGTCACTGAAAGCAACGTGGATTTCTTTTAAATGACGGAAGTAAAACTTCCATATTGATGGTACATTTTGAAGTTTGTTACATCGTCTTATTTTTTTAAGGATTTTCTCACTTCGGAGAAGAACATGTATTCCTCCTGGTGACTGGGCATTGACCTTTAGGAGAAAATAAACTACATCTCACTTTAATACCCGGTGAGATGAAACATAAACGCGTCGTAAGATTTTCAGGTGACATCGAGATTAAGACCAACACACTGGCGAGGTGTGAGAAAATGGAAAGTGGAGGAATATAAATGGCGGGCGGCTGCGAAGGACAACAAAGGGAGAATAGAGCAAGGTTGCAATAGTTTACACAGTGCAGACATTTAATCAGAGACAAAGACCTTGGTGGATTTCCTCTGCCTGAGGCTAATTTTAATCAGCATTGGTCATGTCATTATTGGCAGCTTTGACTGCCACCTGTGTGTTTACTTTTAATCTCGCGCTTTCTGATTGGAGAAGATGGAGAGAAGAACAAATGGGGGGGGGGGGGGGGGAGGTTGGAAGAAGGTCATGTGGGACTTGAGGTTGCAGAGACCTTGGCATGTACACACGCGCACGCGCACGCACACACACACGCACACACACACACACACACACACACACACACACACACACACACACACACACACACACACACACACACACACACACACACACCACCTACCTACCTCCCTCTTGTGTTCTCAGCGTGCAACAGGTTCTTCCGGTAAAGAAGGAGGTGTGCGATGTGCTGGCCGAGTCCCTGCTGGGTCCAATCAAAGATGTGATGGCACCTGGTTTTCTGGACGATTAGTTCTCCCGGGTCTTTAAACGCATCTCTCTTCTGCACACTCAACGTGTGCTGCATACGTGTCCGAGATCCCCCTTCAAGTTGCCCTTTCTAAGGATTCTTCCATTTTATTTCCTCCGAGATCTTCCTTATCAAAGTCGATGGTTAAGGACAAAGGCTGTTGCATTGTCCTTCACATTGTAAAGCTCCTTGAGACAAAATGCTGATCTTGAACCGTGTAAATAAAATTGACTGAACTCTAAGAACCTTGGACAAAAGGACCATATAAATGTGGTCCTTTTACCATCTCCATTTAGGTGTGGCGACGAAACGGCTAATTATGGGTCACGTGACACGCCTCTCATGTTGGCATTATGGATTCTGCTTCACTCCATCCCCCTAGAGGTCGGCACTGTTGGTTTGCAATTAGCCATTGACAGTAAAAGCACAGAAGCACTGTGGATGTTCTCTAACAAGCTGCATCATTCCATTTAAATGAATTGAATTCTGGAAATGCAGCTCTTATAATGTTGACGTGGTCAAGGCTAAACACACTGCTGATATATACAGTAACGACAAACACCAACAGTTCACCGAGTTTTTCATGTTTTCATTGGAGGAGTTTTTCAGACACACATTGACCAAAAACTGTGTTTTAATGAAGTGTTTTAAATCATTCCGATATCTAATTCTACTCAGATTTCACGTTCAGGTTTTTCGCCACAGGTTTCAAACATTTCTTGAATCGTAAGTTGTACCTGTGTACTTAAAAGTGTTCGGGGTGAACACGATGTCCGAAGCCACAGGAACTCGCAGCTCATTTCAGCATCGTCTCACTGTATCATGCCAAATCGTCTGTTTAAAAAAAAAAAATTGTATTTCATTTTTTTTATGACAATGAAAACCTTACATGTCAGCATTTTTTGCTAATTTTCCAACACTACTACGATGGGGTGGCAGATTTAAACTGCACTGACATTGCAAAAGTTCGAAAGAGAAACGATACGCATTGCGCACAATTAATATTCATTGTGCTACTGGAGTGAATTGTTGTTATACCACGAGTGACAGATGTGAATTCATTAAAATCAAGACCACGGAGACACATTGTATGCCACGGTGACACTTTTAATAATTAATCCAACTCGATTTACACCTGAATTTATTTATACTATCATTTATTCATACCGTTTATTCTCAGCTGCGGGGTGGATTTGGTCTCCTGGTTGGTGGAGCAGCACATACCATCCCATCAAATTAATTTTAATAATAGAAGGCTCTCATTAAGACCCAATCAGACATGAAGACAGTCTGAGTGGAATGGGATGCCCGGAATTGACCAGAGATTCATACATTATTGACACGGGAACCGATCTCATTAGATCAGCAGGTTTCAGCTCTGTGAGTATGCAGCCGTCTCCCTGCAAGCATGCTCGCACACTTCAACACATCTGATTTGTACATGGAGAATATTACCGGAGTTGATCACTCTCAAACTAATTTTCGTAGCGTAACGGCTGCAGACGAATGAGGCCACCGAGGGTGAAAATTGGATTATCCTACATTTTCCTTTCTGTTTGCACAATTTAGCTTGAAATGTGCAGCGCTGGCCAACAGCACAGATTAGGGGCCTCAATCAAAGGAAGAGCACTGCCTCAGTCTGCTTATGTACAGGCCGGCAATTACTGTACACACTGGAAAAGTGCTGATATTGCAGAATCCTGCCTTTCAAATGACACTTTGCATAGTTATTTGGGACAAAAATACATCCCAATAGGTTTGAGCGTGTTTTTAGTTTTTGCCTGATTTGACCGGCACAGCCAGTTGTTTTCAGCTTTGTGAGCCTACAGTCATTGTGTGTGTGTGTGCATGTGCGTGCGTGTGTGTGCGTGCATGTGTGTGTTGGGGACATGGTTGTGAGTCAATCACCTCCTCGGCCTCCTGCCAGTCACAATCAGAATCCCGCCCGAGCGATCACGCATGTCTTTGATCCTCTCGAGTTGACCTTTTTGACAACAAACACAAACCTGGCTGTGTTCGACTGTGATCGCAAGACGTGCATGGATGCTGTATTCACACATGGATTATACCTGGATTATGTTTGCAGAGACGGATATTTGAAAGGCCAGTGAAAGGTTTCCTTTACAATACAGTCCATGTTTATTATTTCAAATTTTGACTTTGCAGTGAAAACCCTTGCGACGCACCTTCTCATTGTCAAATACTATACATACTCAATGTTTGTGCTTCATGCAAGACTGAACAGGAAGGGCACATTTTCCATTGTCCTAATGATCACAACATTATGTATGTGATAATCTTTTATGAATATCTTGGTATCTTGAGAATTTGAAGACATTGCACATTTTGTGGAAAGATGATGGCAAGAAAAAAATAAAATACATGATTTTTAAAAACACCATTTGAAAGGACGAACTGCTGTGTGAGCCGCTGTCCTTTTTTAGTTTTTTTTCCCCCCACGCAGGCACACAAATTTACACTCTTGGACACAAAACCAATTGAAACCACTTGTAAATTAGGGATTATGACCGTTCCTCCGCCTGCCTGTCTGGCTTCCCTCATCTCGCCCTCTCTTGCAGGCTTGCAGATGCATACAGAAACACGCTGGTCTCAGGGGACACAGAAGTGTGTTAAAGAAGGCATCACACGTTCATTCTTTCCCGGCCCTAAATCTGGGCATGGCTGGAATTCATCACAGGATCAAACCCGTTTCTCATCAAACTCAGGAAAGTGTAGCTAATGCAATTTCACTGAGTCAGTGCCTGACTTGATTAGATGTGGGCTGGGGAGTGCATGGTAAGACACCGAAAGGGTCTGGGTGGGTGCCACTGTGTGAGTGGATTTCAGCATCTGGCACCTACGTAGTTTTGGTTTAGGCTCTCCGTGACGCTACACGCCTCACAATTGTGTGTGTTTAATGCCATTGTATGTGTACACACAGCAGTATCTCCACCTGTCTGTCTGTACCCATGGACATTGTTATGGATAGCTGTGTGTCATGTCTACTTAGGTGTGTGTGTGTGTGTGTGTGTGTGTGTGTGTGTGTGTGTGTGTGTGTGTGTGTGTGTGTGTGTGTGTGTGTGTGTGTGTGTGTGTGTGTGTGTGTGTGTGTGTGTGTGTGTGTGTGTGTTGCAGACGGAGCAGTGGTCCTCCAGGGGGATATCAGCACATTAGAATATGTCACTTCTTCCTTTCCAGTTTTCACTTGAGTGTCCCATTGAGCGCCAATTCCCCCCCCCCCTCCACCTTCCCACCACTAATCTCAGATTAGACCACACACCGAGGGACACAAATGCACTCAGACACTCATTATTAACACTAAGAAATACTCAATCACACAAGGTCTCACAAACAAAATTGTACTTTTGCACATAATGTCGAGAGAGGGCTGGCAGCAGTTTGGTGGCATCCTGACCCGAAGCCGGAGCCACCCTGTCACGTCTAGACAACTCCGGAAAAAATCCCATGCATATTAATGTCCTCCTATTTAATATTCATCAGCACTATGCCCTGTTGGCAGCTGGTCCCAGACCCCATGGATCAATGAGATTTCCTCCTCGCTCCTTTGTCTGACACAGATGCAGATGTTTAGAGCATGAAATTAAATTGGTCACCGTCATCGGGAATACATACTTGGTAGTCTATTTGGTGTTTTTAAGTGTGTTTTTGCGCGCGTTTGTGTGTAGCCGCCGGTTAGACATGGCTCCTGGAGCAAACAAGACGTAACGCTAACTTCCCCAGAATCTGTGACATGTTGATGTTGTTCATGGCAACTTGACTGTTTGCAAGTTGATGACGAGGAAACAAAAGTTCAGCCAGCTCTCTCAACACTGATGATCAGTGAGTGAGAGAGAGAGAGAGAGAGAGAGAGAGAGAGAGAGAGAGAGAGAGAGAGAGAGAGAGGAAGATGAGCAGGAGAGTGCGTTGGCGGCAGCTTTGTTTAGGAGCCTGTAATTGAGTCTTAATTGAATTGGCACCAAAGGAAGGATGAATGGATAGAGAGATGGAGAAAGACAGAATTTGAGTGAATTGGACCTCATCTTTGTCTCCACTTAGCAACACGGATTTGAGCTTACCGTGCAGGCAAATTTCATGGCAACAGATCAGAATCAGAAACCCTTGATTCGAAAGTTGTGGATTGAATGAAAGCTTCTCTTTTAATTTTAATGAAAATACGGAGGGCGTTCCCTCCCATACTTTTCAAATGAAACTTGTTCCATTAGAAATGTATTATGGAGCCCGCCACAGGGAACAATGGGTTGATATGCATTTGAATGCAAGGCCAGGCAGGCTGCGCAGGTAATGCAGAACAGGCTTTCGCACTCTGGTGAAGAAGTGTCTTCCTATTATAGCACAGGAGCTACTGCGAGGTCGTATTCGACATGGAAATGATGCAGAAGAAAACAGCAGAGCGAGGCTTTGTACCAAACCGAAAACAATTTGAGGACACGGACACAGACACGACACGCCCACGCACACACACACACACACACACACACACACACACACACACACACACACACACACACACACACACACACACACACACACACACACACACACACACACACACACAAACACAATCCTTTTGCTCTGCAATTTACCATATTGACACCAAGTTGCAATTTCTTCTCTATCAATTATATTGATTACTTCAGGATGAGCAGAGGTATGAGCTTCAGTGTTCTTTCTCTCCCCTATGATCTCCCCATTTTCCCCTGTATGCAGTTGCCCCCCCAACCCCTGCCCCATCCTCATCCTTTCCCAGGATGTTACATGGCAATGATTTTTTGATTAACCCTATTAACTGTGGGGGCATGAAGGGGGCATGAGCATGTGGGATGCATTTAGATGTGATGGAGAGCCAGGTTGATGGCGTAATGTGTCTATTATGGCTGATTGCGTACTCCTGTCATGATTAAATATTTTTAAAATAATTTCAATATAATTTAAGATTCATTTATTTTGTTTTTTTTTTTTTTTTTTTTTTTTTATTAATGGAGGGAAAGTCGATGTTCCATGCCCCTTCCAAGGAGATTAGAGTTCAGGGTCAGTTATACAGCAGGACCTGGGCATCTGCAAGCATACCTGCTATTTTAGTTGATGTAGGTACAACAGCAAAATGATACAAAATGGAGGGTGTGGTGATAATAAATTCACACTTTACATGTTACATGATCTGCCCCTGTGGAATATTGAATGGGGTTTTGTAGCAGCCTGGTGCCATGCGATTTAATAAAGGTGATCACAGTGAGCGTCTGTAATGGTTCTGTGCACTGGTGTGTCACAGCAGATCTATTCATTTATGTGGCCTGCTGTTTATTTCCAAAGTCTAAGACTTATTCTGCTGCAAAATACTAACAACTCACTTCATGTTGGCTCATTTGAAAGAACCTCCGACCTGTTTGCGCCTCTCCCTCCACCTTCGCAACGTGTACTTGGCACCAAAAGTACAATACAGCCGGACAAAGATAGGACTCCTGGCATCTTGTTAAAGGACACATCAGATTGGTGATGCCTATTAACAACGTATCTGGATGGGCCAATTGGCACACATCCACAACCCCCACCACAACACAATTGTGTAGAGATGTCCATTTCAATATGTTTGTTTTAGTGAATCCCTGTTTCTTGTGCTTCAGGTGGTGCTGATGACAACCTGATTGAAGGAGGAGAGATGAAGTTTGTGTGCAAGCCGGGAGCGAGGAACATCACTGTCATCTTCCAGCCTCTTCTCAGGTACAGCACCGAGTGACACGCTGAACATCCAGCCAAAAATAGATCTGGAAGTTGTTTTTAGACGTGTTTTTGGTTTATCGGGAAGGCGATTAGCAACACAAAACAGTACAGACGTACAGTACAGTACAGTATATGGTCTCTAATCTGCAGTGAGACTTTCTAATGGTTCTAATTGTTGATGTGGCGAAGCCTACTGTATGGGTAACTGCTGACATGGACTGCTGATGACTCTGGATTGAAAGGATTCACAAGAAAAAAAATACTTTCTTCACATCATCTTCTCACACAGCCTCAATTTAGATTTTTACAATATTGTGCAATAGAGCTGAGAGTAGGATGTCAGTGCTGCAATGCAAGTAAATCATTAATGGAAAACATGTTGTACCTCCAAAGAGTTTGTAATATTAACACTAAAGTATCTTCTTGATATGGGTAAAAGCATCCCAGTGCCGTTGTGGCAGGATAACATGAGGACATTCGGATGCATGACCTCGTTTCCAGCGATATGGGACTTAATTGGATCGGATTAAAATTAATTTAAAGAATGGAAAAACCCTGCCGTCTTTCCTGGAACATTTTGAGTAAAAATCCATTAACTTTACAACATGCATGTTGTGACATACTGATCTGTCAGAGAGGGATGGCCAGGCCGCTCAAGACACATGAAGCCCTGGCATGTGACTCAATACCAGTAAAATGGAAACGTAATTATATTACACAGACTCTCAGTGACTATCTATTGATTTCAACCTTCTTAATGTTTAGTCAGATATTGTAAATCAAACATGATGTAATGTTTTATACCTACAGTTCAAAATGTTTGTTGATACCATCCAGAAATTGGGATCGACTGCCACCCTCCCTTTTGTTTCCCATTAAATTGGACTATTCTGAAGGGCTGTCTTTGTGGTAGCGTTCTGTACATCTGGTAGTTTTCTATACAGCCCTGTGGTCCAAGTAGAGTCGGGTAAATCTAATAGTGAAACAATTTAATTGAATTGGCCTTCATGCAGTGATACATTACCTTCTGGGATCCATTAGACAGAGACGTTTCCTACTTCAACACGCTGGTGAATGGCCTAAATTTCTAGAATTTCCCATCTTGGTGCATACATGCATAAGGAGCAGGATAAACGTGCTTCTTTTGCAAACACCGCATGACTTAAATGTGTTAAACGCTGCCACAGATGTGTTGACTGTAAAAGTATCTGAATACTAAGCCGATGGAGTGCTCAGACACACACACACACACACACACACACACACACACACACACACACACACACACACACACGCACACACGCACACACGCACACACGTCTGGGTAACAACAGACAAACCTGTAAAAAGGCAACAAACAGTGCAAAACAGGTGTTTGTTTATTTCAGCATTCTGCTCAAGTCTACTGGAAGCTATATGATGTGTCTACTCTAACCACTACATGTTGGACTGACTGCTAAACAATATTGAATCACATCAGCCCATTAAGTTAGTGAAGCTAGAGTGCACTTTATCCATCAGAACCATTTGTTCTCTTCATCCCATCCCCAATAACCTAACCTGTATCGTCACTTGTCATGCTACTTTTTCTTTGACTGATTGATGCTCCTTGAAAGTAAATCCTTGGTTTCAGAGAGGAAAGACAGTATGTTTGTACGCGTGTGTTGAAGTGAGAGTGCAGGCATATTTGTACGTATGCTTTAATGTCTTTCTTTGCTGGTGGTTTTCGTGCTGAGTATCAAACTTTGATACTTTTACTGCACTGACAGAATTGTTTCGATACTTTCTGGTATACAAATGTGCCTTCTCATTTGCTACCAAATTTCGATACCTACGCTACATCCACATTAATACATTATTGTTTTAAACACATTTCAAATTTTTAATAGATGAAGCTTACCCTCCACAGATCTGTCATAGAAAGCAAAACAATGTTCATTACTTACTTGTCCTAATTTTGTGTCTGTCCACATATGACTTTATCACATCACTTCCCTTCACATTCCCTTTGTCTGTAGTTCACATGCATGTGCTATGCATACAGTCTTTCCTTTCTTTATATTTGATTTTGTTCTTTTGAAATACGTCAATAAAAAAATGCCGAAATGGATTGCCAAATATTCTTGGGCGGCAGTCAATATGCCGGGGTGGCACACCCTCCATACTGCATGGAAACTAATGATCTTTGCCATAATGTGTAATATGAATGTCTTTTTGTCAAAATGAAGTTTCCCAAATTGGTTGATTAAAAAAAACTGCATATCTGGTATCAAAGTCAAGCTATTGGTACTACTAAAATTATTGTGGTTGCCTGCGAGTTCTCTCGGTCTCTCTCTCCGTCCCTCTTTTCCCGCTCTTTTTCCTCTCTGACACGCCGACAGACGTTCAGTCCCTGTTCACCGTTGGTCTGGCCGAGCTATTGTCTGAACAAATGACCAAAAATAAAACGGTGACTAGCTCTCTGCCTACCTCTCCCATGTTGTCTGTAATGGTTCATATCAATCAAACCAAACTGCCTTGAACACCGGGCTCTCCGCTCTTCTCCCTGCCCCACTTCCTTCGACCTGGCCTCACTAGACTTTTAGTGCCAATGGAGCGCTGTTGCTTGCAGATGGTTTTCTAATGGCAAAGCTCTGGCACTCTGCTGATGGATCACTACACCTCCTGCAGCCAGCCATGCAACTCATGACAGCTTTAATGACAAAAGCAGTTGGGGGGTGTAGCAAAGGAAATCAGTGGCAGTGCGTGGGAGATGAGACAACACGGTCTTAATGTTTGATTGCAAATGGTTTTCCGTGTGTTGGGTTATATTGTGTTTTCTCACACTAAATCAAGTTAAGCACTGTACTTTATATGGTTTTTGTGTGTCTGTTCTTCAAATTTATGTTCATATCTTGTTTCCGGACAACTGCAAAATCTGCACATTCAATCCCCTGAAACTTTTCATTTCATGCATTTGGTTGGCTTGTCACCTCATCCACTAGGTTAAAAAAAAAATACACTCAGAATTAACTGAGTGTGCTTATAATAAGCTTTATGGTACCAATTATCTAGGATTGCAAATGTGATGCTAAGCGAAGTGAGCCAGACTGAAGTTAACTTGCTTGTTCCATTATTTCATTATCATTCAACAGTGGTGTAACTCTTTGCTCATGTTGTGAGCACCATTCCCATTAGCTATCAAGCCATTGTATGAACCAAGTTAAAGAGTTTTGTCTTTTCTCTCAGCAGTATGTCAAGTGCATTCCAGCACTGAGCTTCACTGAGGCTTGTTGTGGTAAGGATGTCCAGAAGCAGCAAAAAAAAAAAAAAAAAAAAAAAAGTGAACAGAGAACAGGACTGCTATCTGCATCTCTGATCCAGATTTTGCTGGAGGGATTATGAGTCCCACTTGGTTTTGGACGGCCTCAGGTTCCCACTGAAAGAGTGAGAGGTGGCTCGGGAGAAGGACATCTGGGCTACCTTGATTTGCCTGCTGCTACCACAACCCAGATCTGGCTAAATGCCATAACATGGAAGGATTGTAAGGAGAGGGGAGCTAGCACAGTCCTTTCCAATTTGCCTACTGCTAATGTTTGCCTTTTTGTCAATATTTATATTGTCTAAATATAAATGTTTTCTAAAGCAACAGCACATAGAATGTACAATATATTGGCCTTCCTTCTTTATGCCTCAGATCAACAGCTAAGTATCAAATGTAAATGAGCATACTTGATGTTTGTGTCTTTCTGTCATTTGTCACTAACAGCAAATATGATGGAATGTCATTTTGACAGGTCAAACCTATGCATGCACTTTTGTTTGTGTTTTATGTCTTTTATGGAGAGGAGGACTATCCGACCTTTAGATTGACAAGGCATTTCCCCCTCTTTGTATCTTTTTCCTGTCTGTTGTAGGTTCAGTGAGGTTCGGGCTCGTAGTCAGGGAATGAATGAGACTCGCTCTGCCCTCACAAGTCGAGTAATGCAACCGGATGTGTCGGAGCGTAGAGTGTATGTCTTTTAAAGTTGCACACACAAAAGAGTGTTTGTGTATGTAGTGACCAATTTAGTTTGACTTTTGGGGTCTCCTGCTGACATTTGGGTGGTATTTACACCCCTTGCGCCGGACGAGGTTGGCATTTTGAAAAGCTTCATCGAGCCCCTAATCTCTCCCTGTTAACCATCCACAGGATGACCGGGCATGGCCGGTGCCTCTGGGTGCCTGTTGCTTTTGGGGCTGTGTGGTTTTGTGTGAACGCTGCAGGTACATTTACACATGCAGCTCGTACCTTATTATCACTGCATTGAGCAAAAACATGTGGGTACGCACACACATTAGCCCCTTTACTTTTACAGTACATTCTCTTTATACTTGACATAATAGGGATTTTTTTTTTTCTTGATATTCTAAACATTATATTAGTTATTACTGGTTATTAAGCTTGCATGACGGCTACCTCGCTGACTGCTGCAGCTCCCATGACTGTGTATGTCCTATCAGGATTGCTGCAGCTTTCAGCCTTATCTTTCTACACCGAGTTTGTCTTTGATAATGGCCATGAATAATAGAATGTTTGATTTCATTTCAAATTTAATTTACATTTAGTTTAGGCAGATCGGGGCGGCACACTGGAGAACAACTTATTGACATAATATAATTATAGCCTCACGGTGGCTTTCTGCTAGCTATGACCATGTATTCATGACTTTCTGCTTTGATTACATGCACTTGCTAAAATAGTACAAATGCATTTACATTTTTCTCATGTCTGTGACACATCCAGGTGTAACGTAGACATTTAAACTGCAGTGACAGGTGTCAGTTATGTCATGTTGCTGGTATTATAGAGTACGACCATCAACGGATCGTTTCGCTGTGCATTTTCTGCTGAGAACTGCACGCCTCACACCCGTTTGTCACGGGTCTCTGCATATTTCACTCCGCACAGAAAATATGATTGTTTTCTCAATGATTAGTACCATTGAAATTCACAGAAAATGTCCTCTTTGAAACTCTAAACCTCCAAAACGTTTTAAACTGTTAACCTTTGTCATTTTCAACTCTTTTACCATCATTGCCAAAGCTTTTATTTGAAAAATCAATGCAGAAATTTTTCTTGTTCAGCGTTAGCCAAATGATCAATGTTGAATCAGTCTACGAAATCTTCTGGACAATGAAACTTTGGCTTTGTTGGTAAAACTCGATCATGAACAGGAATGATCGCCAAAACCCTGAAAAGAAGACAGATTTTTAGAAACATTCTTCTTAAATGACTCCCCGTAATCAACATGCTTGGTGAAGGGCTTAATGTAACAGACTTATGCTCTGCTAATTTCCTTTTCTTTAAATCTTGCTGCCTTTTAATTACTACTTCTGACTGTAAATAGATTTTTGGCCTGGGCTTTCGGGTAACCTCGGGAGGTTTCATTTGAACAATCCAGTCATCTTTCCAAATGGTGTACTGTGTCTTATGAAGAGTTTGACTCACAGCGTCTTTGTATGCGAGTGCATGGGATTGTTTTCTATGTTTCTGTACCAAAACATAAAGGAAGCTTAGAAATATGTTCTGCTCCTCAGATAATGTCAGACTGGTATAGGATTGAACACTGCTGTTTAAAAACCAATTAAATTCTCCGGGTTCTCCATGGGCACACACAGCATCGGCTTATTAGAAGGACTTTTAATTGTTGATGTGCGGAAGGTCAACTCAGAGTTGACTCTTCTGTAAGTGTCCGTGTTCGGGTGGAAAAGTGTGAGTGAGAGAAAAGAGGCTGGAGATTGACAGAGAGCGCTCGGGAGGGGGGGGGGGCAGAAAGGGAAGGACAATGGAACAAGCGATGAAAGGGTGGAAGAGCAGATAGGGAGCGAGATGACAGCGAAAGGGACAGAAGGGCTCTGCCTCCCACCGCTGTAGCCTGTGGTGAAAACGACACACACCATGATTCTGCACTAATTTCACACTCTCATTAACTCCCCCCCTGAGCAGCACACATAGACCAAGACAAATAGAAAGAGAAAGAGTTAGAGGTGAAATGGGGAGCGTGTCTGAAGAAGTTTTTTGTCAAGTCTTTTTGAGATTTCTCAAGCGATTTAACGGAGACGTGCGACGTTGAATCCACAAACATGGGCTGTGTTCCAAATGTCCCTCAGTGAACTAAGATTTGGTACTCTTACGTGTTTGGATTCTTGCTTGGGCAGTACTTGTATTTGGACAGGGTTGTGCTGTCTGAAACTGCACGCTGCTGTTCAGCATTCGCCGAAAATAACATTTGAATGCATCACCTGCCAACGTATCTGCTGGAAATGAACGTGTTTTCGTTCCCTCTGTTTAACACACGCAATAAACACACTGATGCTTTCAGTCCAACAGCAATATGGTGGTACAAAGTGAAAACTCAGCTACAGCTGCACCTTCCTCAGACGCCTCGAGTTAAAACAAAATTAAAAAGAAAAAAAACAAGATGGCGACCATTGAGTGTCTAATGAGTGCGGTGTTTCACACTCAACTTTTGGACTGTTTTGAGTGCATCTTCTGGATACCTTTAGTGCAATGCATGTTTCCATACTTGTGAATGATTTTATACACTCAAAATATTGAGTGTTAGCATATAAGTAGGACATTTGGAACACAAGAATGATGTCCAAGGTGGATGCCTTTTATTAAGATTTGGATTTTTCACATTCCTACTTACATTCATGAAGAAAAGGAGTTTGGATTGGACTCATTTTATTAGATGAGCTTGAGCTTATTGAGAGTTATATCTAAAGCCCCAGGCAGTAAGTGTAACACACTGAGTGTTAAAAGTTCATTATGGTGTTATAATTTGGTGGCATAACTTGTTAGCTTTTCCGTTCAAACAAATTATTGTTCTCATCAAGATAAGTATCTCTTCTCCAGCATGGTCTAATGTACACTTTGTCACTTTACACAGTTAAAGCTAGACCAAAAGGTCATAAGCTAAATAAATGGCAAAGGCCGGAATACGACATAATTTGTCGAGCCCTAGAAACAGGCAGTTATTATGATAGCCAAGCCATCTGCATGTATTGCAATGTTTCATTATTTACTAATGATGAGCAGACAGAAAAACAAATCTGAATAGTGCTTTCTCTGTCAAAGTAGCTCTGCAGTAGTCACTCTCCTTATGCGCACCCTGCAACAACATAGAGAATGGCAACCATTACCCTGCTATTCATAATCCATATACTTTTCAATGCAATTACAAAGTCTTTTATGATGTTGATCCACTTGGCGATTTACTGCGTGGCATAAAAGGAAGCATTCAGAGACAATAAATGTAAAGCACATCAAAAATCTTTTCAAACACGCCCCAGCAACAAGAGTTGTTTGGTCAAAAAGTCAATGTTGAGATAACTTCGTGACGAGAGCGGTGTTTGTAGCTGCCCATGCGTGACCTATTTCAAACATCCCAATTCCCTTTGCAGCAGACCTGAAAATGGACAGAAATAATTTGCGGCTGGCTTCGTAATTACTGGTGAAGAATACATTTTCTTTCACCAATAACATCTGCAGTCAACCTCCAGAGGTGTCTGCGTATAGGCTATTAAAATGCAGCATGGAAGTCTCGTCTTAAGTCTTACTCACACGTACACGCCGTACTGCTTTGCTCTGCCAGCCCTTGCTCTCTCTTCTAATCTTTTCTCACTCGTTCAGGAGGATTTTCAACAGTAAATAGCCCCCGCTGTCTCGCTCTCTTTTTTTTTCTTACCCACACCCATTAAAAACTGGGTGCATAGTTGGGAATCAGGGGGAGAGAGGATTTTACACTGGAAAGGTCAAAGAGAGAGAGACGGAGATAAAGAAGGCAGAAGAAAGAACGCAACAACAGAGAGAGGAGCGCAGACGTGAGGCAATAGGAGAAAAACACCAAAAAAAAGACGGAGGAAGAAGAGAGAAAACACAGGGGAGTAGAAAGGCTCTTCGACTGCATGTGTGCCGGGTGCCATCTTAGCTCAACTTGATTTCAAGTTCTTTAGGTGCACGTAACCACTCTTCATGCATCAACAGTATGCAGTACATGAGGAGAAAAATAAGGGAGGATGACTGACTGGCAGCATATAACCATTGCGTGATGGGAAATGAAGTCCAAGGAAGAGATTCTTCGGGAAATGTGTCTGCACGGCTGCTGATGCTTGTCAACCTTCTGATAACTTTAAGTGTGTGTGTGTGTGTGTGTGTGTTTTCAGAAACATACCTGCTTTGCCTCCTTAAAAGTCCCACATAGATTTTGCCTCATATCTCGCAGCATGTAACGGTGCTGCAAAATATACAGACGCTGCTACCAACCTTGCGCTCTTTTAAATAGGTGACAGGGGACAGAGACTAACAGAGGTTTGCCTCTGATTTTGATTTGATTTTATACACTTTATTAATCCCCGAGGGGAAATTTCTTCACTACAGCAGAGGGGCTCTCAGGGGGGAGATGCTGCAGCAGGCTGCCACGACCGCAGCGCCAGGTAACCTGACCTGAAGTGCATGTTTTTGGATGATGGGAGGAAGCCGGAGAACCCGGAGAGAACCCACGCAAGCACAGGGAGAACATGCAAACTCCGCACAGAAAGGCCCAGGACCGGATTCGAACCCAGAACCTTTTTGCTGTGAGGCGACAGTGCTAACCACTGCACCACCGTGCCGCCCTTCTGCCGACCCTCTGGAAACATTACCTGACGGGGCGGGCGACCTGAAAAAAAAAACCAAAGCTAATAATATGGTAATTTGATAATGTGGTGTGAGGAACTCAAGGTCTTCACAGGGACCTGGTCCAAATGAGTAGGATGGTTTTACTGCATCGAGTCTGTGTCTAATATTTGAACGTGTCCAAGCATACTCACTATCGGCTCTGCTCATGTGCTGTGTCCACATCACAGGGAGAGAAAATATCAAAAGAGACATAACCTGTGTCAAAACAAAATACTTTTAAGTTACTTTTTAATTCTGAGTTCGAGCTCGCCGGGCCTTTTTCTGTGGGGAGTTTACATGTTCTCCTTGTGCCTCCATGACTTTCCTCCTGGAGCACAAAGACAAGCAGGTTAATAGTCAACCAGTCAAGTGCCCGTGGGTGTGAGTGTTAATGCTTGTTTGTCTCTAGTTGTCAGCCCTGTTTAATATGACTTTAAATTGTCTCTCTAAATTAGCTTTAGAAGCACATACATGACTTTTGTTTGGGCCCTTTTGTAGGACATTTTTATGACATTGTTGATCTTTTCAACTATGGCTGTTTGCTAATTGAAAGCGCGTCATGCACCAGGTCAGTTTATGATCAGGCCCTGCATTTAAAACTAATGCTCCTAACACTCCTCACCATTTCTGGGTGAAGGAAATAACTGTAGCAACAAGTTATTCAATTTGGAAGGACGTTTGCCCACATAGTGTTTGTTTTTTTACTGCCCATTGCACAGGGATACACAACATGTTGCAGCAACTTACTATTGTTCAAAATACAGTCCATGTAAAATGAAATCAAGAGACACTGAGTTTTAAAAATGAACCAAAGTTGACTTGGCTTTGAATCAAAATGTATCAGTAACTTTTTTTCATTGGATCACTGACTGTTTACAGATTTTGCTACACACTCCTACTCATAGTGAATAATGCAGTAACCCATGTAGAGATGAAGCTCCACCAAAGCAAAACATAATGATGCCTAAGATGGAGAGAATGGAACCACACGTAGAAGGAGAGCAGCAGTCGACGGATGGAAAGTAAAGGAGTGTGTGTGGGGAAGTAAAGCTGCTCGACGTCTGCAGAATACACCGCCAGTTTGCTATGAATCTGTCAGGTGTTCCTTCCCCGTCACTCGCTGCAGCACTGCTGTATCTTTATTCTGTTATCTCTCTGATGCCCTGCCCCCAGGACAACAGACGCACACACACACACACACACACACACGCACGCACACACACACACACACACACACACACACACACACCATGTTGTAAATAATACTGCTGGTTTTATCACTTTCTAAAAGTGCAACTTCAGCCACTCTCTAGTGAGGTGCAAAGTTTTCAATCTCCTTGTGTCTTACAAGCACATGCATGCATGGAGATATGGACATACACACTGCTGGTGTGCACACACACACACACACACACACACACACACACACACACACACACACACACACACACACACACACACACACACACACACACACACACACACACACACACACTCCACACACCAGATATTGTGCAGGAGATTAGATCCGTCATTGCGGGGGTCTTTTCTTTGGCTATAGAAGGTGGATAAACTCTTTGATTGTGTTTATCCATCCCATAATGGAATCAGACTCGGTTCCCAGGGCAACCTGTCCAAAAGGCTCATGTGAAGCAGACAGTCGTCAGTCGGAGCTTAAGGGGGTCTAGTTTGTCTGAACGCTCAGCAGTAGACTTCTTATGAAGTCGGCTTTGAAGGTCCCTGAGGTTTTAGGTCTGTGTGGAGAAAACTAGTGGAGACTAGGAATTGTTGCCTGGTGAGATTAGAGCTAGAGATTGTGCCTGTACACAAAGACAAACATTATATATATATATATATGTGTGTGTGTGTTTTTCGACATGGTCACATAGGCACACACATGAAACACGCACATCGACAGGTCTTTGAAGCTTGTCCAGATGACCAGACCATAATCACACAGATGTTAATGCAGTCATGCTGTCTTCTTCCGTGTTGTCCCCCATCGTGCCTGATTGTCTCTGATTGGCTGCTTTTGAAAGAGATTAGACCGTATTCTCAGGAGATTTGTCGGTTTGCGTGTGTATCTCGGTGTATTGTGTTACCAAACAATGATATAATGAAATGACAGACTCCCATTTTTTTTTTTTTTTAAGAGTACAATAATTTAATTAAGCTTTAAATGGTTCTTTAGACCTGTTGCTATGACAGGACAGAAGTGGGCGGACAGAATGCCCTTAATGCTCATCGAATGAATGCCAGGGGGAGCCGCCGCCAAGAGGAGAATTACTGAACCACAATGAGGAAACATTTTCACCGTGCTGCTTTCTTGCAACAGCCCTCATTTTTCTGTTTGTTTCCTTTTTGTTTGGTCATTTCCTGCATTTTTCAGTGACGTGATGAAGCCAGACAAAGATAGGAAAACAAAACAGAGCTTTACTATCCATTAAAAACAGAAATCCAGTAAGAAACTCTATACTGTATTCTGTGTTTCTTATCTTCTTCTGTCCTCTGAGCAAAGTCAAGGTGAAGAGAGATTGCCGGCGATGGGTGATTTACAGATATTCGTTTGTTTCCCCCCCCCCTCCCACTTCCTTCTCTCTTTTCCCTCTAAATTCAGCTTCAGTTGTCTGTCTTTCCTCTTTCCATCCTTCAATCCCTTGACAACACGAGCTGCCATTCTGTGTTACTGTCACATGAGCGAGTGCCAGCCCCCACATCACAGCAGCCTTTGATTGGCCAAGCCTTTCCAGGTCGGTGAGCTGCTGCCTGATAATAACCTTGTTTGATTGCTGGAGCAGAGATGTAATTGATTGATCTGCTCACCCCGTCTGGGGCTAGGCTTCTGAAGTAGCCTTGTGTGTGTGTGTGTGTGTGGAGGGGGTGGGGGGTGTATTGAAGTGGGGGGAGGGGGGGATTGATTGTAGAGCGGCGCTCCAGATAAGCATAAATGTACACATGTACACACGTACCTCGACTCACGACGCAGATCACGCGCGCACCGACATTTCCTGACACACAACAGTTCTTGTAGAATCTAGCATGCAGAGGTGTGCAGATGAGGGAGTTTGTTTTTTAAACTCTTTGCGGCACATCAGCCTTGTTGTACCTCTCTAAACAAACCCCACCAACCAATCAACAAGTCATTAAACCTCATTAAAATTCTCCAACTCCCTGTGAGCGGATTGTTTGTGATTTCCTAATTGGTGGTCACATAAGTTAGTCCATCTTTCTGGATAGTTAATTATTCTCAAAGATAGATGGTCTCAACTCGATGCGGCATCTAATCCAATAGTGGCTAAACAGACTCCAGACAGTTCAAAGAGACAGTTAATAATTGGAGCTGGAGAATGTTTGTCCTTAATGTGTGTATGTGTGGTTAAAATCAAGGTCTACAGGCCATGATTTGTATATTTGTGTGGCTCTCTGTTGTATGTTTCGCTTTCTAAAAAAATGTTGTGGTTTAATTTATTACTGGTCTGTCCGCACAATGAACATATTTGAGTCATGTCGCACTCAGTGGGAATACAAACATAAATAAGCCAATTGATGGACAACGAGCCTATTTGCTGCTCTTATCTTCAATTTGTACATTCAACAAATGTAATTGTGCTCATCCTCCTGTAGTTTTGAAGGATCATTTTGGTGTATATATTATATTTGTAGAAAAATATTAAAATAAAATAAAATAAAATGAAATAAAAGCATTATGTCTGGCGAAGCAGAGAATTTATTTTAGACGGGTTTCTAACTTGGGCTGTAATGGTAACCAAATATGACTCCTGTGTGCGCAAATTGAATCAGACTTAAGCTGTGAGATGAAGAGAAAGCAAAAACTCAAAGGAAGATGCAACGCCCATTTTTAAATAGGATGGATATCTCTCCCCTTTTGTCCTCATTCCCCATCAGTGGTGGTTTGATCTCCGACCAGTCATGCCGGAGCCACGGTGTGCCCATTCAGTGTTCAACCAGTGGAAAAGTCAAACTGGCAGACCGATTGAGTCTGTGTCTCCTGTCCTCTTCTTGCCCCTCCTCGCCTCGAAACAAGATTACTTGGAGTAAAAAGATATGAATTTAAAAACAAACAAAGGGAAAGTTATCCTATTTAATTTGACGACTTTCAAACTTTATGTACATGTTGATCAATTTGCTCAAAAAGCGATGCAAACCATCTTAAATACTCGTTGTATCTTTGCATCTTTGCATAATCTGCCCTGCTGTTTGTGTGTGAAGTGAAACACGAGAAGTCAAGGAATGGAAACCCCTTTGGCTGTGAAGTGGAACAACACTGAACTGCCGATCTTTCTTCCAGGGTTGATGAGCAGTAAAATGTTTCATGTATCACCACAGGCTCCTCTGCCTCTGAGTGGTCTCCTCTCTAAAACTGTTTGGCTAACTTCAGTACATCCACCCAAAATAGAGCTCACCTCCACAACAGTAAAGATTGAGGGGCGGGGGGGTTTTCCTCCACTTTAGGGCCGAGCAGACTCTTAAGAAGAGAATAAACAACAGAAGGAAGGTGGGTGAGGGAAGAGGAAAGGCAAAACAACAACAAAAAAAATCCATTATGTTTGATGTCAGTGTCTCAGCCTAGCAGCAAATGCTGGTGGAAAAAAACCTGCGAAATGACATTAGGGGCATCTTGTAATGTGATTTCTGCTATGTGTGAATATGAGATTTCTAATGGATCCGAGCACATTAGAGCAGTCTTTATCTGTAGTATTTATTCCCCCCTGGTTTCAAATGCAATTTGCTAAGTACGACATTTCACTCTGCTCGAGCTCACCAGCTAGAAGGGATGTGGGGGAGGATTATATTGTCTTTCTGTTTTTTAAGTGGGGCGCTACATAAAGCATAGCTTTTGTGACAAATTGGTATATTATGAGAAAGAAAGGTTCTTATGTGAATATGAGAAAAAGTATGCGAGGAAGAACGATTTCTGCGGGAGTAAGAGTCTGCGTATTTGAGTTTGTACTCCTTATATATGATTTTTTTTTTTTTTTTGGGCAGGGTGTAAATATGTTGGGCATGAAATAGACCTCCTCATTCTTCTCCTCTTTAACTAATTACAACCCCTGATCTCCTGTGACATGATGAGATTTACACACCTAAACGTATTTCCACGAAGAGCCTGTTTTCTAAAACAACTTGTTGCCCGTGACCTTCAGCAAACGCATGAGGAGTAATTAAACACTGACATTTTTTTTTTTTTTTTTTTAAGCTCTTCAGACACTTGTAAACACCGCATATGAAAACAATTATAAGTGTCTGTATTATAAGTGTCACGATTTCCCCCCAAAATCTCTGTTGTTTTTTTAGCACTGCAGTTAGACATGCTCTCCCGTTTTGGAAATGTAAAAACTGCTCAAACCTTAAACCGTCTTGTCTGATGACATCATACTGAAGATTTCAAGGTGATGTGACCGAGGTGGTTAAAAAGTTTTGCTGTGCCAAGTTGTTAAAGAGAGGTTTGGCTTTCTGTGTCACTGCTCAGAGTATTATATATGTATGATAACTAAGGACGCTATCGAGACATTCCCTCTGACACCTCATTCCCCCCGTTGGTTGATTTGTAGATGTGTGTGTGGGACTTTGTAAAATAAGTGTTTTGTAATGTGCAGCATTTTGTCAAAGCGCACAGGGGAAACCAATTCCAACATATTAGCATCACTACGCTGATTAAAAAAAAACAGTGTTATGATCATGTAAAATGTCGGGTTTTCACTAAAATTACTGACGACACCGGAGGAATTTATTACTTTCCAATCGTGGTGTAAAAAAAAAAAAGTCAGAGGTCTCTGGTGAAAGCTATTAATAATACTATTGTACTATATAATAATGGTCATGTCTAGGCTGTTTCAATGAATACAGACAGGTTGCTAGTCAAAGCGGACTTGAGATTATTCCTCCTTCCTGCTCAGGAGAGCGTGGCGTTCTTTTCATCTCGGCCGTGCGCTGAACAACACTCCGACCAACGCTGCTGTTCAGTGAACGGACCGGTTTGGTGCAAGACTCTAACGCGCTGACATTTTCACAGCGTTCCACCACTATCTCCCACTGCTGACATTATAAGAAAAATTAAAAAGACAAAGACTCATGTTCGTCTCCCATTTTCCCGCCACCCTAATATCTGCTTCTGACTGATCAGGGTCACGGCATCCCTGATTAGCGTTCACATTTATGTGTTCCTGCCAGCATTTCCGCAAATTGTCCCAAATCAGCCAATATGGTGCGCTCCGAGCTCTCCGCGGGCTTAATGAGCTAGATTAAGAAGGAAGTCATTTAACCCCTGCTGCGACACACACTCGCGCACAAGCACAGTCTGGATAGGCGTATCAACTCATCGCAACCAAACAAGCGTGAGCACGCGCGCGCACACACACACGGCAACCAGCTCACCTCCATCCTGTATTTCACCAGATAGGAGATGGAGCGAGGCCATTATGCAAATGTCAGGTGTCAAGTGTAAATGAGATTGGAGGGATGGGTAACAGAAGTATTGAATATCACACCGGCTCCCTTGGCAACTGCACCAAGGTAATGAGAGCATTCCAGGATGTAGGCTGGCAAAAGCTTTCTTTACACCGAAAAATAGCAGAGGGAAGAGGACGGATCAAGCTCATTGGGTCGAGTCGATCTAAAAAAAAAAAAAAAAGGAGTAGATAACACCACCACCTGCCTCATTCACACATCAAAAACACATATTTACTATTAATAAACATTCTTAATTTACAAGATGTGTCACTTTTTTTTTTTTTTTTTTGTTGCCTGTACTTAATACACTCACGCATACAACATTAACCAGACAAATAGGAAAAGTAGATGAATGAACAAAGCATTTTTTGGACCAAAACAAGATTATTTTGATAATTTGAGTGTACACCATGAGTCTTTTTTTTTTTTTTTTTTTTTCACCAAAGCTAAATTCCTTGTAGTTTATAAGTTGTACTCCTCTATGTGACCTGTATATTATTTAAGTGTCTCTGCTGGTGGGTGTGATGCAGGTATTTAATGTATAGTTGCTGTAGTTCACCTGAAATATATTTCATAAATTGTCACTGATCGTTATGTTCAGTTTACTTTTGAATACACAGTTGTACTTACAGTAAGTGTTCATTGCTGGTCAACTTTCTCTCTCTCTCTCTCTCTCTCTCTCTCTCTCTCTCTCTCTCTCTCTCTCTCTCTCTCTCTCGGTCTCTCTCAGTCTACAGTATATCTGTTGATCGCCCTTGTCTGTCTCTAGCTGTAGGCGATGCACTGATTATGATGACTCCTCATGCCTAATCCTCTTCATCTCTCCTTGTTCCTCTGACTCCCATCTTTGCTCCTCCATTCCTCATTCTCAGCCCCGACTTATTTACCACTCCTCCCTGTCCCACTGTAGGAAAATAAGTATTCTTGTGATTCCCCAACCCTCTGTCGACAACCATCAGATTAATGATGGATGTAATTCTGAACAAATAATTGTAAAAACTTCACCTAAATGTGAAACATTATACTTGTTGAAAGCATCTAACCTAAGAAGAAACAGTTCTCTGTTTTAAAGCGCTGTGCTTTATTAAACAGCATCACTATTCTGTTTATACCGACTCTCTTCAGGAGAACCGGTGGTCGTGTTAGTTTTTAACGTGGGATCTGAAATATTCACCGCGACAAGTTTTGGCCCAGTTCAAGTTTTTCGCCTTTTTTCACCCGTTCAGCCTAACCAAAGCAGTATGTTTTCAGTTAACTTTTATTAACCCTGACTTCACTCTTCAGAAGCTCTCGACTGCCCTCATATACACTTGACTGCAGGCTGCGGGGAATACGATGCATTTCACGGAATCAGGATGACGGCACACGTGGAGAATGACGCTGACGGGCATATTGAAGAGTCAAAGGGGGGATAGTTTGCTCTGCGTTTTCCCTGGTGTCACGTTACAACCACTACAGTAAATAAATAGTTGCCTGTTTTGTGTGTCGGAAGAAATAAATGCAAATTAGTTCAAGCAGATCGCTATTTTTGATATTTCGCGCTTAAAAAAATGAGTCGGTGTCTTCGGTGAAGGTGCTGACAACTGACACAAGTGGGGAATTCGGAGACAATGCGGTATATATTATCATCCCCAGTGGCTTTGGGCGACAGTAGTTGTGTCTATTTCTGGATTTCTAATGTTTTTTTTTTTTTATTATTTCGCAGAAGATGCTGTAATCTTGTTTCCAACCGAACGTATGGCCTCTCAAAAAAGGCACCGCAGGGTTATTTGAGTTCGTCAAACACACCCAGTGCAATTATTCAACTTGAAATCATACCAAAGCGTGTAATACACTTGTCGGTCTACAAGTGGATACAGCGTCGCTGTCACATTTTGCCTCACTAAGGCATACAAAACGAGGTGCATCAGGTATAGGCTCCAAGAACCACCTGCTTTGGGTTCGGAAAAGATCATAGTTTGGGTTCAAGTAAGTTACCTAATGTGAGTAACATTACGCACCTCACCTTTGTACAATGCATAAGGGCATGTTTTTGTTCCTTAAAAGACACCCGTGTTGACTTTTGCTCTCTCAAACACCCGCCTCACGGGTCAGAGTCTTTGGTTTGTCCCCTGAAGTCCTCCCGACAGGGACTTTATGACTCTTTGTCGCGTGACCTTCTTCGACCCAGATCATACATACGCCTACTTTTCATGCCAAGGCGAGGCAAAACGTGACACTGACAGGGTCTCCTTCAGTGGACTGATGGTTATATGACACGCTCTGGCATGATGCCCGGCTGAACTATTTTGGTATTAGAAGTTGGTAGGAATGGGAACAATAAGTGCTGCCAACGAAGGAACTTATTTTTCTTTTGAACCCAAAAGCAGCAGTTAGACATTCACAACAACCTTATTATATACAAAGTAATACGATGTTGATTGTGTATGGAGACTGTTGGCACACAAATGAATGAGACGGTCCCAAACAGGCTGACGGTACTTCAGGTGAGACATGGAGAGGATACAGTTGGTAACGTACTGAAACCAATAAAGACAGGAGATACCACAAAGTGAAGGACTCAAGGCGTCATCATCTAATAATGCACAGAATGCAGGTGCTCCAGGAAGGAGTAGACTCCCAGAGTAACAGCCAACCAACAAATCAGGACCTTACCACGTGCTTTCTTCTGGCATTCGTCGGTCGAGGCTAACCGCACGTAAACTCTGATCAGTGGAAAGACGTGGCGTCTCTTTTGAAATTGGTTACATGTCAATTAAAAGACCACAAAGGAAAGTAGCGAGTAATGAACCCTAAAGTGGGCCGCAGGCTATTTTTACATGCCGCTGTTTGAATCTTTGAGTTGAATTCTTTTTCCAGCATAGTGTTGTTTAGGTTAGCTTGAAACTAACCCCTCAGCTCATAACCTGAAATCCCACAACATTATTAATGCATAACAGTGGAGCCTTAAGGACCCTGTAGTTGCTCATCTCAGTCAAGGCCCTCCTCTGTTCTGGCATCACAGTGAGGGAATGAGCTCCCCACTGCAGCCAGGAGTCGAGTAGCTGGCTATCTTTTGCCGCAGGCTAAAAACTCACCTTTTCGGACTACATCTTAACAACCTGAGATTGTCTTTTTTGGTTTTTTTGGGGGGAGGTCCAGACTGGTACTGTAATTCTTAAGGGCTCACAATAGTGTAGTTGAAGTAAGGTAAGATTTACCCACCCTTCATTTTTTTTTATTACTCCAGCCCTGTCCACCCTGCATTTGTCACACCAAATGCTGAACAACACGGCAATTCAACACAGATACGGGTTAGCCGCTGATTCCCGCACTCATGTTTAACACATTAAATGTAGTGAGGTTTTTCGGGTAGAATTCAGTTAACCCCGCAATGTATCCTTTTGCATGTTGGTTGTGTAATTATTAGCTGCTTTAATAAGTAATAGTTGATAATTATATAGATTACAGTTAATTATCTTGCTAATGAATTTTAAAACTTGAGAATCTGCTTTAAAATGTTCCCACCAAGGAGTCTCCTTTCCTCTCCTGCCCTCCCCTCAGCTCCCTGTGCTCATCTTATAATATTTTATAGACACATTCTCTATTTACCCACACGGCCACGTACATAAAAACTCAGCACTCGCACCCATTGTCCACACACCTGTCACTTTTCTAAAGTGAAACGCGCAAAGTTAAAGGTCAGCGCTAGCTCAAGGTTGCCTCTCTCTCTCTCTCTCTCTCTCTCTCTCTCTCCCTCTCCCCCCTGAGAGCCCTTTCAAGTGGACACACTTGCACACGGACCGAGACATGACACTACAAAAAGCAGTCTTGGAAAAGGCTAGGAAAGGATCAATGAATAATTTAACCCCTAACATCATATCTCCCCCAGCAGCAATGTATACGCCAACCCCGTGCGCGTCATGTGTGCAGTCTGGGTGCGTATCCGCCTTCATTCTTTTGCGCGGGCCGAGAGGTGGCTATTTCGGCGGTGTAATGTGATGTGTGGGAGTATTATCAGAGCTGTAGGTATGACAGACACACAGCCCGAGAGCCGGCTTCCCGGAATTGCATTTTGTTGGCCGTCTCCAATATGAGACCTGTCACCTCGCTACCTCCAGGCCATGCAAACCGTGATTGAGGCATTTCTGCGAGGTGTCACTGTGAAGGGTCCACGCTTGTGAGGGGTTTTTGTGCTTCTGTCTATCTGCTCGCGTGCGACGGTGTAATAGGCTGGTTTTCATGGTGATGAAGACTTTTATACATTTTCAATCATTCCGCCCTCCCACCATCTTTCCCTTCTTCTCCTCCTCCTCTCCTCCCTCCATCTTCTTCCTCCCACTCTTTTTATTCTCTCCTTTCATTTTTTGTTTGTTTTTGTCACTGCTTCTTTCGACATTATGTTTGCCTCCACTTCTGCCTACATTTTTTTTTTTTTTTTTTTACCTCTCTCCCTTCCACCCTTCCACCCTCCCCATCCCTCCCCCCTGTCCTCCTGTCAACATTGTCATAGCTTGGGAAGCCCTTCAGTGTATTACAGACCTCTCACCACAAGTTCTCTTCATGGCACTTTCTCTTTTTAAATTCAATCAGGCTTCAATGGAGCCCCCAGAACCATTTCAATTTACTACCTGGATGCCGCAGGATGGAAAGTCCTACGCTAACATAAAGGTCTAAATGGAATTGAAGACTAAGGCAGAGGGAAGAGAGATGGAGGAAAGGTGTGGCAAAAGAGAGAGAGAGAGAGAGGGGTGGGGGTGGGGGGTGTATCAAAACGGTGCCACAGAGAGATAACAGCAATGGAGTGGTAAAAATAGAGAGAGGCAGGGGAATTAGGGGAGAGAGGGTAAGAGAGAAAGATGAGGGAAGAGTCTGAAGTGTTACAGGGGATAAGAGAGCAGAGATGACAGCAGGGGAGAGAGAAAAGAGTGCAATGAAGGGTGGGAGATGGAGGGGAGGAGATATGGGCGTACAGTAAAGGAGAAGAGGTGATAAATATAAGCTGTTTTTTTAATCGGGAGAAAATGTGACGCAAAACAGCTCACCTAGTGCCACGTTTGAAGGAATGCGGCAACCTTTAGACGTCTGCGATACTGTGCTGTGCTGGTATGTGTTGGCCAGGAAATATATAACACTGAAATGGGAATGTAAGATGAAATTACTCTTCTGTTACGGCAAAAGAAAATTGTATATATAAAAACCCGTCAGAACGACATTTCCTCACCTGCGATCATATCTTTGAGAACACATCTTAACCGATGCCATTTCCTCACAACAATCCTCCTGACCTCGACTTGCCCACTTTCTTCAACGCAACTTTCCTTTCACTTCTCCCTGTCAATCCTTGCTTCCAGCCTTTCTTGTGTCGTGTGCAGGTTAAGTGTTTTTCTCAGTAGTTTTCTGGCGAATTGAAAAATGCCTTTGCACGATACTCTCTAAGGGATAGTTGCTATTTCAATCTTGCTGAGTCATTCACTTAAGCAGAAGTGTCCTTCGCTGGCTCAGAAGTATACCATCACTATCAACTCTAATTAGAAAAGACGACTGTGTTTGTGTGTACAGTGTGTGTGCACGTGTGCGTGTGCACGTGTGCGTGTGTACTGTGTCAGTCAGTCAGTGTTTGCTAAGGTGAGAAAAGATGCACTTAACACTCATTCAATCAGCTCGACTCCAGACGGTTTATCTGTTGTTCTGTTACTTAACAGCTTGTTATTTTTGCTATTCCTCAGATTCTGTTAAGACTGCTAAATCATAGTGCAGATATTTCCATTAATTAGGTCCAAAGCCTCCTCTCTCCCTCTTCATCCTCGACACCCAAAGGTGTTCAGCTTTTGCTGCGACTGAGAAGTAACTCACACAGAGAAAACATTACGTTTCTCACTCAGAGTCACCTTGATATTCTCATGCATGCATCCCTTACTTTTAACTCATAGTTTTGTTCTGAGACCAAATGTGAGGCCGTGTCGCCACCAAAGTGTTTTTTTTTTTTTTTGTTGTTGTTGTTTTTTTACCAAATATCTGCAATAACGGTTCATTTGTGTTAAAAAAAAAAAAAGAAGCTAATTTCACCGAAAGTTTGTGTTATCAACAAATGCTTAGTGTAAAGATGTCAGCACAGAGTAGAGTACTTCCTCTGGATGATGGGAAGAACGCGAGACGACAGACCAGCTCGTCTGTGTTGGTTCACAAGATTTTTTTTTTTGTGGGTTGGGAAACATCTCGTCGAGTGCCATCGTTTGGTTCAAGAGCTGAAGTCGGACAGAGCCCAGTTGAAGGAGTAGTGTCATGTGAGCGGGACACAGTTTGAAGTGTTGCTCTGGAAAAATGTGACACTAATTACTGGGAGGCCATCAGCTCGGAGGACTGTCTCGTCATTTGTCTGAGGTGTGCAGAGGTGAAAAAGATGTGACGTTAGGTCTTCTTGGCAGTCGTCCGGCTCCGCCATCACACATCGAGACTCTTGGTAAAAACTGACAGTGACGAGCCCAGCGTTTTACCCAAAGTTTAACGTTTTACAACATTCAACGACCGGCAAACAAAACACCGAACTCTCAGTGCTCAACGCTCAGCACCTCGTCACGCTGCTGGAGTTCTATAAAACGCAACTCTCCCATTAACAACCATTTCAAAAATACGCTGCGCTCAGTGAAAAATGCTTCGGTGGGCACAGTTCTGTGTTTAAACTTTAGTCGTACTGGGATCCAAAGAAAGTAATTTCAACATTTCTGGCAAGCTTCTCTTAAATTAAACTGCCATGGTGAAGGCTCTGTAAGATGAACCATGGGCACTGTTTAAGTAAGAATAGGACTCGCGTTATTGATAATCTATATTATAAATAATTGCTGTATTCTACTCTGTCTGCTTTGTTTTTTTACTTCCTGCCTCACTTCAATCTGTTTCCCCTGTGGGAAACCCCTTCAAGCGGCACTTGCTAATCAGAATTGTTTTATGAGGAGGAGAGACTTCAAATTCTAACGCATCAAGCATGGTACAATCAGACCAGATACAGTGTTTCTCTGCACCTGCCTTCCTCACTGGAGAATTATGTCTGTCTGAACGAAACAATTGCTTGTTACCAGAAAAATAAGCATTTGACTGGGCCATACACCCATCCACTCACAGCCATCAGCGGGGCCATCACCTGCCTCTCTGTCTGTATCGACTGACCTTGTACAGTGGGCACAAAAGCAGTAATTTAGCCCCAGTTCGCTCCTATTGTGACATTCAGGCACCTTTGCCTCTCTCTAGTTGCAATGGCTTAATGTAGCATGTGAGAGAGCTGAGCCTCCCCTTGCGTCCCACTGCTCTCCTCCACTCACAGGACAGTAAACACACAAAAAAATCACAACACTTAGCTGCAATTAAAAATTAATAGGGGATGTGCTCTATGTTCCCCAGGGAAGGTTTGGTAATAACCAGCCTTTGTACAAGTTTGTGCCTCAGGTCTTAAAATATTGTGACTATTAGTGGTCGGGGAGCACTTCAGTTTTTATATCATTAAAGCAGAGTAGTAGATAAATATTAAAGTCTTACAGACATTAAGGCAAATCAAGACTTCATATTAAGCAGTATATAATTGTTTCCTCTGTTGGATACAGCTACTTTTTTGTGTCACAATAACTGACGTTCACCACCCATTACAGTTCCACTAAATAAATTTGTGAGTCTGTCTTTATGCCAAAAATTCTTTCTTCCATAAAGCTGACAGCAGAGACAGCGCATTATATAAGAAGTCACTTAACTAAAGTAACAAAATAAAGAATAAGACCTGGTCCAGTGAAAATTTGGAGGCTGTAGTGAACGGCAACGAACCAGCAGTGGACAGCTCTGCACCCCTGCTGCTATGATTTCCCTGCCTGAGGCAATACACCAGAGAAAGTGGGTGTTTCTGAAACCAAGTTTCAGTAGATTTGCAAAGCTAAACCAACTCCTTATGCAGACTATTTTTAATCTGGTAATTTAAAAACCTGGGCAGTAGATGTGCTTCAGAAGTTTTATTAAACCAACTAAACTGGACTTTATTACTAGTACATTTCTTCTTCCTGACTGAGGTGACTACATGATTTATTCTTATTACCTCATATTACTTCTGACTAAATGCCAAGTTATCAGTGACTTAAGGCTTTATGTGGCAGTTAAGGTTTAAAGAATAGAGGTAGTACCTGATTGTGTGCATCTGGACCTTCACAACATTACTCTTAGAGGAAAGACTAATGAGAGACATAGTCTTGGGTAAAAGTAGAGCAGTAAAGAGATGGAGGGTGGAGAACACGGTTGGAGTAGCTGGGCAGCCGCAACAGTAAAGGTGGTGATTTGTCTTTGAGGCTGTGTGGTGTTGGCATTGGCAGCGTCAGCTAAACAAGGCCGTCTCATTTCCTGTTGTCTGCAGGAAGCAGCTGTCTGCTAGCGCTACTGCCGCCACTGCCACTGCTCAGAGCCCCTGGTCATCAATCTCCCCGTTTTAATTGGTCTGCACCACACCGCGACAGGCCAGCACACAAGCATGCACAGATATATCGACGGCAATACGTGCAGAGTGCACGCAGTACACGTGTGGGATCACACTCGTGTACAGAATGCACTGCATGTACTTCTGCTGCCAATACACAGATATACACCTGCTCTCTACCACGTTAAGTATATATGACGTGCACATTTGCGATTTCACTGTGGACATGAATAGAGAGCGCACATCGGAAAAATAGGTCCTTAAAATGCTTCAAAAAGTCTACGGCAATGAAACGCTGAGCTGGGCGAGTTGTTTTGCGCGACGTTCACCTTACAATAGGGTCACAATGTCACTGCCCAAGACAGAAGAAGGTGTGTCAGCTCAGAATTGCAATCGGGATGGTTTTCTTTGACTTTTTGCGGTGTTGTACACCATGACATCCTCCTCCGGGGTCAGACTGTGAGATTCTGAGGCGTCTGAACCAAAACATTTGGTGCAAACCACCTAAACTGTGTGTTTCTCGCCGTGACAACGTGCCAGCGTTGAAAATACAGTTATACCCCCACAACAACACAATCATTGGTCCCTTCCGCTCCTACATACTGGATTTGGCTCCCTGCGACTTTCTGTTCCTCAAAAATTGTACACAAATATTGACGCGCAAGATTCACGTCCATCTTCAAATTGCAAACGCACATGGACCGCTGTTCACAAACACGTGTGTAACTCATGATGTTGATCAAGTGAGGTAACTTGGAATACTCACCATGGCTACAGCTTCTCCCGGCTCTATGCACATTACTGTGCTCTATGAACATCTTGATTGCCCCTCGGAGAGCATCTCTCTGGCTGCTTTATAGACCTTCCCGGGAAACAATGGCAGCTCCCATGATGGTTTTACTATGATACGGGGCTATCAGGTTTACAGCTGTAAGCCTTACTTCCACAGAACACTCTGGTCATAATATTTCATTCTCTAATAAGCTTTGTTGACATTTTGACTTTGGCTCAGGTATAATTAAAGACAATACCAATGGCTCCATTGTAGTCCAGTGTCCTAGTCAGCCAGGACCCACTACATGGCCCAGAAACTAAGCAGTTAAATGTAATTCAGCCGTCACTTATATACAACTGTGTGTTTCCTATTGTGACATTTAGAAACTTTTATTTTTTATTTTTTAAATGGCCTGATTTACAATCAAAAACTCCATGAGCAAGTGGTGCTGGTCAGTAATTCAGTTCTACAAGTCCAGATATGCAACACTTACAGTATGTATGTCACTGGTTTTTAACACACTTTAAAACTACTGTAATATCCAAACATAGATTCTATTTTTGATGGATTTAAAAAAATCTTTAGGACGGCCAAGGACACTCGGGTAGTAATAAAAGCATGATTCTGTTCATGCCGTATACCTGCCTTCAATTTCGTAAGCGATAGCTCACACAAGGTTTTGATGAATGGCAGTCTGTAGCCAAGGTTACATCTAGTAGGGAAGCTTTGCCATGAAAACCGTTTTCATTCAAATGAAAGCAGCTAATCTGTTTTTCTTCTGTGTGTGTTGGGGTCAAGCACAAAATAATAGGAAACAGTCGAGATTAATATATTTCATCTAATGCGATTCATCTAAGGCAGCACGGTGGTGCAGTGGTTAGCATTGTCGCCTCACAGCAAAAAGGTTCCAGGTTCAAATCTGGTCCTAGGCCTTTCTGTGCAGAGTTTGCATGTTCTCCCTGTGCTTGCGTGGGTTCTCTCCGGGTTCTCCGACTTCCTCCCATCATCCAAAAACATGCACCTCAGGTCAGGTTACCTGGCACCACGCTAGTGGCAGCCTGCTGCAGCAGTTCCCCCCCGAGAGCCCTCCCTGCTGTAGCGAGGAAACTTCCCCTCGGGATTAATAAAGTGAAATAAAAAAAAATAATAATCAGCCACAGCGGTCCATATGGAGTCTGTGTACAGTGTGGCTCCACGAGGATGGACCTCTGGTTTAAATTCTCTTAATGCCGCTTTTCCAAGGTTCTGATTATAAAGCCCATTTATACCTGCTGCTGTAAGCATGTGGACACACTCACTCATCTCATTTCCATAATGCATTTGCATCTTTTTGTCTTTTCTTCTCTTACAAAAACACAGGTCCCCCCCCCACGCACGCACGCACACACACACACACACACACACACACACACACACACACACACACACACACACACACACACACACACACTCTAAAAAGCCCCTCAGCGCATGTGATGCAGCGTCGGGGGCAAGAGCAGGGTATGAACGGCAGGGGAGTCTGACAGAGGCGTGGGCAGTGTGTGGGAAGGCTATATGAATTTCACCGGGGATGGATGAAAACACATGCTCACACACTTAATCATTACTCACAGTTTTGTCACATTAACAGCAAAACCCTGTACAGGTTACAGATGGTACACACCTACTGGAATCTTAATTCTTCCTCAAAACCGGTTTGTGATGAAGAAAAAAAGGTGTCAGCCCGTCCTGCAGGCAGAGCTGGCAGAGACAGCTGACACAGTGCCATCCTGTGGTGCTGCTGCTCATTGCGTGCTTGGGAACACTTCACTGAAAAGTACAGTACATATATTTTACAAAGCAACACATCCTGTGGATGAAAAGGTGTTCAGGATCAAACCACGGACATACAGAACGTGATTTGTCTTCATCCATGATTTCATATTTCTAAGTCTTTGATGCAGCTGCTGCAGAGACTCCAAATCCTCTTGAAAAGGTCTTTATAGTCTCAGGTGTGACTTCATTAATGTAAAACCACTGTACAAATAATTAAGCAGTGCGTACTGGAGTGTGTAATGTTCCCACGGAATCAATATGAGTACGAATGTGCAGTTGGACCACAATTAAAAGCTGCCATTCAAGCATTTATTGTGATAAGTTGGAATAAAAGCTGATGACGGTTGTGCCATAAAAACCCACAACGTGTCCCCATCCATTAACATCCTTTTATGAGTTTGAAATCCTGCTCATGTGACTGCAGCAAGTAAGAATAATATAGATAAGTGCTTTCAAGGGTCCTGGATGTGGGGTATTGATGTTCTGTATTGACATGGGACTGTGCATTTTTATGTCAGTCAATGAGTGTGTGTGTTAGTGTGACAAAGACAGGCTGATTTAGTGGCACGGACGCAGGTACACACACACACACGCACACGCACGCACGCACAAACACTCGGCCTCCCTCCTTCTCTCTCACTTGGCAGAGGTTCAGTTTGTCCTTGGTGTGTGACAGGTCTTTACAGAACAAGCCTTCCTCTCTGGGCGGTGAAATCAGAATTCACCGTAGCTGATAGATTCGTGCCTCAGGGGAATTCTGGGAGATTTAAAAATGCTGAGTCCCTAATCGATCTCAGCACACTCTTATTCTTCTGTCTTTCTTAAATCTTTGTCTTTATCCCATTTCTCTTTCGGCATCATTACGCCGCTGCCGCAGATGGAGATAGATGATGGGTTCCCAACCCTTCCCATTTAAAGAAGCATTTGTTACCTTAGGTTTAGTTTCGACTGGTAAATGATTTCGGAGCTGTCCCCGTCTGTTCTCATTTGTTTTATCTATCTGAGAAAATCAAACCATGGCTTTCTCTGAGTAACCAGAGACACATTAGGATACAGCGGGTTCACTCATTAGCCAAATTCTTGTTAGCATAAACACATAATGTCTGTCAGGAATGTTATCTCTTAACGTATACACATAGGGCATGGCATCTACAATTATCCAGCTCCAGACCCTGGGGTCTGACATCTGTTTCCTAATGACAGATAATTACATGCTGTCAAGTGCAATCATCTGCAGTTGCTGCTAAGAAACTGGGTTTGGAGTGCAACTGGTGCAGCTATGTTGGATCCAGAGGAGACAACTCGCCCTGAGCAGAGTGCGGAGATGCAACAGCTCACTGAATCTGAATATGAATCTGAGTACGTAGGCTGAGTGGTTTTGTGTACTTGCATGTTTTTGAAAGTGTGTAAAGATGTTTGTGGGTGGGATCTGTTGCCTTCCGAAGCCACTCTGTAGTCTTCGATTGGAACAAAGTGATTCAATCTACATTTTGTGTTTGCCAGGTCATTATAGTGGTTGTGCCTCTGAGAATCTTCTGGAAGGGATTTCTCAAACATAACCGCAGCAACAGGAGCAATGAAATCACACACTTCCTAATCACCTGTTTAAAAACTCATTTTATGAGGCGCGTTTCATGAATTTGATTGTACCTTTTAACGCCGATAGTGAAGTCAGTCGTTTTTACTGTTTCTCAATCCAAAATGCAGAGAACCGAGCACGTTGTCAACTAGCAATTATTCATTAATTCAATTATCTCCAATTTATTTTCCCGATAATTGAATTAATTTATAGAATATAAAAAATTACATATATTTAAAAAAAACTCAATGGTTTCTTTGGTGAGACCAACAGCCGCAAAACAAACAATATTTATTTTACCATCACATGACACGTCGTAAAAGACTATGACATCGTTAGAATCCAAAACGTTGAAATCAGAATTATATTGCATTTCGACGGGAAAAAAATGCAATTAATCAACTATAAAAGTAGTTTCCAACTAATTTCCGGTCAGCATGTCAATTAACTGACCCACTGCTTCAGCTCTAGTTGAATGGCTCATCACAGTTGCAGTTAGTTATTGAACACAAATTTCAATACAGGAACCATGACAAGTGTTACGTGTATTATTTCATGACACACATTGTTGAGTCTCTTAGGACAGCACGGACAGATTTGTCCTTTTGCTGATTGTTCGAGACTAAATCTACATATATTCAAGCATCCGCCCTGCTCGAGTCTCATTGAACAGTTCGAGGACCAGAGCATTATATATTGTATTTATTGTTGTGCAGCAATCATTACGACAATCAGGAGATCAATTAGCATCACCAGAAGGATTTAAGTCTAATTCCCTTCTTGTAATTAACACCCACTCCATGCTTTGCTGCCTTCCAGTCAGAGTGTAAATGTGTACGTCTGTACGTGTCAGAGACGATAAGCAGATCATTTGAGGTTATAAAGATTTCATGTGCCGTGGCGAGACCTCGCTGCGGTGATGCCTCTCTGTCTCCTCACCGCTTCCGCAGCGTCTCCTTAGCGTCTCCTTAGCGACTCGGCTGACACCTCGGCAGCGTACAGCTGCCGCATGGTGGTTGGAGCGTTTTGTTGTCACCTCGCGATGAAGCCGACATTGTTAACGTCACATCGGGCCAAATTATATCAGCAATGTAAGCTGAAGCAGACAGCTTCACCGAAATCCTTTGAAAGGACTGAAAACATCTTATGAATGGGTGATGGTTTCTCAGGTAAATGGAGGCTCTTTTCTTTAAGAAGACATTTATGGATTTGTCTACCATTAAATTGACTTTTATACAGTGTGGTATTCTCATGGAGTGAGTCAGGCTGTTACCTGTGCAACTGTGCATTCACATTTATTTGAGTAAAATAACAAGGATTGAAGGATATCACCTGCTTATTTAAAGCAATGTTACCTTGCCCTTTAAAATATGTCTGAAATGTGCTTTGACTATTAAATGTTAAGAGACTAGATTTGTTCAAGGGAACAAAACACAGTTTTTTTTCCCCCACTGCCAATGCAGAGGGAATTCAAGCTGCACGAGTTGAGGATCTATCAGACCCGGTCATTTTCTGTTCTCTTTTGCAGTAGCTCGTGACAACCAGGGAATATTTAGACCAATGTAAAGTGAGCTCAGCGGTAGCCTTGAGAGATGAAATGAGGCTAGCTGTCATTCTTCAGTGAGAGGTTAGTCTGTCTGCCCATGTTTCTGCGTAGGAGGTTTGGCTTGGAGTATCTGCAAATGGCCTTCTACAGCCTGCAGTCGAAGTAGTTCTGAGTTTTGAAACAAGTTGATGGCTTTCGAATGAGTATATTTATGCGTGTGTGTTATTTGCCATCATTTGTTATCACCACCATCATCATCATCAGGAGCTGTTATTCTCTCTACAGTATGCCGTGCCATCAGGAAGGCAGACGATTCGAAGATGTAATGATAATCACATGGCAGATATTTTTGTTCAGGATCCATTTGAAAATCACTGCTCTGCTCCTGTTTTATCCATTTTCATTCAAAGAACGGTTTGTTTAATGCCTGTTGTCTCGCTTACTAAACCTACAACTCTTAAAATGTCTGCTGACACGGGCTCTTTGGGCTGTGTAACTATAGTGGGCCCCGGCAGTGCTTTTAGCCCAGTTATCTTGGGTAGACTTCCTTGTATCACCAATGGGCTCGGTATCCTGGAGAAGAGAGGCCTGCGGCTTGTCGCCAGATGGCCGTCTGGATAGACAAAGCCGTTTTACTGCCTCGTCCCTGCTACATTACTCAAACGTTATCACCCCTGCCTACAAAAATCCATCTGTGCTCACACACTAACTTAAAGATCCATCATTTTGACACTTGTATTGAAACAATGACAATAATGACAGCATGCGATGGATCGCAGAACAGCGTGATGCACGTTTAAACTGGCAACTTTTATCCGAAGATCGATTTCTGGAAATGAAGTTGTCAGCAAAAATGGTATTTTTCTTTGTAAAGGAGGAGGTTTTAAATTGTGCTCTCTACATATTTATACTGAGAAGCTCTATATCTGGCCCCCGTTGTTTTGCAAGCTTGACGTTTTTAATGAGGCCACAGAAGAGTTTTTCCTACTTAACTTTCTGTTGTGGTAGACTTTCACTGGGAATCAATGAAGGATTTAGAATAGGTTTAGGTTCCTTGCTCGCCCTGTCTCTCTTTTGCTCAATCTGACACACAAGGATGCACATACTCACCCACACACGCAAGCGCACACACACATGCAAACACACTGCCTCAGCTCTTGCTGACTAATTGGGTTCAGATGCTGAATAGTGCTATCTTCCAGCTTGTGCTCGTTGTGGGTTTTTCTGCATGTGTTTTTATTTGTGCGTGTGCATGCTCGTGTTTGTACGTACATGCAAGCTTAGCTTCAGCTAATCAATCATCCACCTCCATCGACCTGTATTCCTGCATAGACTGCGTGTCCCCGGTAGTCTGCAGTGCTGCAGCCTTCTGGCTCTAACCTCCACTTCACTTCACTCCTGCTTTCTACAAATTGCCACGTCCAATCAAATCCCCATCCAGAGTCATCTTTGCAGCTGCAGGCCTGAATTATGCTCATCTTCTATCCTATCAAGATTCTCCCACAGAAAACATTTTCTCTTTCTTTGTCTCTGTACGTTCGCTATGTCCGTTAAAGGTCCCGTAGGTCAAATAATTCTTTTGTGAGGAGTTTGATTTATTTGTGCATTTATATGTTCGGAACACTTGAGAAGGCACTTACTCTTGCATGGTTTGCCCTGTGGTGTGTGTGAGACAAGGCCAGTGACCAGTGATTCTCTGACAAACGAGGTGTGTGTGCGCCTCCACAAACCCATACATAACTGTCTGACCCTATCTGACCAACCAGACACCAGCTTCGGGGAAAATTCAGAGAGCGTGCGTCCTTATTGGTTGATAATACTAACACTGTAAATAGCTCCGGCATTAGCACTTATTCTACCATATAGAACTACTTTCTTTTTTGTTCTGCCGTACGCATTCACTACTGCACACACATCTGAGAGTTAGCTAGTATAACTAAAGTCTTGCCTTAATGGCTCTGAGCAACTTCACTGGAGCAGTTTAATCTAACTGCCGTGCTCAAAGGCACCTTGAGAGGCGTTTATAGCTTTCCAAAATTAGTTCCCAAGGCAGATCTTACCCCTCCAATTAATGCTGGACTCACTGATGCAAAGTTAGTGTTGCTGGTCCCAATCCTGCATGTCCTTGCTCCTGTGATAACATTTCAAACATTCGGGGTTTTCATTAGCCACCATTCACAGCAGATGCTTGTCTGTTCTAATGTCTTGACTGTCTTTCCCCTCAGATTCATTCAGGAGATAGAGATGAACATGGGGCCAGGCCAAGCCAAGCAGTGCCAGCTTCGAGCTTTCCTCAGTTACTACATTAACGACCTCTTCCTCAACCAGGTTAGTGAAATGACAGATTGATGCCTTTTATACTGTCCGACAAAGTGTCGGTGTACTCGAAGCAATGTTTTAGCGAGACCTTGTAGCTTTCCCAGAAAATGCAATTCTTCACATTAAAAACCTCAGCTATGTCACGGTAAATAAAAGACCATTTTCTATTTCTCATCTGTTATTGAAAGTCACAGTCTGTTCTTGTTGCTTAATAGCTGGAGAAAAAAAAATGCTGTATTGTGACTATAAAAAAAGAAATCCAACAATGCTGTTGTGGTGCTGGTAGTACTGAAAGTCATCTCCTCTAAATGTTTGGATGTACTTCAGAATTCTCAACACTAATTAAACTAAAAAGACAGGGGCACTGCTGGGACCACTGTATTTTTCAATCTTCAAAAATATTGCCTCTATATCTGTCCTAACCCCAGCAACACTTTAATTTCCAAGTGTTTGGTTCCCCATTGGTGGCCACTTCAATGGGTAGAAGGTAGATAGAGCGCTTACCATACCATATACCATATACAATACCAATACCATAAAAAGAGAGAGGATTTCTGCATGTTTTTCATGTTTTGTTTGGCGAGTTTTAAACCGCTTTATAAACTTAGTGTGTACGAATATAATTGTAATCCTGCCTCATGCAAATATTTGTCCCTAAAGTTTTGTCATGATTTATTTCTCCTTGGAATTTGCTTATGCAATTTGTTTTTTTCAAGCAACCATCTGGAACCGAGCAGCGTTTTTACATGAAATATAGGAGACCATTTTGAAATACAGTGACGGGTGGGAATATGGTCACCTCCAGTCAAATCAAAACTAACAGTCGAGTTATTTTTTTGAGAGAAAGATGGATTACTGTAGCATGGAGTTGTGTGCCACTTTTATAATACTTTAACTCTTGGTTGGTTCACTGAACCGTTAGGTGCGGGCAGAAATCAATAAGGAAATCGAAGTTGTGAGCAAGGGAGCTGACCCTTTGAAGATCCTCGCCAGTGCAGATACCATGAAGATTCTGGGTGTCCAGAGACCCCTGCTGCAGGTGAGGAACATCCAACATATTCAAAACACACATACTTACATGGAGAGAACAAATGGTATTTAAAAAATCTGTACAATTTAAGGCCATTCAGTTCAACATCACAAATTATGGCCTCAGAATTGACCATAAAACAACCGACTTAACAACACGTCACTTTTGAATTGGACATTAATTATAAAGTCTTTAATGATGTAGTGTCCTTCAGTTATATATTTACATGCTTTTACCCGTCTCCTTTATCTGAATACAGCAGTTCAAACTTTAAACTCTGCATTTGAACAGTCTATGACTTTTTGGTGATGCGAGTTCACACACACACACACACACACACACACACACACACACACACACACACACACACACACACACACACACACACACACACACACACACACACACACACACACACACACACCGAGTTTGTGTGTTACAACTATTCATGTGAGGAGTTAGAGAGGTTTAAAAAAAAACAACAAAAAAAACACAATACATGTTCGTTTGACACAGTTTCCCTCGTTTACCCCTGTTCAATGGAGGACAGCTCTGTTGAGTACACTCACCTCGCAGTTCTTTGTGATCTCTGTTGGTTCAGGGGCAGACACACACACACACACACACACACACACACACACACACACACACACACACACACACACACACACACACACACACACACACACACACACACACACACACACACACACACACAAACACGCTCGCACACACGCAACACACACTCCCGACCCTCACGGTTTCTCTCTCAGATCATTATGTCCACCCTGCCACCTGTCTCACAGGATCATAATTGCAGCTGAAATAGTGCTTGATCTTATTTGAATTTCTAGCTGGTCACAGTGTATGACACACACACACACACACACACACACACACACACACACACACACACACACACACACACACACACACACACACACACACACACACACACACACACACACACACACACACACACACACACCATAGCAGTGTCACTGCATGGTCACTCGAGCAGACAAGGAATATATTTTTACCTTGCTTTTACCTATTTCAATTTTCTGTATGTGTCTACAGGTGAAACAAACAGCTCACTCAAATCACGCAAGGAAACTTGTCCCTCCGCTCTTCTAGTGGTATCTTGTCATGGAGATTTAGTTTCAGATACTCCAAATCAAATGTGAAATTTTTTGTCCAGAGAAATAAAAACTGTTCATTTTAACTAAGAACTAGAAAACAAAAATGAAATAAACTGATATTGACTTCCTTATTGACGGCACCACATTTTAATCACAGGCTCGTTTTTGGCAGTCTTTTTTATTCAAAACAGGCTCATGGCAGGTTGAGGATTACAAATGTGCCAAAGTTAAAATCCAGACAGTTGGGATGATTTGTCTCAGCTGTCAGATTCTGTCCATGTTTGGTGGAGTATGGCTCTCTATGTCTACAGTATTGTAAAAGTGTATGTTTTGTATGCACACAATTTTTACATATCTGTGTGTGTGTGTGTGTTTATTTGTCTGTGCAGTTGCCAGGGAAGACAGTGCTGTGGGTGTTTGTGTTGCAGACCTTGATTATGTGTTTGTCAGTGTATCTCTGTGTATGTGTGTGTGTGTGTGTGTGTGTGTGTGTGTGTGTGTGTGTGTGTGTGTGTGTGTGTGTGTGTGTGTGTGTGTGTGTGCGCGCGCGTGTGTGTGTGTGCGCGTGTGTGTGTGTTTTGCTTTCTGTTTGTTTCTGTCAGAGCTTTCCTGTCTGTGGGCTTGGTTCTCTCACTGGGAGGGAACAGCAGTGGCAGTTCATTACAGAGAGAGAGGCCGTGGGCGTTCGGAGTTCAGCAGGGTTTGTTTACGGCTCGGGCCCCTCCTTGACGAGGAGTTCAGCATCTTGCTAATTATGCTGCTGTGGCTAATGAGCCTTTATGCTGATAGTGGAGAGTGCACTAAAACACTCCTTTTGTTTGGGCTTTTTGCCTTTTTTAATTGGGCTGAATAAAAGAGCCTTGCATGCTTCTCCTATTGCCATTCACATTCAAGGGTCAGGGTGGCATTTGTGTGCTTACGGCACTTTTTCTGTGTGCATGTTTGCAGCTATGTGAATTGGTTTTGGCACCTGTGTGTGTGCGGTTGCGTTTTTCATCTCCAATTTGAGAGCCATCCCACTGTTTTCTTTGATTGCCTTCATCCACAGTGTCTCTGTCTCTTCCTCGGTGCAGAGTCTTTATTCACTTAGTTGCCGTGAGAGCTTTTGATTGAGCGGTTTGACACTACATATCCAGAAAGTATAGGTTTTTGAACTCGTGTCAGGAGCTCCTAACCGGTCAGGTGATGTTTCTATCCAGCTCTGTGACTGCGGTAGATAATTAAAGATTAAAAAGGTGTGTGTGCATGTGTCTTTGTGTCTTTATATCCAGCACTGCATGTGCCCCTTTAAGTCCCACGATACTTTCCGTGCCAGGTGTTATCAGAGAGAGACACACACACACTGCGGCATCACAACCAGCATGGTTGACGGGAGAGCTCAATATTGCTACACCACATTAAACACTCTCTCTCGTGCACCTTGGCTGCAGCCACATATGGGAAACCATAGGGGAGCACGTTTCATAGACACATCTGCTCTCTGCAGCCACTGAAGCACACATTAATGTGTGTAACAGTTTGAATTGAAGGAAGATGGTAGCATTTGGGGTTTGCTATGTTCTGGAAGGGAGTTGGGGAGTTTCGAGCCAAACAGAGATGTATCAGCACACATGCATATGCCAGTGGACGCTTTACTAAGAGTCGTGCATTCACAATAAGGCGACACTGCTTTTTTTCATATATCAACACAGGATGTATTTTTTTTTTATTATCCCTCTGCTATACAATATGGGATAAGGTTACTAACCCTGGTCAATTTTTGCTCCCCTCTTGCATCATGGCCAGAATATTTATGAACATATTTCCATAAGATTAACTCCTGGAGTGCACCCATGTTATTAAATACATTTATGTCGTATGAATTATTTGACCCTTTGTCAGTGATATCTCTGCAGCCTGAAATGGACAGAGTGACTTTGTGGAAACACTGCACAAGAGTCAAGGTGAATGTCACGCCTTATGTTTGCTTGAGCAGCCTATATTAAGCAATACTCATGCAGTCTGGGCTCGGGCTAATAAGTAATAATGATATGGGCAATGATTTCCCTATCGCGAGGCACCAGTGATGTCAAATACTGCTTTTATATATATCATGTACATATATTCTATAATAATGATATGATTATGAGCCTGACACTGGCTATATATTGTCCACTAGGAGCACGAGATAAGGACCGGCTGGGGCAGTATATAGTTCAGTGGGAAAGGTTAATGTCCATCCATGTGTCTGTGACAGCACAGCCTGGACTGATAAGTCCCCAGTGGGGCAAGAAGAAGGTAGCCAAGCTAACAGACAGCAAACATCTATCTGTTAATCCTTTTCTGTCGGTCTTTCTTGCTCAATTGATCTTTTTGTTGCTCTCCACCCTTTCATCTATTGTCACCACAGTTATTCCCATTTTATTATTGTTGTTCTTTCCTTTCTTTGTCACGCGCGCTAAACTCCCAACAGCATAGTCACACACAAACATGCACGCTGCTAGCCTTAGCGGTGTGATGCTATCTGTCCAGCTTTGTGTTGCCACTGATTGATTAATTTAATTAAAGTTAGATGGAGGGAAAGGAGTGTGGGGAGAGAGGGAGAGATGGGGGATAGAACAGAAGAATAGAGCAGGATAGGGAGGGTATGGTCACTCTGCTGGATAGCTCTGGAGATTGGCTCCATTAATCTTGGTGGAACCACCCTCCAGTGTCCCCTTTCCACGCTCACGTTGTGACACACTAACATACAAGCATACACACAATGTGCGCATGCAGCCATACACGAGTGCAATGAGACAAATTGACCGAAACAGCGAGCAGGTGACGACGTTTCTCCGGCCCCGAAGACGGCGGCGTCGAGCCACCTGGACGCCCGCTCATACGCCGTCTCCAAAGAGAGCCTGCAAGCGCTGATCAATTGTTTGTGTGCTGCTTGTTTACTTCATCAGCCAAGACCACATCAGAGCCATAATTACAACACACACTGGCCACTATCTTTCCTGTTAAGTGTCATTCAGCTTTGTCCCCAGTGTCTCCACACAATAGCCGCTAACTAGTCCTTTTGTGTGTGCATATTATTATAGTAATTGTGCATTTGTTATTCATACGTGCTTGTAATTGCCTGCTTTTTGGGGGGGATGTTTGTATGCAAACATAAGTTGTTCCAGAACCAGATGAAAACTGATTTCATTCACCCCCCATCAGCTGCCAGAACACTCACTGTACTGCAGATATGTTCGGCTGCCAATGGCCTGCTAATGATGTTGACCTTTTAAATTTCATATTCACATGTAGCTTTGTGAGAGAGGAGGGAGGAAACAACCATGCACACATGCACGTGTTAATTGTGCATGGACCCACACACCCACCTCCAGGAACTGTAATGACACTGACCTTTTTATTTGTGATGATGTGTGTAGGCAATGTTTATTTGTGTGTGTGGTTTTTTTTGTGGTTTTTTTGGGGAGGGGGCGGGTGGGGGGGGGGGGGCGCTGATCGCTTCTTCTTGATTGGCTCCCTGCTGCCCTACACACAGATTCACACAGTGGAGATGGTGGTGGTGATGCTCTTTATTAAGGAGACTCTCGTCTCAGAGTTCCCATCAACAGACCCGGCAATCACAACACAATACACCTGTTAGTCGCATCGGCCTCGCCCTGTGATTGGGACACAAGTGGGAGTGGAAGGAAGGAGAAGAGAGGGTGTTGAGGTGGTCGATGCGCACACACACACGCACGCACGCACACACACACACACACACACACACACACACACACACACACACACACACACACACACACACACACACACACACACACACACACACACACACACACACACACACACACACACACACACACACACACACACACACACGTGAACACAAGATAAACACACACCCACACATGCTGCCTCCACACACTGAGAAATGAACACCACTAATATTACCAAGAAACACGACCGATATTTATTAGTGAAAGGATTCTCAGGACAAACTGCACAACATTCGCTTTAATTCTGCTGAAACAGGCCTGTTCACAGTGAAAGAAATAATATAAATGCTTTCCCATTTAGTTCAAATGTTTTCTGGAGCCCTCCACTGCCACATCTGTCATGAAATGGATTGTGCCTAAGCATCCAGTTGACAATTTTACAGCTGTTAAGAATTATCAAGCAGTGAGGCACCTCAATGTAAAGTACCTCTCTCACTCGCAGCAGTTCTGGCTGCACTTGAAATGAGTCCCTTCAATCTCCTTCTCCTCCTCTGCTAAGACAGACAAAGTTGTAATCACTAGGACAACACGGCGTTGTCCTGAGATTATTGGATTTTATGTTCTCATCTGGGTAGTAGTGCCTTTAAAACATATTTATTATTTAATTATTGTAGACTACTTTTTTTTTTCTTCTACTAAATGGGTTTAAATCCTGATAAATTCTATGACAATTTTTTTGATTTTCACTCACCTCGAAGCCTTATTTCTGTTCTGCCTCCTTCCGTACCGCTCAAGGTGTAACACTCCCCAACGCCCACCTTTGCCTGGTTATCTCACACCAAACACATGTACTCCTGAGGCTCACACCCAGCTGCCCCGGGCCTCCAACCTGCCTCCGCCATGGAGATGTTCCCCTTTTATACAAATGTGACACAGCTACGCTTTGTTTGTAGTTTATATATATATATATATATTTGATATTTATATCAACATAATAGCTATATATTATAAAGTGTGTGTGTATGTGTGTGTGTATGTGTGTGCGTGCGTGCATGCATGGTCTCTGTGTCTAGTAAAAGAGACAGCATTTAAATGAGCAAAGAAAACAGACTGAGCAGCTACAGCCAGAGGGAGTACAGGTTCACACCATACAGTGTTACCACAGGCAGAGCCTCGGCGTGTAACAAGACATAATCTTTGCCTTTGGAGTGAGTCAGTCAGAGAGAGAGAGAAGTTGAAATGACAGCTCTACCACAAACATGCCTTTTGGCTTGAAGGAAAAAAGGTTTTTGGCTGTGGGTCCCCGATAAAAGTTCCTGCTTGAATAATTTTTAAAAGCAAGTTTACTGCTCTGAATTTGCAAATCTTTACGTTGCTGTGAGCACACACAATGCTTTGCGTGTCAGCATGTGTGTGTGTGTGTGTGTGTGTGTGTGTGTGTGTGTGTGTGTGTGTGTGTGTCAGTGGCTCCATATGGGCCTAATGAAGCACAGAAAGGAACATGCACAATCCACAGAATGCCTTAAATTATATTATCATTTGTCTTTCACTCTCACGTCCAAACTTGTATTGACTCACACAAACCACAGACGGCTCAAATCCAGTTCCTGTGATACACAACTCGCTGACAATTATTAGTAGATAATGATCAAAGATGATCAGGACATTCAGTCCTCTCATTTCCTTTAGAAGCTCAATAATACAAAGCCAGATGTAGAAAAAAAACAACAAAAGGGTTATGAGATGATTATTCAAATGGATTTTTAGGTCACTACAGGGACTTAAAAAGCAAATCTGAACTCCTGGGTAATTAGCATATGCAGAAGCTCCACACATCATCCTGCATTTTCTGTTTGTGCGTGGGTGTGAAACGGGTGTGTGGAGTATAGAAGCCCATCTGTAATCGTTCAAGTGTGATATTGCTCCTCGTCTCTCAATTAGAACCCTTGCAGAGCTTAATGTAGTGTTGGTGTTACAGAAGGGATGAGGGTGGAGGTGAAAGGAAATATGTTTTTCTTTTAATAACTCAGTTTTGTCCATCCAGAATAGCTTTATTTTACAGTAGAATGTTGATCATGCTGTACTGTGACCATCAAAGCTGATTCCACAAATAGATTGTTTCTTCCTTTTCATTCTTTTACTTCCCCAAGCCCCAAATTGAACATTTAATGTTTTCCAGCCACAATGAAATATAGGATGTACTTTGCATGCCTTTGTATACCTGGATTTTATCCAAAAACAGAGGATGATGATGGTGATGATGATAATGATGACAGGCCTATTTTGCCAATGGCTTTGTGGTTCTACAATTGAAGCATTTTGTTCAATGAGTGAAACATTTCAACATACTGTCTATATACTCTGTAAAAGATTGTCCTTGAAGTCATACAAGAATCACTCTAACACTTAAACACTTCTGTACAATCACAATGGACTGTTTTCTCTGGTTCCAACTACTCAAACAAAGTGAGACGCCTTCGATTGTGGAACTATCAACTGATCAACGTCAATTTCAGCAGTCAGAATCTCCCACGCCACTCAGAGCTGTGTCTGTCTTCTCAACCTCCAATTTCAGCTCGATCTTGTCAGTGTTGAATTTCAGTAACATTAAAAACAGTAAAACAGAAATATGTTCACCGAGAAGTTTAAAAGGATTCAGATCAAATGAGTGAACTCAATTCTGGAGTTAGATTGGATGAAATGCTATATCCCAACCCTCAATTCAAAATCCTAAAAATAATTACAGACTGTGCTGTTTGAAAAGAGATGCATAAATTAAATGCAAAGCATTTCTGTCTTTTATTTGTGCCTCTCACGTTTCAAAATGCTCTACAAATCTTTTATTTAAGTCAGTTTCCACTCTATTTTCCCAGTATTTTTAATGTTAATGGATTATTGTTTAAACAAATACATTAATGTAATTTATTTTTGCCCCCTCTCCCCACCCCACCCAATTTTTATCTCTGTCTCTTCCTAAACAACTGTAAGCATAGAGGCCCGGCCACACAGCTTGTATTATATACTGCAGTCCATCAAAGAGATGATGACTCGTTCTTAATTGGAGTTGACAGCTCTTGATTGGTAACTTCTAGGTCATACAGTCAAAACTGAGGTGTTTGTGTGTGTGTGTGTGTGTGTGTGTGTGTGTGTGTGTGTGTGTGTGTGTGTGTGTGTGTGTGTGTGTGTGTGTGTGTGTGTGTGTGTGTGTGTGTGTGTGTGTGTATGGATCTGCATACAAATTATTGATAGAGGTTGAGGTTTAGAAGTCCTTTCAAGAAGTCATACATTTCTAATTTAGCAAATTCCAAAGCGTTAATAAGAACAATCAAAGACACAGAGGAAAGAGTTTGGTAGATGACAGACCTTCCTGGATCACATAACTGCCATAATAAACATTTAAATACACAAAGGTACTCTGCTGAGTTGTCAGAGTTTAAACAAACTTGAATACAAACCCACATGAATGCATGCGTGTACAAAGAAGCATGTTTTCTGGTTGGGTAGACACAAGCATGAGGGCCATCCGGTGTGTGTCAGGGGAGTCCTTGCAGAATGTCTCCACTCTGACATTGATGAATGATCTGTCAAGACAATGTCCCACTCATGCCCAGCTCTCCTTTTACCCACGAGAGGGACAGCCTGTGTGTGGGAAAAGGGTGGAGACAGAGGTTATCTTTGCATGTGCTCTCAGTGGTGTGTGGGTGTCACACTGCTGAGTGTGTATTTATTTGGGCTACCCATGGTCGCACATGTGAATGACACGGCAGGGGCATTACACGAGTCAGCGGTTTGGGGTCAGGGTGTGAGAAAATGACAGAGAGCAGGGGGTTAAACACTCTGACCTCTGCACGACCTTGAGGGGCACCCCACTATTTTAATGGGGAAACCCATGATCCGTTTCCGATTCAAACCTGGGGCCCTCCTGTCTCCCTCCTCATAGACATCTCAGAAAACACATGACAGAAACCTCATGAGGCTGCCATTGACACGCAGTTTGGAATCGGATAATCCAAGTGGGTTTGACTAAATAAAATGAACTTCCTCTCTTTTCTTTTCTCCCTCTTTTACTTGAGGATGTCGACTGAATACAGCATCATGGAGGAGTTTAGTGATGACATGCTTGCACTCTTACTATAGTAACTTGACTGTGCAATTTCTAACATTACAGCATCACAGCAGCAGCAGTTTCACTGTGTTGCCACAGAGACCCAGCTGACGAGTATAAATAGATCTCAGGTGTGTGTGACAGGCAGCAGGCGCCGTAGCCTAGCAACGGTGCAGCACCTTTCATGTGAAAGGATTATAATGGCTTTCCTACTCCTCCAAAAAGTTGTCAAAAGGTCCAAACGTTCAGTGCTATGGAAAACCGTAGCTTACCGTACCGCCTTTCATGTTCGACCTGCGTATTATATAGATTTTTTATTTTTTTTTCCACAGATTAGAGACACTAAACTTTTCCGATTTTGACCCCAAGTTTCAGAGCTCAAACATTATGGGAGTCTTAAGAGAGAGCTGGTGGGACCACTCGGCGCTCGGAGGTCCTACTGCAATGACAGTCACAACAAAAATCTCTCCTGTTTGATGTATAAATTGTGTTCAAAAACAGGATTTACACGACTTTTTTTTTTTTTTTTTCCACAATATTTTAGGCCTTTGAAGTTAGAGTTGGCATCATTCCTGACATTACCCACTCCGGGCTCATTACTTACTCGGCAGTCCCACCAATGACATTCCCTGCGTCGTGCTTTTAACTCACTCTAGCAAAGGAAATAACTACTTTTAGCACCAACTCGGGCTGCTTTCTGTCATGATGACCAGGCATTAACAGCGTTTTCCGCTGAGACGCCAGTCTGAGTGCCGGCTCTGCCTTGTTACTGTCATTAAACCACGATGGCCGTGGCCTTCATTTCACAATAGCAGTTTACCCCAGCAAATTCCAAAGATCCATTTGCAAGACCCAAGTCTAATTTTCCGTGATGACTGCGTGTTTGTGCAGTAATGATGTAAAAGAGTAGAGGCAAAGTGCAACCAAGCGTAGCTTCAGGGTAATAAAATACACAGGGAAGGTGAATTACGCTAGAAATATGGGGGCTTTTCAAATGATACCACAGCATGTTGACCTTTTAAGCTCGCAACATTAAAAAAGAGAGTAGGCAAGAGTAGGATAGACATAGACAGAAGAGCTTACACCGTACATGTCGTCTCCTATGTAACTAGCAAGTGAGATAGAGGAGACGGCGCAGGACTCGCTTTCCCGACCACTCTCGCTCTCTCTGTCGAAGCCCTCCCTTTCTCAATCTGTCCCTTGATTACTTTTTAATGATTGCTGCTGCCTAAGACAAATGGCCGTGTTAAATGAGCAGAATTAGACAAGGGAGCTGAGCGCAAGAGCATTTGTTAGAGCAGAAGTAATGGATCGGATATCCATTGTTTACTCTTCTCCATTCACTGCCTTGGCCTGCTATTGAGCTCCACGTCCTCAGAGCAGAGACAGGAAGAGCAGAGGATATTGTTATGATTCTGGTTGCACGTGAACTCATGACAACATCTCGTCATTATCTCCAAATAAAAATCGGTCTTATTATTTGTACTTTTTCTTATATTTTTATGATTTAGTTTTTTACACTTTGCGTGCTATAATGTTGGTTTTTCTCATATTTGCTCTCACTTTTCAACATGTATCTCATTTCCTAATGTGTAAAAAAATATTTAGCACCTCTGGAAAATGCTTCAAACTGTATTATTGCACTTTTATAGAACTTTTGTATCACTTATGCGGGCTTTAAGGATAGGTTGTTTAGGTTTTCCATATATAACTTATTTTTAGTGTTTCATTTTAATTTGATACAGTTCTGTGTTTGTTTTTGTTTTTTTACTTATATTATCTTTGCCGCAGAAACAGTCCGGTTTCTCCAAAAACACTGTTCCTGTTGATACACTAAATGGGTCCAGTTTAATAGAAGCAGATCATTTCATTCGTGCAAAGTCAAAATCAGCACCCAGATGCACCCTGTTCATACTGACTTGCTGTGAGCAGGTCAATCATGCACTCTGCTGAAGTTTCCCCTGACCACCCACTTAACACCTTACAACCTCAGCAGCGCTGACCCTCGAGCCAGACCGCCTCAGGCTGAGGCAAAAAATTCACAAAACTAGCATGTAATTATCACTGCATTATCACCATAGTCTCTGTAACAAAATGGGTAAAGATGTCATTGCCGCTTTTTTTTTTTTTTTTTCTTTTTCTGTTTTATGTAAAATATTGTTCCAACAGCCTACACGAAGGAGTGGAGGCAGCCGCTGCCTGAGCTACACTAACAGCTAGCTCTTCTGTGTAATTCTTCCTACCCTGGCAGGCTGACAGCGAGTCAGGCATGGACAGTAAAGGGTGCTCCCTTGGCACAGACAAGGCCTTGGTTAGCACTCCATGGGTATGGGCACTGCTATGGATCATTACTTCCTTCAATGGAGTGGCTGCTGTGTGTGTGGGTGTGGGTGTGTGTGTGTGTGTGGTGTGGGTGTGTGTGTGGGCGTGTGCGCGTGCGTGTGTCCGCTTGCGACAGAATGAGCGAATGGGGAACTGAAACAGAGAAAGATCTATTAATATTAATATCATTCTATCACATCAGGGGTCCCTCCATATTTTTTGATGATCAATTACAGTCACTACTGCCCCCTTCAGTCTATGCAGCCACTTGGTCTTGGCAGCTAGTTGAGTGGCCTTGAATATAATGGATCTATTTAAAAATATATATTACTGATGTTAAAATATTAGAGATAAGACTTAGAGCACACAGACTTATACTTCTCTGAGATTCAGGAAGCATATTAATATCATTGCTCACCAGTGTTGGGAAGGTTACTTTTGACATATAATAGGTTACAGGTGTCGATTTACCCTTTAAGAAATGTAATAAGTAATGGAAAAATTAATTCATGTATTAAAGTAATGTAATGTATAACATTTGATTACTTTTTGAGCAAATGTTTTAAGTTGGGCACTAAAGCTGAAAAGTCTCCCCACAGAATTCAACAATGATTACTGTCAAACGTTTATTAAAAGGTCTTCAATATAACTTGAATGAAGATGGGAATGTTTTGATTTTAAAGCACAAGTATGTTGCTCACATCCGACTGCGGTAAAGGCAAAATGTTCCCAGAACCTCAAACCAAGTCGACATTCAGGTCAGCTCCGTGCTGAGTGATGATAGAAGCATCAACAGGGCTGCTGTTTAGTTTTTTCACACTGGTTCTTGAATGACTCTTTTTAAAAACCGACATGACCGACTGCCTTGGTGTGGTTTCTCAGAGCAATGCACATCGATTCGATTGGCAGACGAGAAACACAAATTCAAACAAGAGAACCAATCAAAATCAGCGATGAATTAGATTCTCTCATTAGATTCTCTGTAAAAAGCTTTTTACCGGAGAGAATGTATCCGGATGTAACCTCTTTGTAGTCATCTACATTTTCAATAGTCACTAATTTTAATGCAACAGATTACAATGACATTTATTTTGTAACTTAATTATGTAATTCCATTTCATATAACTACTGTAGTTACTCCCTAACACTGTAGCTCACTACATATTTTGGCTTATAACCATTTGCTGAAGTAAATAAATGTTGACTCGGGAGTAGATCATGTGCTTGTATGTACAGTTGTGTTCTCTGAAAACAGCACTAAAACCAAATAACATCTTATATTGCTGCTGCTGGTTGCACCTACAGTACCACAGGTTATTTATATTTTATTCATTTTGGCGCCGTCATTCTTCCCATTTCACACCGTAAACAGTTGAAGTTTATATTAAGTTTATAATAGGTAGTAGTGAGCTGAATAGAAATTGAAATCATATGTTTAATATTGCCTTTCTTTCTATGGGAATACCTTGCTCTCTACTGCTCTTGCCGTTATTGCCAGTTTGAGAGTGCACGCAGCAAGGCTATCACCAGACTGATGCTAAGTTATCATCATTATTGGAGATGTAGGATAGATTGGTTAAGCGCTTGGTACAGGCGAACTGCAACATACTGAGTTGTAATCTTATTTAACAGCTCTTGAACTGCTCAGAGGTGTGTGTTTTGAAAAGTTTGCTCGCTGTGTGTATACGTGCGAGTGTGTCTGGGGATATGAAGCTGCTCTGCTGTTCCCGGGCCAGCTATTAGTCACGCAGGAGTGGCTAATCTGTAATGGCTGCTGTCACAGCCCTGCCGTGGCTCCTGGTGATGGGTGCACTGTGACAAATGCACACACACTCACTTTAAGCCTGAGAACACACACACTACCCGGAATTTCAAAAACACACACACAAAAACGTGTACTCGCACTGATTCACTTACACACAAAGAATCATCCATTCCACTAATAGTGTTAAGACTTCTGACAAGTTCTCCAGCACCCGTCGTCAGTCCAGCCGCAGGTGACAGACAGACAAGTGAAGTTGGAGTCATCCTATTGTATTGGCACGACAGCAGACCGCATCTGACCCGACACTTGCACGAGTCCACCTTTACTTTTACTTTTACTTCATTATTTTTCGATCTAACTCCCTCCTTTCCCCCGAGCCAGCCCTCATTGTTGCGTCTCTTTCTCTGCATCTAGAGCACAGTGGTTGTGGAGAAGTCCATCCAGGACCTTATGAGCCTGATGCAGGACCTGAGCGCCTACTCCAACCAGTTCCTTGAGATGGTCTGTGACAAGCTCAAGGAGTACAAGGAAATCTGCAACACAGCCTACAGGTAAAGGAATGGAGAGGCTGGTTCACCAGCATTAGAAGCTGAAATAGAAAGGCTGTCATTTTTTCAAATCATTTGATTTCTACTTTATTATTGTAGAAATTTAGGTCTGCTTGCTTTTTATAATCACACACACACACACACACACACACACACACACACACACACACACACACACACACACACACACACACACACACACACACACACACACTGGTGCGGTGAAAAGCAGTCAATCTCTGCACCCCCTGGGACCATGTAACACCTGGGCAGGTGAAGGGGGGAGAGGGGGGGCAGATAATATGGAGGGATAAAAGAGGGAGTGATGAACACACAGGAGACGCACGAGAGGACTGACAGCCTGCTGGGAATCCATCTGGACTCTGTCACAGGTCAGCCTCAATCTCACTGGGGCCTCCAAGTGATAAAGACAAGACCAATAGAGACAGCCAAAGTCTATGTGTGCACGTGTTTGTGCACCCTGTGTGTTTGTGTTACTGTGTGTATTTACACATGAACAAGCGTCTCTCAGCCCCACTTCCTGCCTCTGTGTGTGTGTGTGTGTGTGTGTGTGTGTGTGTGTGTGTGTGTGTGTGTGTGTGTGTGTGTGTGTGTGTGTGTGTGTGTGTGTGTGTGTGTGTGTGTTCATGTGATTGTGAAACCGTGGAGTGTTTGTGTCTTCTGTACAAGGTATTAGTAGAATATAAATAGCAGAACGAAGCACTTTCTCCGATCCAGGCACATGCAAGGCAAATACATACTGGCACTCTGCCACAGTTTGTCCTCACATCAGTTTATAGCTGCCATCGTTTTATTCATGTGTAAGTACAGATGCTCGTGAAGCACATGTACAACTACCTGCTGAACACTACTGGTCTGTCTGTTTGAATTGTTGTAATATACAGTTGGTTTTTAGTTACACTTGCTTTTTGGCTCTCAAGCAGTAATAGTCTGTCAGTCAACAGATGCAACTAGTTTCTTGTTTGCATTATTATTAATGCTATTTTTGTCTGTAAATAGCAACAACAGACAAATATGTCCCATATGAGGGACTTTCAAAAGTGTGATGTGCACTCTGCTCAAGTTTAACTTTCATGGTACATGCCGGTGGTCACAGAAATGCGTGTGACACATATGCTGATTTTGATCAAACAACCTAACTTGAAATACTTATTACTGTATATGCTAAATGTAACCTCGGCACTTATTATATATGGAATACATGCTTTCCTCAGCTCCATGCATGTCAGTTCTGCGCTCTGTCCGTGCACAACAGGAACAGTGTCCAACTCAACACTAACTGTTTTGACATACATTGTTTATTATGTACGCATAACTTGCCGGAGTTTTGTCTTCATTATTGTGTGTGTGTGTGTGTGTGTGTGTGTGTGTGTGTGTGTGTGTGTGTGTGTGTGTGTGTGTGTGTGTGTGTGTGTGTGTGTGTGTGTGTGTGTGTGTGTGTGTGTGTGTGTGTGTGTGTGTGTGTGTGTGTGTCCTCAGGGGTATTGTCCAGTGTGAGGAGAAGCTGACCATCAGTGCTTCCTGGTCCAAAGATGAGGACATCAGTCGTTTGCTCCAGTCGCTCCCAAACTGGGCAAACATGGCCCAACCCAGACAGACCCGACAGAAGAGAGAGGACGAAGAGGACTTCACCAGGTACACACAGTAGCAGCGGTGTACACACACTCATTCATAGACCTTATGTAAGTACAAATGTACAATTTTATATACAAAGAATGTATATTCAGATAAGTAGGGAAAACGCAGACACAAACCATGAGTGGTTGACATACACAACCACACTTGAGCAATCACCCAGATAGCGCTCCCCCTTCCCCTTCCCTCCCTCCTCCTGTTCGTGCCTCTTTATTCACATATTATTGAATCCGCTCTTGTTGACGAAGATGCACCCATAAAAGAAGTTGTGATTGCTCTTTTAAACACCCTCTATCTGAAGGAAGTGAGGAAACGAGCGAAGAACAAAATAGGAAAATATAAGGAGAGCAGACGGAGGAGGGGTGTGGGGGTGGTGGGGGTCAGCCTTATCGAAATTGCCTTTGAATGTGCACCCTCTTCAGGGAACACTGGAGCTCATCGGAGCGGAATAGTAAAGTAAATAAATAAATTGGTTATGTGGCCAAAGAAAGTCAATCTGTTGTGTGAGCGCTCTCTCGCTCTAATTTCATTCTCTCTCTCTCTCCCTCTCTCTCAGATACACATGCAGACACACACACACATATACAGAGAGCACAAGAGATAGCAAGAGGGAGACCATAAGGCTGTTTGATTTGAGAGCCATAGAAGTTTTCATCACTATGAAAGGGGGATTAGCTTCTGCACGACTCTCAACCCAGCGCTTTAATAAAGCCTCATTAATAAGCTTCACATGTGGGAGTGACAGAGAGTACGTGTTTGTGTGTTTTGTGTGTATTTTTTACCCATCTGTTGTTCAAAGGAGTCTGATCTTGGCATCCTGGTGACTCTGGAGGCCAGTCCACATGCCATGTGTTCCCAGCGCTGCGTGTGTTGATCTTTAGTTATCCAACTTCCCCCACTTCTCGCCTCATCTTTCTTGCCAGTCTTCAAAGCCAAATATCCCTTCAACCACCACCAGTCGTATATATATATATATATTTAGATATGTATATATATATATGTGTGTGCGTCCCCATGTCTTTACTTTGCCTCTCGGTAAATCTCTGCCTTCTGTTTGTTTTCTAAATGTTCTCCGTCACCTGTTGTTTTTCTCTCCCACCAACTGTTGAGCTCAGAGAAATTCCTGCCTTTTAAAGTGACTCAGTCTTTAAAATGATGCCCAACTTTCTGGAGTGCCTGTGCTCCCCCCTGCCTCCCTGTTTATCTGTCTGTGTATCCATCTTGTTTGCAGGCCTGTATCCCTCTTACTTGCTTTGTCTGTGCATCACTGTATTGATCAGCCCCACATCACTGAGCACATCGGCGCAGGGTTGTTCCAAAATGTGAACTCTTTTAAGTCAAACACACACAGCATGTATGCACACACATGCCATTCAACAATCTATTGTGGTTTAACTGTGGAACATTGGCTGTTATTATAGGTTTTATGTCAGCCAGTCTCTCTCTGCACGCCAGACATTTTGAGTCAAACCAGGAAACCAATCACCGGTAAATGTGTGAAGCTGTAATTCAAAGCGTCGTCTCTGAGCTATGTCATTACACACATGCTTCTCCCATCACTTCTTAGGTTAGGGGTGTTTGCAGGTGGCTTTTCCTTTGCCAACAACATACTGTGTCAATCAATTTAACAACTCAAACCCTCACATCCCTCCCGGTCTCCATCATTCAGGGCAGCTTTTGCTAAGGAGTCGGAGGTGCTGACCGGGAACCTGGGAGACAAGTTAATCCCCCAGAATGAGATCCTGCGTGACGTCAGTGACCTGAAGGCTCTGGCCAATCTTCAAGAGAGCATGGAGTGGCTCGCCGCCCGCCTTAAGACGTTCTTCGCCAACCTGCCTCATGCCTCCAGTAAGTAGCGGAAATACAAACGAAGTTACAGCAGGGCTACATGATACTGGGTCAATGGGAATCATGATTTTCTTGCTTAGAATTGAGATCACGATTCTCTTTAGATTCTTTTCCTACATAATTGATAATTGCACTTGTTTACCTGAAGAAAACACAATAAAAATCTGATTTTGCCTGAAGTGGCCCTTGAGCTGGACAACAGAAAGGGAATACTTTTTTTTTTTTTTTTCGCTTCAAAGCGTAAACTTCATGAATTTCTCTTTGAACATAAAAACAATCAGCTTCAGTTTCTTGTCTCCTGTGACTTACACAACCTTTGAACAAGTAATTGTCTTTTCGGCGTTGTCGCTCACTGGGTTTATTGTCATGACAGTTTCTGCTGGTCTGCATCACGTGGTGTAACGATGCGTTGTCATTTGTTAGTTGAGGAAGGGGGAGTGCTTGTTTTGATGCGCCTGATGGCCTGAATGTAAATGCTGCAAAATAATTGTCATTTAGAAATGAGATGGCATGGAGGTATAAATCACATTCTTAGTGCAATTAACCCTCGTGTTGTCCTCGGGTCAAAGTGACCCGCAGCTGTGTTCAACCAAGCTCTATTTTATTTTCATATTTTTTGGGGATCATTGGTGACAAGGAGGCTGTGAGGGTTTCTTTAAAGAATGATGACCAATGACCCCAAAAAATATAAAAATATAGAAATAAAATAGAACTTGGTTGAACACAGCTGCGGGTCATTTTGACCCGAGGACAACAGGAGGGTTAAGTGTGCAACTCTAATTGACAGACTATAAGCTAAGATCCCGGCCAACATTTTCCAGCTCATACTGGAGGATCCTGAGGAATTCCCAGGCCAGAAGAGATATATAATCCTTCTAGTGTGTTCTGGGTCTGACTTGGGGTCTCCTACCAAATGGATATGCCTCGAGAGCCTCCAATGGAAGGTACCCAGGAGAAATCCTGATCAGATGCCCGAGCCACCTCAGCTGACTCCTTTTGGTGCAAAGTTGTAGCTGCTACTCCAAGCTCCCTCCCTCCGGATGTCAGCGCTCCTCACCCTATCTCTAAGGCTGAGCCCGGCCGGCCTTGTAAACGCAATCTCATTCTTTCGTCACTATCCAGAGTGACCACAGGTTAGGGTCTGAACGTAGACTTCGAAAGGCAAAGCTTTTAGCTCCCTCTTCACCCGAACGGTCCAGCGCGGCGCCTGATTTACTGCCAATGCCACCTCCATCTGCCTGTCAGGCTCCTGCTCCATCCTACCCTCACTGGTGAGCAGCTAAACTAAGATTTATTTGCCTAAATAATTGTATTCTTCCAAATCTACTCAAAAGCCTGCATCTAATAACTGAAGGTGTTTTAGTTGATGAAATTAAATAGAGTGTGGTAATATTTTGGACACAAATGTAGACATGTACGTTTTGTGCCTATATCCACTACGCTGATGCCAGCGGATTAATGCAATCTTTTACTCAATGTACTATACTATACTTTACTATACTGTCTTTGACGTGTGAGTTCTGCTTGTCAAATTGCTATCGATCACTTTTCCTCGATTTCTCGTATGATTTGCTTTCACGATTTTCTATATGTTGGTGTAATATTCGCACGAGGTCTCGTATCGTCCAACAATTGTGGGGAGTACAAGGGCTTCGTGAAGCCTCCGCGATACCCTACATCCTCTATCAGCTGATATATTACAGTATAGTGCTCCATTCTATCATGGGTATGTTTTCCAGGATGCGTTGTGACCAGTCTCTCTGGTCATTAGGCAGTTATTGATCAGTTTACGCTACAGATTAAAAACCCTGTCGGGATGGTTTATGGAGGATCACAGTCAGGGGGTGCAGGGGTTTTTCTTCATCCTTACGTGCTGTTGCAACACTTCTTACCTGTGCCTCATTAAGTTCTTGTTTGAGTGTATTATCACACACTCATTACCTTCTCTACTGGACTTGTCAAATAACACTTTTACACACACACACACACACACACACACACACACACACACACACACACACACACACACACACACACACACACACACACACACACACACACACACACACACACACACACACACACACACACACACACACACACACACACACACACACACACACACACACACACACACACACACATTATCCTTGGTTCTGCTTCTGCAAGAGTGTATGCGCATAAATGGCTATCCTAATCAGGACTCTTAAAAGCAATTCACACACTCCCCGCTCCGTCATCACTTTTGTATCGTTGTGTATGTTTTTAGTCTTTATGTAGAGCTCGGTAATCACTTATTAGTGAAATGTTTTTATCCTCATTATCACATTGAGAACATGTTTAATCTCTGTGATTAAAATCTATCATCTGTTAATATTCTTCCACATCTTTTGTTTTTTCATTAACATCATATGCTAGCACTTTATTAGAAACACCAGACAACTGCTTATTTAAGAAATCAATCAGTCAGTCATGTGGCAGCAGTGCAGTCCATAAAATCATGCAGATGGTGGTCAGGAGCTTCACTTCATGTTCACCTCAAACATCAGAAAGGGATATAAATAGGATCTCAGTGACTGACCGTGGCGTGATTCTTGGTGTCAGACGGACTAGTTGGAGTGTTTCTGAAACCGGTGATCTCCTTGGAGTTTTACGCCCAACAGTCTTGCGAGTTTACCCAGAATGGAACAAAAAACCGACCGTCGGTTCTGCAAATAGAACCGCCTTGTTGATCAGAGAGGTCAGAGGAGAGTGGCCAGGCTGGCTTGAGCTGACAGGCCACAGTAACCCAGCTAACCTCTGGTTTCAGCTGTGGTGGCCAGTAAAGCATCTCAGAATGAACATCAGATCAGACGTGGAGGTGGATGGGCTGCTGACCACGTCGGGTTACACCACTGTACGAGAACAGAAACCTGAGGCTGCAGTGGGCACAGGTGCAACAAAACTGGATGGTTAAAGACTTGAAAAATGTAGCCTGGCCTGATCAAATTTGAATTTGTACTGAGCCACGCAGATGATTGGGTCAGTTTGGAATCAACCACATAAGTTCAGGCTGGGAGCGGTCGCACAGGAATAAGGGTGTGGAGTTTTCTTGGTGCACTTTGGGCTCCTTATTACCGATCAAACATTGTTTCATCACCACAGTCTGTCTGAATTTGATGCTGACCATGTCGATTGCTTCACGGCCACAGAAAACAATCTTCTAATGGTTACAGCCAGCATAGTAATGCACCACGTCATGAAGCAGAAGGTTTCAAACTGGTTTCATTAACATATGATGAGTTCAGTGGACTTCAGTCTTCAAATCCAATCGAACACCATTGGGATGTTTTAGGACGGGAGATGTGTAGCTGACAAATCTGCAGAAATTATGCAGCGCAAACATGTCGACACGGACGAGAATCCAGAGGGAATGTTTCCAACATCCTGTGGAATCGATGTCGATGGAAGAGGCTGCTCTGAGAGCAAACGGAGGCTCTTCTCAGTATTAGTGTGTGTGTTTCTAGGAACATGCTCGGTCAGTGTATATACGGCATTATAGGGCAAAAGTGCATTATAGAAGCTTTTCCCTGAAACATCAACCCGATTCCGTTTCATGTTGTCGTCATCATCAGTCTTGACAAGATCGTGCTCTTGAACGCTCTGTGTCTTTATTTAGTATCTGTACTGAGTTTCAACGACACAATCATCACATTTTGATATGAAATGCTTGTAGATACTTTGTCACTTTTTCATACGGCGTTCACCTTCTCGTCGTTGTTTAAGTGTTACGGCACTACTGAGGAACTTGTCTGTGTTCACGACACTATCTTGGTCCTCTGGTAAATTATGCACCTCTCAGAGGGATTGAGAGGTCTGCAACCTTTATCAGCCATTGTCACAACACTCTGCCTCTGGACTTCTGATTGCTCATTGAAATTACGCTATTTTCCTGTTCCATATCGCGAGTTTTCTTTTAGAAATAAAAAATAATTAAATGGGAAATATTCTTATTTGGGCTTGACTTTGTCACTGCAGTATCTCTTTTTAAACTCTTCCCTTCCCTCTCACTCCGACGCTAGCCTTCTTTGTCTATTCGTAGATAAGAATTCAATAAAAGTACGGGAAGGGACGTGACATAATTATCATTAATTCTGGCGGGTGGTGCTAATGGGAAGGATAGGGCAGTCACTTATCATGCTGGGACAGCCTCCGTATTGTTCATTATTTAGTGTTTGGCAAGCTGATGACTACGTGTGTGTTGGTATGGGTGCCAAAGTGTGTGTGTGTGTGTGTGTGTGTGTGTGTGTGTGTGCGTGCATACGTGTGTGTGTGTGTGTGTGTGTACATAACCACACACTGTGTAACATGGGACAAGGGTACAGCAGGGGAAAAAAAGACCCCACCTTATCTCACCCCCCACCCCGCCTCACGTCTATGCCCCTCTAAATTGGATTTTATATTACAGACGCAGTCAGGTATGAACAACTCATTTTCCTCTCCCTGTTTTTGCTTTTTCTTTCTTTCATTCCTCTTTCTTATGTTCTTGCTTCATTCTCTCCGTATTTTTTTTTTTTTCTTTCATTCTTCCTTCTTCGCTTCCATTCTTTCTTTCTCCCTTTTTGCTTTCCTCTTTTGGCTCTTCCTCATCGAAGCAGTGCGAATATTGCCGCTTCTGTTTTTCTTCTTATTCAAGTGGTAAGGGTTCTGGTAGAGTTTGTCCACGGCCGGGTGGTTTCTGCAGTGGACGTTCGGTTTGATCATTTTTCCTGTGCGATTGAATTCTGCTGGATGTGTAGAGTAACACACGTTTGCCTCGCTCTGAAGTGGAGAGAATAACGTGAAAATAGTGCACGACTTCCTGGGCATGCTGAATCTTAATTCAGTCCAGGTGTGCGCACACGGCACGTCTAAGCATCTTGTGATATCTCTGTGTGTCAGATTGTTACGGACGTCTAAAAGGTTGGTGTGTTCATGTACGTATGTAGACAGACAACTGATGGTGATTGTCTGTGAAAATGGCCGCAGAAAAGGCTTTATCACCCATCTGGTTGCAGCACTGGACTTCTAATCCACTCTGACAATATTTACCCGACAACACACACGCCTGAGGGGAAAATGTCAGCATGACGGCCATTCAACAATAATAATAATACTTTAAAAAAAAAATTGACGCTGTGAGTGTGAATTTTAGAGTTTTATAAACTGTTTGTGTGTGACTCCTTTGTTGGATCTTTGTGTAGTGAAGATCATGAACAGCGTGAAGGGTCGTCCGGGTGGTCAGCTTTTCATGCAGAGTTTTGTTTTCTCTGCCCACCAACACTTTATGTGCTCGTGCGCAAAAGTGTGCGTTCATGTTGGAGGCGTAGATACCAGCCTCTAATCTAGCCCGCAGGGTTTCCAGGCAGAAATCATGTGGGTTCCCTGTGGGAGTAGGTTCCCTCTCATCTCAGTGGCTTCGGAGTGACCCACCTTGCCCATGGTGAGTGCAGGTCTTTCCCCTTTAGCAGTGATTGTTTTCTTGACTCCATTTAACGAGGGAAGTTGAACACATTCTTATTCAGTGCACAGGCCTGGGGGACGAGTTGAAGTGGGAGATGATGGTGTTGTTTTTCAGTAGTAGTAATGTTGTGCTTTTTCTTCATCTGTGTGGGTTTCTGTTTTTGTCTAAAATTTCAAGCTTCATGTTTTCATTCGTTGTCATTAAGATATTTCAGGTCGTTAGATATCTAAATATTTTAATTCCATTCTCAATCTCTCTCTCGCTCTCAATCTCTCTCTCGCAAAAATAATTTATATCTCCTCTTCTTTCTCACTCAGTCAGTCATTTATAAATCATTCATCACTCCACCGCTGCAGGACACTGTCCATTGTTTATCTTTTTTCATTTCTTTTCTGTCCATCTCCTTTTCTGTTGAGGGGTTAGTTTGTTGGACTTTTTCAACAGAACTAAATATGATTTTTATCAACTGTTAAGCATTTGTATTTCGTCAGTGCTTCAGGATATGTCATATTTCTTGATTATTAAAGGCAATGAGCGTGAGATTGAGAGTGTATTAATATGAACTGCCCGTTTATGTATGCACCTGCATGCTGTGTGTGTGTGTGTGTGTGTGTGTGTGTGTGTGTGTGTGTGTGTGTGTGTGTGTGTGTGTGTGTGTGTGTGTGTGTGTGTGTGTGTGTGTGTGTGTGTGTGTGTGTGTGTGTGTGTGTGTGTGTGATCTTCTCCCTTAATGTCTGCCACCCTCATCCTCTGCAGATGGCAAGCAACAGACCTTTCTTTTAGATGAGATTCTAAAATAATTGGATGAGCACAGAGTCACAGACACATGCCTACACATGGGCGCCTAAAGAGACACACGACATGCACATACATATCCATAATCATGCACACACAAAGAACTTATAAATAAGAGATGGGGGTAATTTGGTTGGAGGAAACAGAAAGCTGAAGGAAGCAGAGAGAAATAAGAGAGCAAGAAAGTTGTCAGTCAGGACCAATGAGTTGTCTCCTTTCACCCGTCTGTCCCTGACTCTAATGGTGCCCCCCATGCTGCGACGCCTCCCTTGCATCATCAAAGCAGCGCGGGGCAGCAGGAATTTGAGTGTGTTTGTGTGTGTGTGTGTGTGTGTGTGTGTGTGTGTGTGTGTGTGTGTGTGTGTGTGTGTGTGTGTGTGTGTGTGTGTGTGTGTGTTTCACGGACACCCCCTAGAGAAACCTCCAGCAGTGTGTGCCACAGTAAGCTCCCCCCCCCCCTTTTTTTTTTTCCCCCTGCTGTCAGAGTGAGTGAGGGTAATACACATGAGAGGAAACAAGCCTTCGAGTCACTTTCATGCACATGCCTGTGTGCACATCCACAGACACAGAGTGGGAAAACACTCCTACAGGCAGGGCGTGTGAAAAGCTTTTGGTGTCTCACACGTACAACCACAAGCTAAGAGAAGGAAGGAGACGCACTGAAAGCAAAGCAGTCTATACGTGACAGGTGTGTCTCCTCTCAGGTGCTTTAAGTAAGACTTCATTTAATCCCAATATGACATTTTTGTGCCTGTGTATGCCGTCGGCATACAGCAATGTACAACAAACACGAGTTGATGATGGTGTTACCTGATCTTTACTGCCCGCAGATATCAATGAATGTCTATGTGACTAGATCAGTTCATTTAGCTGTTACTCGGCTCAGCTGTGCAGGTGATGTCCTTGAAAGCGTGATTTTTATTTTCAGCAGCAGTATTGGTTTTTTTTTTTGTCAGTGCTGCGCTCTGTACCTGCTTGCGCTCTGTATCTGTTCATGATCTGATAAGTTGACCGGGGAGAGTAAACAGCATCAGCTAAACACAATCTAATGAAGTTAATTAATGTCATAATGCTTCACTCCCTTGAGAAATGATTGTGGATTTTTTTTGATGAAGACCAATCTCCTGTGTTGTTCCTGTGACTCATTTAGCTGTGTTAATATTGATAACGCCAACCTAAAGATCTAAGCCGGAGCCCTCGTGGCATAGGCGGTCAGGAATGTAGATGCAATATGGATTTTTTTATTTTACAGTAATATTGATGTTGATTGATGTTTAAAAACATCAACAAAACCAAACACATGGAGGATGTGTTATAGTAGATTAGTCTACTGATTTAAGACTGTTAGTTTTGCTCTCGGATGGGTTTAAAGCAAAAAGGCAAGTTTATTTATATAGCACATTTCAACAACAAGGCAATTCAAAGTGCTTCACATAAAACCATTAAAAGCATCAAAACTTCAGGCGAGAGAAAAGGACATTTAAAAACAATTAATATTAACAAAAATAAAAGCGTTTTATAAGCCTGAAATCGAACCTTCCTCCAAGAAACAACTCCATAGGTCTTTTGTATCCCATTACGAGTGTAAAGTCAGGTGGCCTCTAGTGCTTGTATAAATGATGGCAATCTGGTGTCCAGGCGGAGTGACGCGGTTCATGACGTCTATATGGTGTACATTTTTTTGCTGCTAGGAGGAGGCTGGTTGGGGCTATGGTTGGATACAGCAGACCGCTGGTAGCTTCCCGCTTTCGAACCACAAGTCGGGTTTACTGTTGCCATGACAACGCAGGCTGCATCAATTCAAGGAACTTTGACTTTAACGCACAACACGGTTCAAGTAATCCTTTCAACCCTTTAAATTATCTTAACCGGACCCCAACCTGGTGGTTTTTGTGCCTAAATTTAACCAGGGCCACTCATTTAAGAAACACTCCTGTGGGTCGTATTCGAGGGTCAGAACAATTGACCCCATATTATTTTTAGTGAATTTCTTAAGAATAAACAACAACTCCTTCAACAACAACAAGTCTCCTATTACATTTTTTTATGTTAGAGCTTGGAAGTTAAAGTCTATCCAGGTCTTTCTCTTGCAGGCCTTGAACTTAAAGCACACCGCTATAAACTACCTTTAACTGCTGTAAATAGTCTGCGACTCTGCGCTGCAATGTCCTCACACACGCACACCCACCCACACACACACACACACACACACACACACACACACGCACGCACACACACACACACACACACACACACACACACACACACACACACACACACACACACACACACACACACGCACGCACGCACATACACACACACACACGCACCTTATCAAGAGGTTTTCTCAAGAAGACAGTTAATTAGCTGGCAAGTTCATACATACAGCTCATATATTTAACACTTATGTATACACAGCGCAGAACAGTCCGTGCACTCCTTTAATAAGAAACATAGCTCCCAGCTTTTATCTCTGAATGTCAGATACACAGGCCATAAGAGCAGCTGTCACCAATGTCACATCACAACCATGACTGTGTTTGCTTTCTTGATTGGAAAGCCATAGCATATACCTCGCTGCTGTTTGCATGGGCCAATCTTATCACAGACTCATTTAAAGTAACTACAATAGGGATGGAAGAACACATTAACTAGCGCATATAAAATGTACACTGATGGATATAAGGGACACAGAAGGCACTCACCATGCAATTCAAACCAGAACTGCTTTGACTTAATGAGTTGTATGATTTCAAACAGTGTAGAAATTATGTAGACAGTAGGAACTTAAATGGACATTTTAATTGTGGGGGACATTCATCTTTGAGATAAGCATGCCTGTTACAGAACAGGACACTGTCACAGTTTCAGTTGGACTTTAAAGCCATCATAGGGGTTTTTCAGAGTTCAGTCTCACCTCTGTCCCTAAAACTCTGCTATTATATGTTTGAAATATCAGTGGTTCCCCGTGTTTCCTGCTCTAACACAGTAAGCTCAGAGGCACTGATACATCCTAACCTGAGACTTGGCTGCAAAACAGCATCACAGTTCCAAGTTAACATGCGAACAGGGAAGAATCATTTCCCAGTTTTTTTAAATGCACATGCACTAGTTTAGGACACTTTTAGATACATTTCTAAACATACTCTCTAAAGGAAGAAAATAGAGTTAAAATATGTACATCATTAAGTGTTGTCTGGGAGAACTCAGCAGTATGTATGGGAAAGAAGTGGTGTAACAAGTTTGGAGCTGAATATTGGTTACCTGTATCCCACTTCCTATCTGTTTTGGGGATATCAGTCAGAAGAGTGAGGGAGAGGAAAGACAGATCGCCAGGTTATTTCAGGCTTCGTTTGGACTTGCTACTACTCCTCAGCTCTGTGTGTGTGTGTGTGTGTGTGTGTGTGTGTGTGTGTGTGTGTGTGTGTGTGTGTGTGTGTGTGTGTGTGTGTGTGTGTGTGTGTGTGTGTGTGTGTGTGTGTGTGTGCGTGCGTGTGTGACCTTCGGAAGGGCAGGAAGAATAACTAGGGAGCTGGCTTTGACTGCGGCACATCGATCGTGGACCCCTGCATTCTCCTGCTCAACAGTCACTCTCCGTACACACACATACACACGACCACACTCGCCTCATTGACCAAATAGACTTACATATGAGTGACGGGGCCAATTTCTCTCCTCTTCCTCCCCTTGTTAATTTATGGCCATTGATCTACACTGAGCTGAATTTATATACACTCATCATGGTCTCTGGCTCGCCCCCCCTTTCACACACACACACACACACACACACACACACACACACACACACACACACACACACACACACACACACACACACACACACACACACACACACACACACACACACACACACACACACACACACAGGTCTTTTGTGTGGCTCACAATGTGGTGCAGTGACACATGCTCCTGCTGCCTCAGCACAAGTGGCGAGAAGAAAGTACAAGAACATGCTGAAGGACTCAGGAAGTGTATGAAGTTGAACTAATGGCTTTCTTTTGTGTGCACTGTATGAACTGGTCTCTTTTACAGAATCTGATTGTGTCCATATGAAATTTCCATGGAGAACAGTACAGCGTACTGTATAAGCGGGTGCATGCACACACACACACACACACACACACACACACACACACACACTGTACTAACAGAAACCATACATTGAAAATGATCTTGTGACACATATCTGGGGGGGTTCAAGGTCAACTATGGAGCAACACCTCCGGAGCTGCTAGGAAGCACTTTTCAGCTGCTTCCAGACACTGAAACTTTCCCTTAAGTCCTCTATGATCCTTTTATTAACTTCAGTCTCCCCTGTTTTATATACATGTGTTTGTTAATAATGTTGTGTTTGTCTTCCCGTCTGCTCTATCCATCCAGCTGCATCTCCATGCTCAGCAGACAGCCAGGTGCTTGGTGAGAGTGAACGCAGCAGGGAGCAGATTCTCCAGACCCTGAGTGACCTGTCCAGGGGTTTCCAGGACATCGCTGACCGTTGCCTCCTAGTGTTACATCTGGAGGTCAGGTATGCAGGAGAAACTGACTGACACTTTACAGAAGGAATATAATCATCAAGGGCTGAGTCATAGTATTATATTCTTACAGCGCTCCCTTTGGTTCTCAGGAAGGACTTTTATAAGGAGCCTTTTTGTAAAAGCTCTGAAGCTTAGCATTAGAATGATACAGTAGGTGGTCTCTCTTTTTTTTCTTCTGGAGAAACCTCAGAGGAAGCTAGAAGACAATCAATACAAACATTTACATTTTTAAGTTGCTTTTCTGTCTAATTTTGTTTAATTGAAGTTTTTATTTTTTATTTGTTATGGTATAAATAATAGTGCCATATGTATAAGTAAATGGTTCAATAGCATTTCCTTTATCCTTTCTAATTGATATGGATAAAGCAAATTATTTATTTATTTTGTTTATGTGAATGTTATTTAAGCATTTGTTTACTAAAAATGATCGATTATTGTTAATGATTATTAAATGATCATTTCTTTTCGTCCAGGCATAAAACTACACATACAGTCATTACACCATTATACTCCAAACGTAGTGTTAAAAGCAGCCTGTGTCAAATTTAATTATTACCGGATGACTATTTACCTTGAGGCGAGGAATTTTCTAAATAGATAATTTTTGCAACACTAATTCTTCAACAAAACAATTCCAAACATTGTTTTTTAAGTCCACACACTGACTCGTGTCGTTGTTTCATGATGAGCCTCAACTGATCAAGATCCTTCTTTTGGTATCCAGTTAATGGTAGGGATGTCAACCAAATCACATCAAACAATCAAAGCATCACACATTTTTAAATCACTGCATTGATAGTAGTCATATATGTCACTGAATGAAGCATTTACCACCCAGTTACCACACACACACACACACACACACACACACACACACACACACACACACACACACACACACACACACACACACACACACACACACACACACACACACACACACACCGCACAGCTGCTTCGAGGACATGCCATTAAATCAAATGAGCTGCAAGAACCAGTGGCATCACACATATGACTTAAATACACACATTCACAACTGTACACCTCATCTTCAGTATGTGTTTTGAATGTCAATATGTAAGTTCATTTACCACACCATATACTTTCTCTCCCCACAACCACTATAGTCCTCCATCACCCCTCTCCGTTTTTTGTTTTGTTTTTTTTCTTCCCATCCCTGTGTGTACCACTTTCCCTGTAGATCATTGTGTAGCTTATGCAATATTGTTGATGATTTCAGTGGAAAACCCTCCCCGAGGCTGATGTCTAGCTATATGCCACACTCCATTGAGTCTCCCCATCTAGTGAATTTCCCCTGATAGTGGTACCAGCTAAATGAAGCCATGAGGAAGAGAAAAGGAGGGGAAGGGAGGGGATGGGAGGGGGAAGGAGGGGAGGGAGATGGATGAGAGATGAGTGAGGTTAAGGTGGCGGCGGGGGTTAAAGAAGGGAGCTACAGCAGCTAAGTGGGAGAAATGATTGAATAGAGAGAGAAGGAAGAAAGTGCGGTGGAGGCATTGAGAGTACGGTGTAGTTGTTGGCTTCGCCTGAGGGGGGAAAAAAAACATCACCCATATAATTTTGTACCCCTCTGCTCTCAGCACTGTGATTATGGAATTATTAAAGTTTTGACTTCTCAAGTTAAGACTGAAATTAGCCTTATGTGGACTAAAGGACGTCAGACTAAGATTCAGGTCTTAAAGTTAACAGAGAAAAGTAGCATATTGTTGAGGGAAAGGTCAAAATTATTCTTCTCTACCCATTGCAGTCCTGAAAGTGAGATTAAATGTTTTGTTTGTACGGACAGATTATGCTTTTTTTTTTTTTTTTCCATTTATAGCCCAAAAGAATTGTACGCCACATAACAGTCATACAGATTTCTGAGATATTCTGATATTAAGTCTCTTGAAAATCATTAAAGCGCGACTGATGCTGGATTTTTGGGGCCGATGCCGATACCAACATTTAGGAGTAATAAATACCAAGATGTGATGATTAAACACTTTTGACACCTGTGACAAAGATATGAAATGGACGCAGGATATTTTACACTGAAACAGTAAACTTCATTGGTAATTTAATAATGATAGAAAACATGCTCAGAGAATAATTTCAAATTTGTCCGAAGCATCTTTTTCTGCATTGTGTTCTGTCATTTTTTTTTTGTTTCATATTGCCAAATATCAGCCAACAGATGTACTGATATCTGTGATAGGCCCATAACGGCAAATATAACGGTCGAAAAAAATCAGCCTAAATAGTGGCGGTTGATTACAAACCCATATCCAAAAGATTATGTGTAATTCTACCAGCCAAGAAAAATGTGTCCAAGGAAAATTTGAACAAAAGCCCTTCAGCAAGGTTCTCAACCCACAATGACTTCACTGGAACAGTTTCTCGGCCAACAGTACAAATCTGTGAACAATTTCATTCAGCTACTAGTTAGAAAAAAAAGTATCAAAATTTGTTGAGAATAATATACAACTGTGCATGTGTGGGTTTGAAGGCTGTTATTTTTGGTCATTAACAACCGATTTTCTTTTTTTCATTACTCTTTACTGCACAGCATAGCCATCACTGTGCTCTGCAGCACCGGGCTTGGCTGAATGGTATCCAGCAGTGATGTAGTGATGGTGGAATGAATGAATGAATATATCATGAGTACTCTAAACAGAATGATTTCTGGAGAAATTACAGGTGTTAGAGCCGGTGTATACCTCAGTGGGGCTCGAGTGAGAACACTCAGTGCCCAATAAAATGCCCCTTCACACTACACTACTCTGCATACATAACCACTTCTTTATTCTTACTTTTAGTTATCATCCCCATGCTACGAAACCCTGCGCAGGGCAGCGTAGACTTCAGCCTGTTACTGGGAAACTGTGAGAGAATCTGGAGGGAACCAGTGGATATTTTAACAAAGCAGCAGGTGTACTTTTAATGACAAGACATCAGATGAACAGCGAACAAAGTCAGACATGGAAATATGCTTCAGAATCTAATCCTCCACTTTGTCTTTTTTTCTTGTTATTCTCCCCTGTTTCTACCCAGGGTGCACTGCTTCCACTACCTGATCCCCCTGACCAAGCAGGGAAATTATGCCATCGTGGCAAATGTGGAGAGTATGGACTACGACCCGCTGGTGGTCAAACTGAACAAGGACATCTCGGCCATAGAGGAAGCCATGGGGGCCGCCTTGCAGCAGCACAAGTTCCAGTACATCTTTGAAGGTCAGCAGGGCCCCGGGGTGAAGTTTCTGTGATGTGGATCCACTGAGCTTTTTAAGTATCAGAGAGCTTTATTAAAATGTTTGTCCATCTTACTCCCCGACATCTCTTCTTTTTTTATTTTTTTATTCTGTTCACCTTCTCTGTTTGTTTGTTTTTCTTCTCTGTCCTGATCTTGATAACCGTAAGCTACCTATCTGCCTTCTCTTTTCTCTTCCGCAGGTCTCGGCCATCTGATCTCCTGTATTCTAATCAACGGGGCTCAGTACTTCAAGAGGATCAGTGAGTCGGGAATAAAGAAGATGTGCAGAAACATCTTTGTCCTCCAACAGAACCTCACCAACATCACCATGTCCAGGGAGGCTGACCTCGACTTCGCCAGGTCAGTCTTTTTTCACAATGTGAGCCAGAAATTCAGCTCACCTGGAGCAGTTTTTGTGATTCAAAACCGGAACACAACTTCAACTGTGTGAGGGCTGATAACCTGCGGTAGATACTGAGTGTGTCTAAATTGTGTTTTTTTTCTTCATAACTTGCTCTTGTCTGTTGAGTTTTGCTGTTGTCATGGTAATAAGATCTCTAATATCATCACTAAACTACGGTATTAATAATCCTAGACAGTGATAGTAACATATTCTTTTGTTGGAGGAAAAGGATTTCACAACTGTACACCTTATCTTTAGTATATCAAATGAACTGTATTATGAAGCCATCAAACCATAAATAGACAAGGACTTCCTGATGATCAGTTTAAGTCATTTGATATATTTGTCCAACTTTATTCCACCTGCACAGACGCGTGCGCGCGCGCACACACACACACACACACACACACACACACACACACACACACACACACACACACACACACACACACACACACAATGTCTTCAAGTTTAGACAGCAACTGTGTCGGTGCACGCGGCAGACAGATGGTCAAACAGATTGTCAACCACACTGAGCATCCGTGTCCACGCGGGTTGTTGGTGTTTATTCCTTATTCATACATTTAAATTTTGCGAGTCTACCTGCTGTTGCCCGGTGCTGCCCGGCCCTGACAGGCATAAGGGAAATCAGCGCTCAGACATCTTTGTGAAGCAGATAGATGGAGAGAGGGGAAGAGGGAGGGAGGAGGAAGAAGGCAGAAAGAGAAGAGCGATTCATAGTATTCACATGATCCCTTCCCCCCCACACACTTCTTTTAGAAAGAAGCTTGTGTCCTTGACATGAGAGAGCATGTGAGAGGAAGGGTGATGGAAAAATGAGGAAAGAAAGAAGAGCTTAAGGGAAGAAAATTTAAAAACGAAGTGTAAGGAAGTTATAGAAGACGTATCTCTCACAGGGTAGGCAGAGAAAGGACTTGAAGATGGTGGTATGGATAGAAGATACAGCGGAGGGAGCGATGGACATGAGATTCATACAGGCAGCAATGGGAAGAAGAAGAGGATGAAATAGGACTTTCTCTGTCTTGCAAATACAAATTTTCCCTTACGCCCTCCTCTCGTCACCTGATGAATCCTTTCTTCTTTACTGAAGATAGATTCTGAGGACAGCACCTCATCCATCCCTTTTAAAACTTCTCTTCTGTCTAATGTTTGTTGTAAAATGTGTTTGCTCCCGTCTGCCACCTCGTCATAATATGTTGTCAGGTTAATTAGCTTCTTGTCACAGCTCTCTAAGTCTTTATGAGTGTGTCATACATTTGAGTGGATAGGTGTCTATGTGCTGGCAGAGTTTGGACATTTCTATTGTTTGTAATATGCCGGTAAGGCAAGCCAAGTTTCCCTCCAGGAGAATTTTTTTTTTAAAAACACAAAAAAAAAACCTGAGAAGTAAACTGAAATGACCTGAACTGTACTGGATGTGGAAGACCATTGATTAGTGTGTTATTTCTACCCTTTGCCAACTTTGATTATGGAGAAATGCCAGCGATGGCTTTTCTGTCTTTTCTCCCTTTCTCCCACTCTCCCTGATTACGAGGTGTGGGTGGTGTGGAGGTGTTGATTGGGAATTGCAGAGCACATTGTTTACACATTCATGGCTTTTTGGATTGGCCGGCCTCCGGCTCCCAGACACACCAGCTCCTGCAAACGCATACACAAACCCACGCACGCATAGTTGCATACACATATCTATTATGTATCCCTTGCTCTCACCCATGCACAGATATTCAGCCAAGCCAATCAGTATCTTGAAATACCCATATCTACATGTGAGATATGAATATTCATAGAGTATGCTTACACCTGCAAGTGGAGCTGACCATATGGTAGGGCTGTGCCAAATTGTATATAATATCATTTTTAATATGAACTAAAAAAGAATTGATATCATGATAATGGAGATATTTTGACAGTCTGCCTTGTTGACGGTATGAGAAACGTTACGTGTATAACTTACGCACAGCAACAACAAGCATGGATGAACGTGACGCCACAGTGAAAACGTTCGGTCCAAAAATGGAAGCAACTTCAGTCAGTTATGAAAAGGTCAGATGTCCAACAAACCACAGAAAAGTGATTACTAATATGATGGAAAACTTACATTTATACTGACACAAAACTAATTACACGTATTTTGTTGCCATTGTATGTTGTCAAGAATATCATGATAGCAGAAATACCCACACACACACACACACACACACACACACACACACACACACACACACACACACACACACACACACACACACACACACACACACACACACACACACACACACACACACACACACACACAAACAACCACACTCCCTCTTACCATACTGCTGTATGAAGTATGTTGATGATGGGAAAACGGTAAAATGATGGAATTGTGGCACAGCAAATATGATTTTTTTTTTTTTAGGCTTCTACGCCATGTTGAAATCCAAGTCTTCCTACACCGTACATATCTAACTGTATACAGTACAGTTTGTTCATTGCAAAGTGTGTATGCCTGCAGATGTACTTTTTGCTCCTTGTACCTGCTTAGTCAGTTAGCTGTTCTTGGCTGAAGTCACATGAGGATGTTAGATAAAGATCACACCGTTTTAATGGTCCAAATATTTACATCCCGGATTTACAACGTGAACCAGTTTGCAATAGGACTCTCTACGCTACATAGATATAAAAAAAATAGACTATAGGTGATGATTTTTTTGTATTATTATTATTTTGAAAAAGTTTTATACATATACACAAACAATTTTTAGTTGTCTGACCAGAATCTGCAGTGAACAATCAGTCTGAGGAACAGACGGCCTAAAAGCAGAATATTCATCAGTAGTTTATTACCACCTCGGGAGGAAAATGAGAAAAGGAAGTTATCACAGCAGGAAGCCTGCTGTGCAGAAAAGACTGCAGATGCTTACCTGTGTGCCCATGTTCTTAAATGTGTGTGTGCATGTTAATGTGTGTCTGTGTGCGTGTGTTTTGGCTGTTTTTCCTGCATCTGTGTGCTTTTACGGGAAAGAGAGAAACCAGGACAAGGGCACCATAACAACCATTGATCTGAGTTAAAACTAAGGAGAAAACCGCTAACCAGCACTGCAGAACTCATGAAGACACACACATGCACGCACACACACACACACACACACACACACACACACACACACACACACACACACACACACACACACACACACACACACATGCACACTTTAGACACTCTCTCTCTATCTATGCTCTCTCGCTCATAAACGGTGATGAAGGATAGGGAAACAGTGCCACCCTGTGGTGGACTCCATGTTATATAAAACTGTGAGAATCTACAGTGTGTCAATTGTTAATGTTGCACAGTCTGATAAAACTGAAACGTGCGTGTGTTTTTTTGTACGGTCCTATAGCGGCCCCTTGTCTCTCAGTCAGAAGTTTGGCAGCAATATCAGCTTGTGAGTCAAGGTCACACACACACACACACACACACACACACACACACACACACACACACACACACACACACACACACACACACACACACACACACACACACACACACACTCACCTAAACACTGGCACACAAGTGGACACACACAGACCATCTGCTCAGAAACAGTGCAGGGGCTCATACTGCAGACCTGTGTGTCACTGCAATGTCACGTCTCTGTGTGTGTGTGGACTGCGCTCTCAGCCGTGTCTCTTCACTGATCACCTGTTATTGTCCTGTGTGTCCACCTCCCTCTCCGTCTCTCCGTCTCTCTCTCTTCTTTATGTTGATTTCTGCTATCTTGACAGGGGCAGAGATGAGATAAACAGGTGAAGTCGTTGTGAAGTCTTTTTTATCTTGGAAAGACCAGAAGCCACAATAGTCACACGCGCAAGAAAACTTTTAAAAACGTTGCGTTGCCTAGCAACAGCCCGCTCCAATCTCGAAAGAAATGTGGACTTAGCTCGGCAACATTTTCAGTAACCTTAAATAGAGATATACAATAATTAGCTGTCAGTGAGATTTAGCGTCCGACCACAGCTATGTACATTATAACTATTTCATTTCGGTGCAAGAAGACAGCAGAAGTAATAATTGCATTGTAGTATCAGAAAACAAAAAACAATAAATCGGCTTAACTTTTCCTCTGTTCACATATACAAAACTAAAATTGAGTTTAAATTTGTGTAGCTGGGATCAAACGCTGTTTCCACTGATAGCAGGATGAATGATTGGAATATTTAGGAATATTTAGCAACAACAACACAACCTGACCTGATTTACAGCGAGGAAACCAAAATCTTAGTTTGATTTTTACGTGTGAGTGGGCCATCACTGAACGTTGATTTCCATGTCAAAATAAGAGTTTGTCATACTACTAAAAAATATCCCCTTTATTTTGGTTTTGTAAATAGGAACCAAATTTGAGAATTTGAGCCAAAAAAAAAGGAGTCCGCTCTTCTTCCTTCTCCTTCTAGTACTGTTCTTGTATTGTTTTAGTATTTGATTGTTGAGAAATGTTCTGTTCATCGGCTTACTGACTAATTGTTGCGGCACTGGTTGTTTCTGATCAAGTGACTGATTATGAAGTTGAGGACTTAAACCATTTCCCACTCGTTGCTAAAGCACGGGATCTTTCGAAAACGTGTGTGTCACTGTATTCAAATAACACGCAGGTGGATTCTGCCACAAAAGAGCATTTTGCTTCACTGCAGCACACCAGCAGACAGAGCTTCTGAAGACACCCTTCCTTCTCGCAGTAGCAATGTTTCATACAACAATGTGTGTTCATAAGAACGTCCTACAGCATGGGTAAAAGTAAATAACCGTGTTCCTGTTGTCAGTGTAAATATCTGTGCGGCAGCAGCATTTTCAAGTATGTTTTTCCGGCTCAGACTGAGGCACCATCACAAACACACATACGGTGGAGCTCTGGGCTGCCCGCTGACCCGTGTAGGCAGGTTTGCGTGGCTGTCATAACATCCCTAGCAAACTTGCAAGGCCCTCAGCCCGTAGCTGGGCTAAACACCAGTATGACAGGTGCGCTGTAGAGATGGCCCAGAGTTCAGCCCATCGCACCCACCTGTCTGCTTCTGGAAATTACCACAGAGTGCAGGTGTGCAGGTGTGTAGTGTACAAGAAGCCTGTGCACTGCGTATTGTTCCGAAGTGTACCACCGCAGTGTCTGTGCGTCTCGAGATCCGGTTTTGTCGGCAAATAAACTGTCTTTCGTTGTGTGTGTGTGTGTGTGTGTGTGTGTGTGTGTGTGTGTGTGTCTCTCTAAACCCCAGTGTGTGTGTGTGTGTGACAGTGACAGGCTGGTGTGTCTACAGAGAATGTGGTAATAAGTACAGTTGACGGCCATGTCAGGAGGTAGTGGGTGTCAACAGATAAAACTGTTTGTATTTAGGCCTGGTTTCGGCACACTGTCGCTTCTGTCTCCCTCCCTGTCACCTTGTGTCTCTTTCTTTATCTCTCTCTCTCTCCCTCTTCTCTCACTCCCTCTTTTTCTCCCTGCTGTTTTTTTTTTTTTTTTGGCTATCGTCCAATCACCTGCGACGCCTCTGCTGAATTAAAAATTATCTTTCGTTCCTTCCTCCCCCAGCCCCTCCCTTATTCCTCTGCTCTTGTTTTCTGCATGCATGCGCAAGACGCAGTATGATGAGACTGGTCTTTGCTGATGAAGCCAGCCCCTGTGTGTACTTGTTTATGCATGTGCACCTCGCAGCGTGATGACGCCAGTCTTTGCTGATGAAGCCAGTGTGTGTGTGTGTGTGTGTGTGTGTGTGTGTGTGTGTGTGTGTTTGTTGTGCATGGCGCAGCATGATGAGACTGGTCTTTGCTGATGAAGCTTCAGTCTCAGTCTCTGCAGACCTTTCCTCATTACCAGAGGAGAGACAAATGCTCTGCTCTGGAGGGAGGGAGGGACAAAAGGAAGAGACTTTAGAGACATGTTTGTAAAAAGGCAGGAGGATATATAGACTGAGATTACATCCACACTGAACCAGCTTGTTTTTTTTAAACGCAAACACCATTTACATGTGAAAATTACATGCATCAGTGCTCGCATCTTAGGGCCGTTTTTGTAAAGATCCATTATCTTTGATGGCAGTTTTTTTTTTTACTCACCATTTATAACAACTTTCCATCACATAAAAATCTACATAAACTACATTTTTGTTTTACATTTAAAGCATTTCGAAATAAAAGAAGGAACACCTTAATCACTGCATTAATAGCCCTGTACACTGCAGCTAAGAATGGGCACGACAGCCCACGGTTGCCAGTTGTCATAGTAACGTGACATGCTTTCCGGCACACAAGTCTTCCAGATCCACTGCAGTCAGAAATTACTGCTGTCAGAGCAGTGAGGGGAAGATTTATAAAAGAGGAACATAAAAGAAGTAAAAAAGAAAAACTGTCTGCTTGACTCAGCCTGGAGAGGAGGAAGCTCGCTGTCCCACACCTCAATGACTTATTTAAGAGGTCGCAAAGGAAAAACAAAATCACTGGAGTGTTGGTGTGGTTCAAAAAGTTTGGGATCCACCGGTCTGTATCACCTGGATAGGATAATGTCTAAATCTCTTGTTTCAGTCAGGAAAACAACAAAAACTGAGCATCATAGCCACTGTCTGGTAAGACGTGGGAAAGATACTGGATCTGTCTCACCGACACAAAATATTTAATACAGCCAAACTTAAAATTTGAATGTATATTATTTACTTTTCTTTCCCCCATTTGTCTTGTTAGACCACTGAAAAAGCATGAAATAGTGATATGTCACTGGTCTGCTGCACTGATGATCTAATCACTATTTTATATTTGCAACTTTCTCCGGGGGGAAAAAATGAAACCCTGAACGCAATACCTGTATCATGTGAATAGCTAAACAGCCCTTGAAAAAGCTTGATCAGAGGTAGAGGGGGCAAACTAATTTTGTCTTTATTGTTATAAAAAAACCAAACTCATCCACAGTTTTAAGACAACTCGTCCTGAAGAGTTTCTATGCCTGGTTGTCAGTTGTCAAAAATGTCAGTTTGAAGGCCAAAACAGTGTGTGGATTCATTGTGAGAGGAAGGACATTAAAAGCCCTGTTGTTGGTGTCAGGAGGTATTTGTTACCGCAGCAACAAGCCTTGGTTCCAGCTGATGGAGAGGTTGATCCACAGACTCTCTCATTATTCCTCCTCCTCCTCCTCCTCCTCCTCCAACTTCACCTCATCGCTCCCCCCCACTAACTAATGTGCTGTTCCAAACACGCTGACAGAGGCAGCCTGTAATGGCCTTAATATTGTACACACTGGAAATGAGGGGAAATGAATTGTGCTGAATCTCGTCTTTCTTTCACTTTTCTTCTCTCTTGTCTCCCCCCCCCCGCACCCCCATGTCTCTGCCTCACTCTTGTGCCATTGACATACAAAGCTGTCTGTCTTGTGCTGCATCCTCGCATCACAAATTGACTTAATATTTTTTGTCTATGAGGGAAGGAGAGGGAGGGAGAGGGGGCTAAATACAATTTAATAGAAGCTCAGCATGGGGGCATGCTGACGCACACACAAACAAAAACACACAAAAGCTGATTACTAAATCAGTGCTGTTATCGAAGGGACTTCTGGAGGAAGCGGGTGGAAGTGTGTGTGTGTGTGTGTGCGTGCGTGCATGTGTGTGTGTGGAAGGAGGGGGATTGGGGGCTGTAAAGACTTTTAAGGAAAAGGGCGATCAAAACAATTCACTTTGGTTTTGTGGGGGAAAACTAGTTGCAACTCTAATGAAGGAAAATAAGTGTTTGTGTGTATGTGCGTGTGTGTGTGTGTGTGTGTGTGTGTGTGTGTGTGTGTGTGTGTGTGTGTGTGTGTGTGTGTGTGTGTGTGTGTGTGTGTGTGTGTGTGTGTGTGCGTGCGTGCGTGTCTGTGTGTGTTATAATGTGTGTGTTTCGCTCGGGGTTCTTTCTTGATGGTGGGGTGCTGAGAGATTTTAATCTTATTAACAGCCCTTACCGTGTTTGGCAAATGGCTTTCCAACTGCTTGGGTAATGAACTGTTTGAAAGTGTTTTCATCACACTCTAACACACATCACTCAGACACATGGATAGATAGACACATACGGTGTAACACACACGCACGCGCGCGCACACACACACACACACACACACACACACACACACACACACACACACACACACACACACACACACACACACACACACACACACACCTTCGCCTTTCTCTTTCTGCACCAGCCCCCTCCTCTCTGTATTGAACAGAGGCCAGATCGCCAGCTGTCCTCAAAGCTCAGACACACACAAACAAACACACACACACACACACACACACACACACACACACACACACACACACACACACACACACACACACACACACACACACACACACACACACACACACACACACACACACACACACAAACAAACAGCTGACAGTCTTGCACACTATCTTCCCGCGATTGCAGCTTTTCTGTTTTGATGTGAGATGCAACAGAAAGGCAGCAAACTACACAGTGAATTTAGTAGCCCTTCGTCATGAGCGAGCATCAGTCGATCTGCTTTTAATAAATCTTCTGTGGGCTTTTTCCTGAAATGCCTCACTGCCAAGTGAATTATAGTTGCTATTATAATGCAGTTAAACCATGGTTTACAGCACTGATGAGGTGGGTTTTTTTTTAGTTTCAGCGGCTGCATTAACAGATGGGTTCCAGAGCCGTCCAGCTTCCTTTACTATTTCATCAGACAAATGTTTTTTCGGCTGAGGGAAAATGTCCGCTTGGTATCTTGCTAAAGCCTAAAGTCATAATTTTCAGCAGGAGTGTTTGTTGTTTATTTCCCAGTGTGTGCATAACTTACTACTGTAGTATACCAGAGGGGTTTCTTAATTGAAGCAGGGAGCTGAGTCTAAAAAATTGACAGCCAGTCAGCCTACACAAATTCAACAAAAAGAAGGTGGAGATAATTAGTATTGGTAAAAGTGACTTTCTAAAGGTTTTAACTGTCCCTCCTTCTTTATATTCACACAGTACTCACAGTCTGCCGCAGCTCACTCTGGGCGACAGGCGGGTACACCCTGGTAAAGATTGCCAAGCTATCGCAGGGCTTACAAATATACATGGACACTCACGTTCACATCAACAATCATTTCAGTCTGCTGCAGTCAGTTTACTACTACAGACGTTTACATTTTGCTTCTTCAGGAAGTTGCAGCGAAACGGCCTCTGGTGGTCAGGTGCGATTTCTACTCTCTCTTTATCGCTCTGTTCAAAACAGTTTGTTTAATCAAAGCTGTTTCTCATCCAGAGCTGAGGATGGATATCTGAAAGAGGAAAGCCATCCTTTCAAAGCTCCTTCCCTCAACAAAAGAAATGTTTGTCGTGGTTTTATGTGTTACTCCTATTAGATCGCATAACGAGGTGATTTGCCTCTAGCGTGTAGTTAAACGCCGGGTCTGGGGAGTGAAACGGGAAAGCTTTGGTAGTGGTGATTTGCTGCAGATACTTCAGATCCACACAGATACCAAGCAGAGACACATTCGGAGGCACATTTAGACGTTTGTCAGCCTGCGCGACAAACGTTCGAATACACGGGACATTTTGTTATGAGATAAAACCACAAATGAGAGCTGTCGGTTTCTCTCTTTTTTTACTTTCCTGTCTTACCCCCAGTTAAGGAGTGAACCAATGTTACTCTCATCAATATTGACAAGCTTTTTTTTTTTTTTCCTAAAATGAGCTCAGAGATGAAAAAAAGAACGAGACCTTGGAGGGAAATTGAGAGCAGGACGGAGAGTGAGACAGAATGCAAATGCTTTGACGACCAAGGGCATCACTTGTCAGGGGGAAGGCCAAAAAACAATATTATGCACCTCCGTTCCTCACTCACGTCTTTAGTCATCCCTCCATTTCGCTCTCTTCTATCACTCCAGCTCATTCTTTCTACCCCTCCATTATTCTTTCCAGGTCTTTTTCTCCTGTTGAATCTCCAAAATGACAGCACATAAAACACCTTTGGAACAGAAGCTCCCTCAGTGCTCATTAACGCCTCGTTAGCATAGAAAATGAACATCTCAAGAATGGAATGGGTCTGGGTTGGGTGGTGGAGCTAAACTAATGAGTTAAAAATATATTTCCTTGTCTTTTTAGTCACATCAGAAAGATCTGAATCCATTTACTTTGAATGTACAGAGAGCTTAACCCTCTCTTCCCAGACGTGTTGACAGACACTGTTAGAAATGTGCCTTTTTTTCTTTGCTCTCACACAAAGAATGATTTAAAAACAGGTGGATCTCAAAAAAAATTCTTATGATGTCTTTCTTCAGCCTAACAATGTCACAAAGACAATTATCTGTTTTCACTGAATAGCTGCTCTGACAAATCAGCAGAAGCCTCTGCTGTTGACCCGTCCTTGGCCAAACATGCCAGACTGTGCTCGTAAAGGCAGCTACTGCTAAACAGTATCAGCCACCCATCCAAAATGAGTTCAGTGTCATACTGAAACAAGCTTCTCTTGTTACATTAGGGGCCATAAGAAACAATCTCTATGTCAAATTGTCAATTTACTTCAAATCATGTGTACCTTACGTCGTGGATATCTGTTGCCAGCAACGCTTCTCAATATTAACATCCTGTAAGGGTGGAGACGTAACAGTTTTTTTTCAACCAAGCATTCGTGAAGACAACCAGCTGGGTTGTTTACATACTTGCCTTTGCACTTGTTGTACTGGAGGATTCCAATAGAGGGCAGACCAGACAACTGTGGATATGTTCCGGTTTTGCCCAAAAAAACTGGAGCGAAAACTGTTTTCAGTTAAATGCTGACTGATAAAATTGATTCGGCAGCTCAGACAAACCACACCATCCCCACTCAGTTTGTCCAACTTTTTTTTGTCGTGCACAGACATAACATATTACTGCATTACCACGCAACTCCAAAGTTATGATGAAAGCTACCAGAGACCTGATCTTCTCTGAGTAATTGCACAAATCAAGCAAAACTCACCTTATTGATTTTCATATTGTAAATAATAGAAACCAGTGTTGTCTTTGGAGAAAAAAAAAATCTAAATCTAATTAAATGAAAAATAGGCTGCATTCAGAAATGATAAACAAAAAACACATTGTAATATGATTAAAAAAAAAGAAAAAAAAAAAAGCTCCAGAATTGCTGCTGAAATGACCTTCAGGTTAGATGAGATTTCTTTGTAAATGAATGTGTACATAATGAACAAAAGGTACATATGACTACAAGCTGCAGTGTTTGTGTTCTTGAAGGGTGTCTCAGTTTATGGTCTGAGGTTAAACATACCATAAGGGACTGTACTTCACCTCCTCTGCTTTTGCTCGGGCTCCATCAACAACTACAGTATGGAAGCGTAACATTTAGTGTATCTTCAGAGAACATGATTTGTCCCACAGCTTGGGACACACTGTGGTGAAATCTATTCTACTGTGTGTATTTTGGTCTGGCTGTGTGTATTCTTTTTTTAGAGTAATTACACACACACACACACACACACACACACACACACACACACACACACACACACACACACACACACACACACACACACACACACACACACACACACACGCACTCTAAAAGGCATTTGGCCTGTTTTACCCTCCGAGCAGAGAAAAATAGTCTGTTGCTGCATCCCGACACTATTCAGTGCATTACTGTACATCCAGGCTCTCTTGTTTGTGCACAGGAATGTTTATATTGTGTTTGTGACCAGTTAAGTTTCAACTAAAATTCATATTTATGGGCCAATATTGTGTGTTATGGCAAAAAAAAAAAAAAAAAAAAAAAAACAGGCAATGTGTATTGTTTCAGTCAGCAGGTGCAAGTGTGTGTTATTCGTTAATACTTCCTCTACCTTTGTGCTCCTGCTTTGTCAATATGTACTTCATGCTCTTTCAAATGGCCCACTGAGGCATTAGGTCCCGGTTAAAGACCTATTAATTCTACACACACCTCCTTCCTCTTTTCGCTCTTGTTAACAGTGTTTCATTAGAACGGTCTCAGTAGTTTGTAGCCGCTGAATGTTTTCCCTCTACCTTCCAATCCCAGCAGCAGCAGGTCCTTGAAGTCCTTTTTAAGAAAATTGGGTGTGACAGCAACAACAGTTCACTTGGCTTTTGTGTTTTCCCTTTGTTGTTATTGTTGTTCCTTTTGATTCCGCACTGGAAAAATGAAAAACAGAGGAATATAAAGTGTTGCCTTGGTGCGTAACTTCTTTCTTCTCCTTGATTCGCTATCCTTTGCTTTCCTCGCTGTGCCACTTCATTGATTTTCTTCATCTGTACGCTCTTCACCTGTTGTTGTTTTCTCTCTCCTTTCAGGCAGTACTACGAGATGCTGTACAACACTGCTGATGAGCTGCTGAACCTGGTGGTGGACCAGGGTGTTCGCTACACAGAGCTGGAGTACATCAATGCCCTGTCCTTGCTCCATCGCAGTCAGACAGGCGTCGGGGACTTGAGCACCCAGAACACCCGGCTGCAGAGGCTGAAGGAGATCATCTGCGAGCAGGCCGCCATCAAGCAGGCCACTAAGGACAAGAAGATCACCACCGTGTAAAGATAGAACAACGATGCCATTTACCCACCATGTAACCTCTGTCCTACAGGTCTTTAGCTCTTTCAGATGTCTGTAGCAGGAAAACGTGTTGTAGATAATTGAGTCATATTTGCAAGACTAAAGCGTGATTGAGAACATCTTACAGGATGGGGGATATTTAAGAATTTGGTTAGAAAACACTGCAGTAGAGGCTTCAAAAATCAGGCGATGAAAAGTGTGTCTTCTCCATTTCATCTTCCCTGACGTGATATACCTTTTTCCAACTCTACTTGTGTAGATTATATAGAGATATATATCATCTCAGGCAGCACTGACTCACTCTGATTGGGAAGTGAGATGACAACCTACATAACTGCACACCTTGCAAGTCTAGTTGTCCCATGTGTCTTTGTCATAAGGTAACTTATTCTGTCAGATTCCACTTTTTAAAAGACAACAAATCCAGCGTGCACACCCAGACTCTCACAGTCCTCTGCTCATCGTGACTACAGCTCCAGATAAAAGGCGATTGTCTCGGACACTCACCCAAACTCAGGCCCCATCTCATCTCATTTTCCTATTAGATCTAAACTGCTGCTCTCAATTACACCTCTATCTCTCCTCTCCTGGCAGCCCCATGGGCCCACTGATTCTGTCTGCAATAACAGATGCCAGATTAGACTGTCTGAATGAGGCCACATCTTCCGCCTGCTGCCAATTTGGGTTGGTCCCCCAAGAATTCCCGAGCTGAGAATTGCATCATATCTGGAGTTGTTAAAAATCTGCTTATCTGTCTTTTTTTCTTATAGTTTGTGCAGTAAACTTGGGGAGCTATTGTGGAAAGTTATGAGTAACTTAACACTTTTTTTTTTTTTTTACAAATTGGACAAAGACAGTATTGAATTTGTTTTTGCAGATTTCTGTATCATCCTTCTTTAAAACAGACACAGGGTTTATTCCAAGTGTTATATTTCAAGATCAGCATACCACAGGAGCACGACTGGCACTTTTCGTGTTAAGACGTGTGCGCAAAAAGATTTAATCCGTCGTACTCGCTATATAGAATTGAAACCATGCAATTCTGAATCTTTTTTTTTTTTGTCATCCTTGCTACATGCGCTCAAGTCTTTTCAAGTGATCTGAGCATATGAACTCAAGAGACGATAACAAATCCCCCCACCCCACCCACCCTCACCACAACCCTCCCTGTTTTTTAGTTCATTAAGTTGCGAGAGAAGTAGTTAACGAGAGGAAGAGAGGGGAATGGGAGCCTTGTCAATACAGCGGGCCCAGCGCTGGTCTCCCTGAAGCCCACAGAGCAATCCATCATAATGACACATAGGCTGGGATCGATGGGAAAACAACCGCGGAGCTGCTGAGTGGTTTGCCTACCACTCTGAAACGTACACTTGGTGTAAAATCTCAAATCTGCTCATTCATCTGTTCACTTGGGAGCCACTTTTGTGAGGTTATACATGGGAAACTTTAATACAATGTTAACTGACTGTGTCATGTCACTCACAGATACTATTAGACCACAATAACACTGCACACAGATGAGCCATAAAAGTCCAGAGGGCTTGTGTATTGTATTATCCTCAAATATGTAAGTGAGCCCCGCTTCTGCTTTTCAGGCTTTGAATTCATGAATTAAACATGTGAAAAGTAATAAAAGTTCATGTTTGGAGTCAAAACTCAGCTCTTCTGCTCTTCTATTTCAGGTTTCTTTTTCTTTGCAATGGGCCTTTATTTTGCACGTCTGTTTGATGAGAGTCATTTTATGTTTCACGTAAGAATGTATCAAATTGTAATGCATCAAGCTGTTTCAGTCTTGAACAAGTTTAAACATCCTGCTTGTTCCTCTGGTTGATACGTGTCTACTCCAAATCAAGCACACACGATTTGTCAGCGCAAACACTAAAATAAATTCTTCAAATTCCAGTTTTTCTTCGTGTTTTTTGTACTCCCCCCCCCCCTCCCTCCTCCCTTGTGTGTTTACAAAACGGTCACATTTTCCAGTGAGGAATGTTCAGCTGTTCATACACAGTAACCGTCTTCCACACATGTCAGCCTGTCGCTGTTTTGATGCAGTGGAAATGTTTCTGCCCTGTATCGTATGAGCGAGACGGATCCAAAGGATGTACTAAACATGACAGGTTCGATGTGTTGTGTGACATGGCTTTAAGCATGAAGTGCTACAGTGTAGCATATTGGAATCAGAAAAATAAACACAGGCAACATACCACCTGAAGGCTTGTGTTGTTGTGGGCATCAGTCCAGAAATGGAGGGGACTCTTCCTGGCACGGTATGGTATTTGCTGTGCTTGACTGTGTTATCAGCCCTGTTGTGACTAATATCATTGAGCCCTGGTGTGAAAATCCAAAGTAGAACAGTATATATATGTAACATTTCTGAGAAAAGGTTTCACAGATTATTGCCATTGTGTCAAATCTTGCAGCAAAATTGTCTCCCATTTTTAAAAAACTTTTTTTTTTTTTTTACACAATACGCTCTAGGTATAATGATAGATAATGCAACGTTTCAAGGTGTAAGGCGAGCTCTTTACGCATTATCTAGTATTGGTTTTAATTTCAGGAGCCAGTAAGGACACCTGCTGAGTGCTGACAAAATGGTAAACCTGGTATCTCAAAATAATGCGACGGGGAGCTTCACTCACATGTTTTCTTCTTGCTCTCCAAAGTTATAATGTTTTTTTAATTTATTTATTTATTATCATCTTCACCTTAAATAACCTTGGAAAGTAACACGGAGCTCACAGGTGTTCAGAGCGTCACGCTTGGGTGGAGATAAACCACAGCACCCACAATGCCGTTCGCCCGACACTTGCCTTGTGTTGCCTAGCGACGGCAGCTTGTGCTTCGTGTGAAAAGCTAAGCTCGGTGGATATTTCGACTTCTTTAAACCGCAAAGTCCTCCCGGTTGACAGCTTAGAAGTCAGTCCTTCCCCGACTTTTTATTTTTTTTTTTAAAATTTTTTTATTTATTTTTTTTAAATCATGAAATAATGGAGGAAACAACGAGTCAGCAGTTTTCTTCCGCGTCGCCGCCCTGTTGTCCCCCGGGGTCCCTCCCCGACGCTCCCTCAGCAGAGAGCCCGAGCGACGGGGAGCCGGAGGACAACAGAGAGATGGAGGTACGGACGGGATATATTAGCGAGCAAAAACATTTAAAAGCGACGTGCGGTGTGTGAAACTTTTCTTTCAGTGTTCAGTTCATTGTCTGTAACTTTGTTGTTTTTATGACGACGACGACGACAACAACAACAACAACAAATGCAGCTAATAGCTATAATATCATTGTACCAATGAGGAAAGAATTGTATAATGCAGCATGCTGAATAAACCCCCATATTTATTCCGTTGTGCAACAGGTAAAGCAGGTCACCTTGCACAAGAGGTCTGAGGATGTAAAACTTCACAACAAGGTCAAATGGTTGATTTTTTTTTTTTTTTTTTTTTTTTGCAACTTGAGATTTTAACAGCAACGAGAGTGCGTGTAGTGCATGAACAGCCTGTGCATGTTTGCTTTAAGCTTCAGAAAGCTGCGGGCACCTGTGGTGATGCTTATAGTCGCCTCGCGCCAGATGCATTATTTTTCAAATGCCGCAACTGCACCCGTTACAACAGAGATGTCTAGATTCGCTGTTCTAATAAAAAACACCTACATTTGATTTGTTTACATTCACAGAAAGATGGTGTTTTAACTGCCGAGACGGTCTCCAGCAGTTTATCCCAACACGGACGCTTTGGCCCCGGGCTGCAGCACCTGTTCCACCTCTCTCTGCCTGTGAGATATATAGATTATGTAATTATATAATGTGGCCTGCGAGTCTGTTTACTGTCTGTTCAATCAAGACAAAGCAGTCTCTGACAATCCTTTTATATCCACGTTGTGTCTTGTTATTGTTTTGTTGACAATTTGCTTTGCAGTATAATTTTGTGACATATGAAGCTTAACCAACGTTGTATTTTTCTCCGCTCTAGAGTCACAATCTAAGTGACATATCTTTGTTGTGCAGTTATGTCCATCTGCAAAAGTTGGAACTGCCACACAACAAAATTAAAGGTGACTTTTTGTTATTCCCAGATTGACTAATTAAGCGTCCTCACTCCTACTATTGCGAGATTTGCAATTTATTTAATCCTGTAATTTCCTTCACATCATCACATAGCAATGTGTGTTTCAGACACAATGTATTAACGTTTGCTGCTGTTCCTATCCTTTGGTCATTTACGCTAACGCTTCTCAACTGCCAGATTTATCCTGCGTGAGCCACATGCCATACCTCGTCACTCTGGACACTTCTCACAATGAAATCTCCAGCTTCTTTGAATTCCAGCCGCCCACGAACCTAAAGGTAACACAGGACCTTGAGCTGACAGGATAAGACAACATTTGATTGGTGGCTTGGGTTTCCTTCTCCTGCGCTATTCCCTCCAGATAGGACTGGATTTCCATAGCCCATCTGTAGTCACTTTGAATATGCTTACAAGGCATTTACTGCCCTTGACTGACAGTGAACTTTAGAACATTCTTTTCCATCCTCTGTGGATTTAGTTGAAGAATTTCTTCAGTGAAATGTACTTTTCATGACTTTTGTTAAAAGTGTGCTGTTTTTTTTTTTTTCTTTTTTCTTCAGGAGGTCAGTTTCTCCCACAACCGTATGACAAAAATGAAGGATTTGGGACCCTATTTATTCCTCACTAAAATGGATCTGGACTGTATCCTTACTGAGAAACATTTACATTCATCCACATGGACCTGAACACTTTGCCTCCTCTGTCAATCATACACACACAGAAATATTTGTTAAACCACTATTATCACCTTTCTTTACTTCACAAATCTTTCCCTGGTGTATGTTTTTTCTTGACGTGCTTGTACTCAGACAACAGCTTCTGTGAGATCAGTGGTCTTGAGAAATGTCACAGTCTCACCCATCTCAGCCTGGCACACAACAAGATCTCACGGATCAGCAGCCTGGACAGTCTGCCTCTCACACACCTGTGCCTTGTAGGTTCTTCTCTATTACAGATATTTAATACAGTTACGGATACAGTACACAGAAGCACAGGCTTTACAAGCTGCTGCTGGCAGGACTTCTGTTTACATGTATGGCATCGCATGATGGTTTTTTTTTTTCCCTCCACGTGTTGTCTCCTTTCACACACACACACACACACACACACACACACACACACACACACACACACACACACACACACACACACACACACACACACACACACACACACACACACACACACACACACACACACACACACACACACACAATATTGGGTCATTTTTAACTATTCTTCCTTGTGTGTATTTTACCTCCATTTCACCTGTTTCTGTTTGTCTCTCGTTTTCTATCCTCTCTATGTTCTCTTTATGTCTGTTTTTGGCCACATTTTTACATTCAGTAAAACCTTGGCCCCTTGTTTGAAAATCACCATATGGTTCAACAGCAGGCCTTTTCTATCTCTCCCTCTCTCTCCTCCTGATTGCATGTGTGTGTGTGTGTGTGTGTGTGTGTGTGTGTGTGTGTGTGTGTGTGTGTGTGTGTGTGTGTGTGTGTGTGTGTGTGTGTGTGTGTGTGTGTGCGCACACATGCATGTTCTCTCCTTTATCAGTGTTTCCTCATTGTCAGCAGCCATCGGTCTGGCTGCGTCTGCCCCTGTCTGTAGCTTCTGCTTTGGGACCAGCTGCTGCTGTTTGAGTGGGCCTGGACCAAATTCAGCATACACACACACACACACACACACACACACACACACACACACACACACACACACACACACACACACACACACACACACACACACACACACACACACACACACACACACACACACACACACACACACATTCATGCATACCCCGTCCATCCAGCATCCATCTTATCCCATTCCTGACCCCTCTTCCTCACATGCTGCCTCCCTAAACAGCGCGGCACTGTCAGCCAGCCTGTTTCCTAGCCCATCATAGCACCGACCCGGAGCTTCAAGGGACCAGCACAGTCACCCACCCCCACTGACAGCAGCCCTCTGCCAGGCAACATGCTTGGCAAGAGCAGGGCGAGGTGTGGCCAGACGGCCAGATAACAACTTTCGTCAGTGGAATGGAGTAAGAATCAGGCTGGGGACCCTGACAGCGGAGGAGTGCCCAGGTCTTGTTCCTTAGTTAGTTAGCGTGCTGCGCTAGCACCTCGCCAGCTGTTTGGCTGTCACTCCTCACTGTCAGGATTTTGCAGAGAGGCAGGCCTGCCACTCAACTCGCGACTGATGGGAAAGAAAGTTCAGGCGCCCTGCAGAACGACCATGACATGTCCTTAATATTTATTAAGTGAGAATCATTGACCGTGTATGAAGCAGAGCTGTGGGTAGGAAGCCGCTCGTGTGCCTGCATGTGCATAAATATCATGCACCTGCCTCGTAGAATGTGTCCTCTTTCCTGTCTGTGTTCAGAGGGGGAACCAGCTGGAGACAATCGGAGGGATGGAGAATCTGAAGAGCCTGCAGGTTCTCGATTTGTCTCTGAATCGCATCAGCAGTCTTTCTGGCCTCCAGAACCTCCACCTACTGGGCTCCATCAACCTGGAGAAAAACCTGGTAATGATCTCAGAGAACTGTCAGAAGGAACCGTGTTAAATATTCAGATATGCATTCGTCAGCCTACATTTTTACAAGCTATTAAGATGACTATATCAGATTAAAATTCAGAAACAAATGTGACATTTCCCCTCAAACCTCCTGAAACTGGAAATAGACTCACAAAGAACGCGTCTTGTCATGAATTTTCAGATCTGGCTCTGGAAATGCTCTTTAAACTCCTACAATAACGTTTTTGTTGTGCCACATGCTGTATATTGTCATAATACGTGAGTGGTGAAATGTTATTATTAATTCATAAATGTGTTGTTGTCTGAAGTTATTTTAATAGGTTTCATGACTGTCTTTGGATCATAATCTATCACCCTTGTTAGGCCACCCTGTACATCACACGCAAAAGGAAAACCAGCCAAATTACAGATTTAAGAGATTATTTCCACAAACTTCTAACACACTCTAATACAGGAATGATCACAGTCTGAAACGACATCTAAAGTGTAGTGTAACAAAATAGTCATGGACAAGATACTGTCACACAGCGACTCCACACCATTAATGTGTGTTTTCGTTTCAGATTAGCCAAATTCAGGAATGCAAGCACATCCATGATCTTCTCCTGCTGAGGGATCTCAATCTGCAGGGAAACCCTGTGCAGGTAAGCAAACCCTTTACTGACCACTGCCCTAAACTATGAGAACATTTATTCAAAGTGTGGAAATATGCTAGAGGTCCACTTTCCTTCTTGCATTCAGCCTGTAAATGTTTAAGCTTCTGTCTTTCTGAAGTTGTCGGGTGTTTAACACAGTTTTTGTAATGTATCCCATATGAATGTAATTGGTAGGAGCAACCTGATTACAGGCTGGCAGTCATCTTCCTCCTCCAGCATCTGACTGTTCTGGACAAAGAGAAAGTCACTGCTGAAGAAAAGGTGTGAATAGACATCAAAAATTATTATTTGGTTCATTTAACAGCATAAAGCCTGAACAGCTGACACCGACCTAACGCACCTGTCATGTTGCAAAGTGGCTATTAGACTGCTTCTGTAACTCTCCATTACCAACGTTAAATCCCAGGTGTCATCTGTAAACAAGTATGACCCTCCTTTGGATGTGGTGGCAGCCAGGAATCACATGACCCACCTGGTCTATCAGATGATGCAGCCGCAGGTCCTTTATGACAGGTCGGTACAAACATGTGGCGTTGTTTCATATCTTCACCTCTAAAAGGTCCCCAGTTTACGTAACATTAACTGATTTATTACAAGTATTTAAGCATTTTTTTTTTTTTTAGGAAGAGCACTTTAAATATGAAGGTTTAAAAACAATCTGGGCGTGATTGATTCGTCATAATGTTACATATCTCATGAAATAAACTACCAAGAAAGTTGTTTTCAAACTTGAGCAGCAGTTCGTCAGCAGTGTTTCCGTATTGCTCGTGTTATCTGCTCTCCGAAAGAAAAAAAATTGTTCATGTGTCAGCACTTTTTTGAAAACATCCATCATCAGCAAATAAAAGCTGCGGCTCCAGTCAATTTACCATTCTCCACTGTGCTTACTAGAAAGACCACATCCATATTGCCCACAAGGCTCGCGTTTATATTGACTGTAGGAGTGGCTTTCAAGCACAATGAGCTTTTTACTCTCGCTTCAGGGTTTCTTCTACTTAAACTGTGCTCATTTTATGAAAGGACGATAACTCCTTCTGAAGCTAAGAATGTACCTGTGAAATGAAAGTTAATGACACACCTGTGTGTGTGTGTGTGTGTGTGTGTGTGTGTGCGTGTCTCTTCAAGCAGTACACTGCCCAGTACAGACTCTCCATACCCAATGCTGGTGCTGACAGGACCTCAAGGCTGTGGGAAGAGAGAGCTGGCTCACAGACTGTGTCATGAGTTCAGCGAGTACTTCTCTTATGGGTCAGTTGTAGTGCAGTCTCATGCCGGACTAGTGTCAGTGAACAGCACATGCCCTGTCCATCATATTAACCAGGTTAATATCATGGACAGCTCTTTGGTTTCCACAGAGTTGGGACTAGCTGAAAGCTACATACAGTGGTGTGAAAAAGTGTTTTCCCCCTTCCTGATTTCCAATTCTTTTGCATGTCTTGTCACACTTAAATGTTTCAGATCATCAAACAAATTTAAATATTAGTCGAAGATAACACAAGTAAACACAAAATGCAGTTTTTAAATGAAGGTTTTTATTATTAAGGGAGAAAAACAAAATCAAAACCCACATGGCCCTGTGTGAAGTGTTTGCCCCCTCCTGTTAAAACATAACTTAACTGTGGTTTATCACACCCGAGTTCAATTTCTCTAGCCACACCCAGGCCTGGTTACTGCCACACCTGTTCTCAATCAAGAAATCACTGAAATAGGACCTGCCTGACAAAGTGAAGTCGACCAAAAGATTCTCAAAAGATAGACATCATGCTGAGATCCAAAGAAATTCAGGAACAAATGAGAAAGAAAGTAATTGAGATCTATCAGTCCGGAAAAGGTTATAAAGCCATTTCTAAAGCTTTGGGACTCCAGCGAACCACAGTGAGAGCCATTGTCCACAAATGGAGAAAACATGGAACAGTGGTGAACCTTCCCAGGAGCGGCCGGCCGACCAAAATCACCCCAAGAGCGCAGCGACGACTCATCCGAGAGGTCACAAAAGACCCCACAACAACATCCAAAGAACTGCAGGCCTCACTTGCCTCAGTTAAGGTCAGTGGTCATGACTCCACTATAAGAAAGAGACTGGGCAAAAATGGCCCGCATGGCAGAGTTCCAAGACCAAATCCACCGCTGAGCAAAAAGAACATTAAGGCTCGTCTCATTTTTGCCAGAAAACATCTTGATGATCCCCAAGACTTTTGGGAAAATACTCTGTGGACTGACGAGACAAAAGTTTAACTTTTTGGAAGGTGTGTGTCCCATTACATCTGGTGTAAAAGTAACACCGCATTTCAGAAAAAGAACATCACACCAACAGTAAAATATGGTGGTGGTAGTGTGATGGTCTGGGGCTGTTTTGCTGCTTAAGGACCTGGAAGACTTGCTGTGATAAATGGAACCATGAATTCTACCGTCTAACAAAAAATCCTGAAGGAGAATGTCCGGCCATCTGTTCGTGACCTCAAGCTGAAGTGAACTTGGGTTCTGCAGCAGGACAATGATCCAAAACACAGCAGCAAGTCCACCTCTGAATGGATGAAGAAAAACAAAATGAAGACTTTGGAGTGGCCTCGTCAAAGTCCTGACCTGAATCCTACTGAGATGCTGTGGCATGACCTTAAAAAGGTGGTTGGTGCTGAAAAACCCTCCAATGTGGCTGAATTACAACAACTCTGCAAAGATGAGTGGGCCAACATTCCTCCACAGCGCTGTAAAAGACTCATTGCAAGTTATCGCAAACGCTTGATTGCAGTTGTTGCTGCTAAGGGTGGCTGAAACCAGTTATTAGGTTTAGGGGGCAAACACTTTTTCACAGGGCCATGTGGGTTTGAATTTGTTTTTCTCCCTTAATAATAAAAACCTTCATTTAAAAACTGCATTTTGTGTTTACTTGTGTTATCTTTGACTAATATTTAAATTTGTTTGATGATCTGAAACATTTAAGTGTGACAAACATGCAAAAAAATAAGAAATCAGGAAGGCGGCAAACACTTTTTCACACCACTGTAGATCTGTAAACTTGCATGTTGATTCCCTGTGGGACTAATTAAAGGAGCAACTCTGGAAAATAAATGCATCATGATATATGCATAATACAAAAAAATGTAACACTCTGAACCTTAATACATTTAAAAATCGTGTTTTTAATCATCTTAACGCCATATCTTAACAGTTTTCCGTCTCACTGATCGCTCCTGCTGTCTAACGTAGCGCTGAAGTGATCCTTCAGATCATGTATGTGTGACGCTTAAGCAGTTTCAGTTAAACAGGTCAAGTCAGGACCTTTGCCCTGGTTGTACCTTGTCGGTTTATCACAGGTGTTTTGTTCTGACAATGCAGGACATTAAAGCATATGAATGTTCAGAACGCACAAATGAGGAATTTCACTCTGAAAGGACTTTATAACATTAGAAGACACCAAGTCAGCCTTTCAGACTCAGACTGCTAGCTGTGGCTTAACTTATGAATACATTTTGCACAGAATTATTTCAGTGACCAGTAACTCAAGTTTCAACATAAAGTACATATGGCATGTGAGTGTTGAATTAATATAGACTTTTGAACTGCTCTTTATATGAGAGAGGAAAACACACGGAGAGGTTTGCAAATGAAACTTATATCAAGTTATTGATATATGAGAATGACCTACTGCTTCCACCTGGTAGTTGGTTTGAGTGTCTGGAACAGTCTAGAAGTCCACGGGGGTTTGCCCTGGCACTTAGACCCCCTACTGGCTCTCTTTAGTGTTAAAGATCTGGGATTTTGTATGTTCTTTCTGTCTGTAAATTTTATACTGGATATTCTACATGCAATCTCCAGACTGTGAGTGTTTCTCTACTTTGGGTCTGTGTGTTTCCTCAGAACCTGTCACACCACACGGGGGCCCTACTATGGCGAAGAGAATGGAATTGATTACCATTTTGTCAGCGAGGAGGACTTTCAGAACCTGATTCATATGGTGAGATATCGTGAAACGTTTTGTTTTGTTGTATTTGCATTTGTATTGGTTTTATTTGTTTTTCTGCATCATGAGCTTCAAGAACAAAATACACGTTTCCAGATTATTTTGAGTTGAGGATTCAGAAAGCTGTATGTGCTCAGTGTCAGAAATTAGTCATATGTATTAATACTTGCCCACAATTTAATTAAATATACATTGGGGATTTGATTAGCTGTATTTCAAGTGTGCTGGATTCATACATCTCCTTCAGCAAGTTTAAAATTGACTCCACTCCCTGGCCTTAATGAGTAGAGAAGTTGAGATAATTACTTTTACTTGGGTGGATTGATTTTACATGAACTCGCTGATAGTTTTTTTTTTTTTTTTTTTTTTTTTTAATAACGATGCCTTTATTTGAATGAATCTTTTTTGTAAATGCGTAATGGCCATATTAATTTAATTTAATTTCAGGATGAGATATTACAGCATCTCCTTCAAGTCTTTGCTACGTAAATGCTGATTATTAGTCTGACAAGGACACTGAAAGATAATAGAATGAAAGCCATCAAATGCAGACGCTGTTCAGATTTTCACCAAGAACGCTCTAAGAAAGTGGTCGCACAACTGGCTCTCATTCATCACACCAACTCTTTGAGGATAACAAAAGCATCAAATCACTGAATTTCCACGGTCAGAAAAATGAGTCCTTGGGTCTTGGACACATTTGTTTTCCATCTTGTCTCCCACGTCAAGCTGCCTGTTGCGTAAGAGCGGTGTGGGATTATTTATAGAGGTCTGGGTCACAGAGTGATTTACGCAGGAAGCGCTTTGATGCTGGGATTGATGCCTTTTTGTCGACTTCAACGGAGGTTAACTTTACAGTCTCCTCCTCCCTCTACTTGATTTGTCCATTCTTCTCCTCCCTCCGTCCTTCTGTTGCCGTCTACTTGGTTTACTGCTCTCCTGTCCTCCCTTATTTATTTATATTTTTCTATTCTTTATACTTTTGATGTGTCAGCTTCCCTTTTCAATCAAATGTGCTCTCCAGTAACTATACAGTCACATCCTCCCGAAACCACTTGTCATAGCTGGGGTTTTTTTAAATCATTTTTTTTTGTAGTGTTTTTCCTTTATTAGATAGGTGCAGTAGAGCCCGACAGGAAATGTGGGGAAATAAAACAGGGAAGTGACATACAGTAAAGACTCGTTAGGAGTTTAGCAGTAGACTCACTGCCGACGGCATTTGCGCCCATGCTGCCTGCAGGCTAAACACGCGGCTTTCAGGTCGCCCTCTTGTAACTGTTCTCATACAGAATTTACCCCAAGCAGCTGTCTCTGGTACTTATTATACTCTTTACCCTGGCACAGACACAATGGACTGTGCTATATAATTTTTGTCTGAATAGCTGTCTGGTAACACAAGAGTAATGTTTGTAATTAAGTTTTTGAAGGCTTTTCAATTGCCTGTTTAGGACGATTTTGGCAAACAAACATAACATTTGAGGGTCTGTGTGTAAAATCCTGGTGCTTTTAGGAAACCTAGGTTAACCTTGTGTAAATAATTCAGTCAAATTACATTCACGGTGCTGTATAATGTTGCAATGATGTATTTATTTCATACTGTGTGCTGTTGTAAAAGGGAAAGGAAGCAATTGTTTTCAAAAACAAGTCTGATTCAAAATAAATCCAAGCTAGATGACACATCTCTGGTTGAAATACTGCTTCCTGCGACTGGCTCCACATACATTCAATCAAAATAGGCTTTTGTAAAATAAGTCCAAAAAATGATCAACATTTACAAAATATAGATTTTTTTTTTGTATTTTTTTTTTGGAGCTAATTGTTTTCTTAGACCCAGAACCATTATTAGTTTCATAGGTATTCCTGAAGCCACCTTTGCAACCGGTGAAAAAGGAACAAGAATTCCTGAGTATTTGATGTTCTGAAGCGTACAGGATTTGGACATAAGCTTGTTCAGATTGATAAATTGGGCTGCTCAAATAAAACTTCCCAAAAGACAAGGTCGGAGGTCATGTGTGAGATGTAACAAAGAGATTCTTGCCCTGACTGCCAGGTCAAGAGTTCAGTTCACAGGTGGGCAAATGACTTCAGGTTGTTAATCCTGACAGAACATGCTGGGATTGTGTATGCGTGTCAAGTATTACGTCCATCTTGGGAGATGAATGAGGCTCCTAACTGCGGTCATAACATGATTAATAGTGGGGCAGTAAAATGTCCTCTCGTTCTTTTCCCTCGTAACTGGAAATTTCCTTTTTAGGGTAAGTTTATCCAGACCATACAGTACGGGGGTCAAAGTTACGGTCTCACCAGAGATGCCATAGAGGACGTGGCTAGAGAAGGACTGGCCTGCTGTGTGCATATGGAGCTGGAGGTATGGAAACTGACTCGTACCATATGTGATCAGTAAAGCGAGACGGATCACTCTTTTGTGTTGTCTGCGAATCGTGCAAATAAAATGCAATTTAAAATGAAACAAAACGGTAACAGTGCTTCGTCAGCCAAACACAAACTGTTTGTCCATCCTCGCAGGGTGTGCTCAGCTTCAAGAACAGCTCCTTCGAGCCTCGATACATCCTGATCATCCCCACCCAGGTGGAGAAGTACACGGACCATCTGAAAAGCCGTGGACTCTACACCCCGGCACAGATCGATGTTGCAGTGTCACGCATTGAGTTCTACGCCAACACCAACAGGCAACATCCAGGATTCTTCGATAACGTTATCCCCTGTGGTACTGAAAGGAAACACTTTGTCATTGAAGTATTTTTTTTATTCTGGCATTACGGAGATGTAATATCCTCCAGTGGCTAATTAGATCTGTTTGACTAAATTGCTAAATAATGTTGGTGTTATAAACATTCACGATTCATTTTTAGCGAGGAAATGATTTTAGGGTCTGAATACATTTAACTAATTCCCAGGGGAGATTTTAGATTTTCCAAAATTTGTAACCATTGGACTGGGTGTCAGTAATGAAGAAAGTTTAAAGTCTTAAGTGAGATTTCGTTTCTCATGAGCGGTTTGTCATTGTAGTGTCTCGCAAAGCTAGAAAATACCCGGCCTTCCGCTGGCTTAGTGCAGTCCAAGTATCATTGATGTGGCGTTAGATGGATTAACACACTTCACTAAAATCCATACACTACACTTGCAATCCAATTACAGCATGTATTAAAGGCACGTAGCTGCAGAACAGCAGTGTTTATCATCCCCTCATGATAGCACTCAGACATGTTAGCTGCTTTCTAAATGAGATGAACATACAGAGAGCGTGGGACTCTCAATTCTTTTATGCACTGCCAGCACATCATTACAGTAAGGTCATCATCCCCATATCTTTGATTCATTGCTGTTTCATGGGAGAGGCATTTGCTCTTTTTCAGGACCAGATTTATTTGTGTGTGTGTGTGTGTGTGTGTGTGTGTGTGTGTGTGTGTGTGTGTGTGTGTGTGTGTGTGTGTGTGTGTGTGTGTGTGTGTGTGTGTGTGTGTGTGTGTGTGTGTGTGTGTGTGTGTGTGTGTGTGTGTGTGTGTGTGTGTGAGAGTAGATGACTGGGAAGAAGCCTACAAGACACTGAAGCTGGTCATGAAGGAGTACCTGTTGGTCGAGGAGCCTGATGACACCTCCGCAGGTGTCTGTTTGTTTGCTTGCTTGTTTGTTTGCTATTTCGTTTGTTTGCTATTTCGTTTGTTCACATCATCATTAGCGAACGCAAAATGGTAATTTTGAGAAGCAAGGCACAGGCGGCAAAGTGGTCTCATGTGGCAAGGCAGTTTAAACCACGCCACCAGTTTTATACATCAAAGTTTATTTACATGTCACAGGAAGTATTACTCAGTATGTGAAGACGGTTGTGGGGACGCTTTGTTAAAATATGCTCGTGATTGGCCAGGAAATCTGTGGCAAATATTTAAAAGATGCAAGTATTAATACCAGGCAAGACAGGTCTAATAAATAGATGCTGTTTGTTGCCTTACGGGAACTGTAGGATCCAGTGACTTTTCTTTTTTAGCTTGACCCATACTGTGGTCTGCTGAATCAGTTTTGACAACCTCAATATTTATAACAGTACAAAATCTAAATTTGGAGTTTCCCTTTAAATATTTATTAATGGCATAATCATTTAGATCTGGTGGTTTCAGAATAGAATAAATGATGTCTAGTAAGTCTATTTTCATGCTACATACAGTTTTGTACCACACAGTGTTGACAACTAGTGTCTGTCTCTCTCAGCCTCAGGTGATGACCCACAGGACAAGCCGCCGTTACCCCTGTGGAGGTCAGCAACACCCTCGTCACACTATGCCACGGCTCTTGACCCCTCACATTCCTTCTACAAACCCTATTTTACCAAGATCCAAGCAGACCTCCGTCCTCAGCAGAGCAACACTGTGAGTTACAAGATGTCTGATGAAAAATGTCTCGGTAATGACGCCTGTAAGTGAATGTTGAATCTTCATCTCGACTCAAATTTATGGGAAAAAAAAATAATCCTCCACAGTTCTCCCAACAAGATGCTAGCTTCCTATTTCCTCCTCATCATTCTGCTTTGCAATTTTCCTCTCCTCTTTCTCTCATCTTCCTGCTTCCTCTCAACACATCCTCCTCTTCTTCCTCTTCCTCTTCGCCTCTCCTCATCAGGAGCTAGCTTCTATCAGGAGGCGCGAGCAGCTGGTGCGGGAGGCTATTGTGGGGAAGAGTCCAGGGGTCTACAGCCAGCTCTTCAGAAGGTACCGACACACACTCCACCGCACCGCAGCGCTTAATTTCAAGTGGGCGCTCTCAGCTCGGCCAAATTGGTTTAATTGGAGCACTTGTCCTAACTGCGATTTCATGGTTTGTTTTGAGTCATTGTTTGACATTGAGGGTGAAGTGGCAGGTGCCCAAATTATTCTAATCTAACTGTTTGTTACTGTGATGGGCTCTTACAGTTGCACTCTGCACTCACTCGTCCAAAAATACACTTGTCAGCATTTATAACTGCTCCCAATATGAATTAAAAACACAAATGAACAGCCCCACATTTTATTCAAGGAGCTGTACGTTAGTGTGTTTAATGTGTGCGGAACTGCTTTTCTATCTGATTTATTCTGATGGAGATGAATGATTAAATGTCGTCTTATTTTTTTTTTTTGCTTTCCTCAGTTCTGCACAAACAGCACCAACATTACTACAGAATCACGATCCTGGTACCCGTTTTCATGAGGACAGCAGGTAGTACACACACACACACACACATGATATACAGTTACACCTGCTCATATACTAATGCAGTCAAAAGTGAAACCAGATGTCACTGTATGAAAATAACAGAAACATGGATGTTCTTTAAAGTTGGATGAGATTTCACTCTGTACCTGGTTTCATAAAAGTAGCCAATTGATTTATTATGAGGTAAAAATATCCAATGGAAATCGTAAAGAAGACGATTTAGGAGCTGGAAGCTGCTTTTACTGTTGTATTCTTGACTCTTACGGCCTGTTTTTACAGCATATGTTCACTTTTACTGCGGCTCATTTTACTGGTACAAACAATGTGGGGACAAATCTGAACACACCTCCCACACATGCACAGACACATATGTGAAAACACACAAATACACCCACTAATAAATTCTGATTTACAGCTTTTGCTGCTTTTTTGGACTTCCCAGTGTGTACACTCAGTAAACAGCCGTACTTGCACAAATGTGTATTTAATCAGTCAGACATTCCATGATATGTGCGTGCTTGTGTGAGGTTTGTGTTATGCATGAAACAGCGCCTTCACAATAACTGTAGCATCAATTTATGTCATTATTTTTTCACAAAAATATGACATTTAAGATGCATACGTACAGAGAAACATGTTCAGTCAAATTAATTTGTTCCCTGCGGGCTCATGTCCTCAGAAGGCAGGTTTCACCAAAGATGTTTAAAAAAAAAAAATCAACTGGTTCTGTCATCGCAGCCTGAGTGATACATGTCCCTGGCGTGTACAGTAAAGCATTACTCACCGCTGCAGTATGTCTACGGAGGGTTCCAGACATCTGTCTACTTGTTGGCAACGCTCTTAATAGGGACGTGTCTTTATCTCTGTGTGTGTATATCACATACTGGATTGTGTTGGATTCTTTTCTTTTTTTTCTTTTTTTTTTTTGTCACATTATTTATATCATTCGGACAAAAACGCCGTGAGTATCCCCAGCTTTGGCTTTTATAAAACACCGGGGACACCCAGAGAAACTCTGGTCCTGTTCCCACTTCAAGAATAACATTTTCAAAGCTACATTGTGCTCAAATGTCTCTCTGAAGGAGGTCTATTCTCTATCGTTTTTGTGTTTTTCCCCACTTTTTCCACCAGTTCCTTTTCACAACTTTTTTTTTTTAAAAATTTTGTTTATTGCTGCTCACTGCATGAAGGCCCTTTTCTCGACTTGCCTTTTCTCCCCTCATGCTATGTGTGGTCTTGTCTTTCCCTCTATTCCCTCTTTTTTTTCCCTCCTTTGACAAGAAGCAGCTCAGATGAGTCTCGTGCCAGCTCAGCTCTGTCTGTGCCCGGTTCGGCCGGAGACTTATCGGGCTCAGTGGAACCGCTCGACACCTCTGTCCTGGGACACGTCTTGGAAACACTAAAAGGTTGGTATTACTTTTTAATATCATCTTAGGGAATTTCTGTGTTGTTAGATATAGAAAGAAAAGAGAGGAGAGACTTTTGAGCTCCTAGACCAGGTGAAAAGCCAGTTTAGCATGTAATTTGTTGCGCTGTCAAGTTTTAATTTGAACTTCAGTTATTCATTTCAGAATGTGAAGACACTCTTTACTGCCCAAACAGTACATCTTTATTACGCGATAATCAACCTTATCGTCTCGAGTTCTGAAGACTTGTTGATGTTTTTTCTAGATATGTGCACGTATCAAGTTAGATATTCCTATTTCAGACCAGACAACATCAGACCAAACACCTGACGACTCCCATCGAGGAACGGACCAACTCTCTGCAGCCGTGTCTCCGTCTTCCGATAGACGCCCAGGATCCAACGCTAAGCCCATCCTGCCACCGATCCCCACCGGGCGCAAGACCCCTGCAGCACCCAGCCCGGCTGCTTCACCCGGACCGAGCCCAAACCAAGCAGTTAGAGAGGGAGGAGATGCGAATACGGAGGGATAATTCTTAAGAGGTTTTGACCCCTTCAAAAAGTTACATATTGGATGGAGTGAATCAGTCGGTAAATGTGCTACAGCGCTCTATTTTAAAAGCTCGGTCTGGGATCTGCAAAAGTTAGCAATCGACCACAAAACCACATGTTTGTTTCTATTTCACCACAAACTCCGGAAACTGCGACGTGACACGTCCAAGTCAAACATTGTGGTTCGATTTCACTGTCAGAACTCGCCTGTTCCTGTGATCTGTCACTCGTGCTGCAACATGTCTGGATATTTTTACAATTAATACATTGTGCGTCATGAGTGATGACGTTAATATATACAGTGACTACATTGTAATTACGGGCAGACTTGAGCTTATCGGCCTAATAATTGGTTTACTGGCCTGAAGGTATGCATCGCTGACAGACATTGCGATCGGCAAAATGTCTCTCAGTTATGATGAATACAGTTCTGCCTTAAAGAAAACAGCTTCTTATCTTTTCATGCTAATGTTCACATATCCATGACCGGAGGAGATATTTGTTCATCTTTGAAAAGTTCATGTATGCAAAGTATTTGGTACATGTCGTGTTTCTGGAATAAAGCATTCATTTTCCTGACAGTGAAGTGGCATTATATCTCCTACTGCTCAGTAATCTCATCAAATAGGATTTGCCATTGACATGGAGTTACTGATCTTTTATGTGCAGCGTGGGGCTCTTGCCATTGGAGGATAAATACATCATTAATCTTTATATCTTCTGATGGGATTATTTATTCAACTGGAAATTAATTCATACGGAAGTTGGTGGCAGGTATTAAACCGTGAGCCATCAAACAAGTTACTGTATTTTTGACAGGTTGCGCGCGTGTGCGCAAATCGTATGTGCGCTCCCACATGTTTGCGGATTTGACACGCCGTTCATTAGTGATTCATTGTAAATAGAAATTGTCATCTGTCGCAGATGTACGCATTTCTTATTTAACTGGTCTGCTTGTTGGTGCGTGTGGATATGCGCATACAGTATGCATGCTTTGTTTCTTGGACTGTATGTGTGTGTGGAGCTCAGTACACACACACACACACACACACACACACACACACACACACACACACACACACACACACACACACACACACACACACACACAAAGCACACACACACGCACACACACAAAGCACACCTGGCCATCCATCACTGCCTTTCTTCCTCTTAGGCAGCAGATGTTGCAACCTTGTCATAATTCTTTGGAAGTTTGAAGCCAGACAGTGTCTTTAGGGCCCCTGGGGTCTAACCTACTTACACTGCAGTCTGCACCTCACTATAGCTTATCATGGACTAACATGTTGTCTTCCTGTGAATTAAAATTACATGAGATGCAACAATGTGCATAATGAAGCGATGCAAAATGCCGGAAGCCTGTTTAAAGAGAAACATAAAACGAGGTGCAGATGAAAGAATGAGTGTGAGAACCTCCCGTCACACGACTACTGCTGCTTTTCTGTTTTATGTTAATCTTTTTGGTTTTTGCCTTCCGTCATGAATTAAACCCATGCGTCAAAGTTTTATGTTTAATGGCAACATCTATACTTCTGTCTATCTCTGCTGGTTCTATGTATCATTCTCCATTGGAAAGCATTGCACCAACGGAAGTTTAAACAGCATACGGTGCGCATGTATTACGCACCGCTCTGTCTACGGCACCACTCATCTTCACTCACTTCACCAGCTTCTGAAAAATAAACTTGTCACCTGCTTTCATCTTGGCACAACTCTTCCAGACAGTAACAATTTTTTCACTGCATTGAAAAGGAGACCGCAGTTTCGGAGAGAAACCGAGACATGCATCTGAGATTTATGTTAAAACGAAAGAGCCGTTGAGGTAGATATGCGGGGAAATGTTTGCAGTTTTTACAAAGCAGAAGCACCCGATGTTATCAAATCACTTCGAATGATAGCTGTAAAATCCGATTAGTGAAAGGAAAGAGAACTGATCAAAACTTTATTGAAAGAATGCTGTAAGAAGTAACAGAAACGGAACGCAGCACTATCAGTTTGACTTACGGAGTAAATATCAATCTTAGCACCAAAAGTCCACTATGGTCTGGAGAAGGTTTGTTCTGTATGAATCCGTTTCATGAAACTATACTATACCATGCCATGTTATATTTGACTATACTAAACAAAGTTTAACTGTCCTATATAACCTTTAACACCCATATACAGTATTCCATATGATTCAATATGATACTACTGAACTGTACAGTACTATATTATATGATACTTAACTATAATATACAATACTTTACAATAATATACGATACTTTACTATATTGTACGATACTTTACTATAATATATGATATTTTACTATAATGTATGATACTTTGCTATAATATACGATACTTTACTGTATTATACGATACTTTACTATATTATACGATACTTTACTATAATATACGATATTTGACTATAATATACGATACTTTGCTATAATATACAATACTTTACTATAATATGCGATACTTTACAATACTACAGTATTTTTCTGAAACAAGCCCTCTTTGTTTTCCCTCAAAAGAATGTAGATCACAAACAGTAGGCTATCAAAACACATCCACCTATTCCAAACTTTACACTGTAAGTATGGGCTGTGTCCAAAAGTGCTTCCTACGCTTTAGTAGTGTATCCACTCATTTTATGTGAGAGTCTGTATCCTGAGTGTGAATTTTGTGCCCAGGGGAGCAAAAGAAAAAGGTGTTTATGGCACGTGTACTACTTTGTACTAACAGTTCCATATATACAAAAGTGAACTGCATAAATTACAGTTTTAGGACACTACACTTTTATTATTCATATGAAGAATGTTACTGTTCATTAATTAATGTTCATTTTTATCCTTTAGAAGATAAAAAAAAAAAAAAAGAAATCTCCTGAAATGTTTGTACTGCAAGAGATGGTCTTTAAACAGCTAATGTATTCAGTCATGTTCAGCAGTCAGCTCCAGTTTAATATAATGATACTCTCACATTGCCAGAGCTATTTCCACACTCCATTTCACTTTGCCAACATAGGATAAAGCTCTGGCTGAACCTCCTGTCAGTCTCGGGTAGTTCAGAAAACGACCGGGGTTGTTTGAATTTACAAAAAGAAAAAAAGAAATTCAGAATTGTCGATAGTGGGCCGAAACTGTTGTACAAATATAGTACTATTGTTCTGAGTCAAACATAGACTTACTTCGAGGTTATCTCGTCCATTCGCTAACCATTTTGACCTCTTGTCAGCTCGTGCACTCTTTTTCAGAAACTAATGAAAAAGAGCCTTTTAATCAGGTGGTAACCAGCAGCGTTGAGTCCTGTGAGCTGCTGCAGTGTTTCCAAAGCTGCCCCTTCTTTACGGTGACGGTGATATGTTACAAGGTACAGGACGGCGGTTACAGCTGCTTTCCCTTACTGTGGGTTCTCCTTTAAACACTGCGTTGTGAAAAGGCGGCAGGAGAGGGGGAGGGTTACGAGGCTAAGAATGGACATGGGAAAATAGTCTGTGAAAGTACAATTATATGTTACAGACGCAGCTGTTAACGTGGTAACTAACCTTTGCGGTTCGCAGTCGGAAGGAGGAGCGGGAACACACCTACTCATTTCAAGCTGAAATGTACACATCCTTCTTATAGAGGTGAATCATTATTCTCTCTCTTTGATGGTCCCCGGCTCTCAGAATAACAGACTTAGAGTTTCCTTCTTTTGTTTCTTCATTCAAAATGCCCGTTTACCAACATAAGATGAGCGCAGGTGGTTCAGAGACAGCGTCGGTGTTATTTGCGAGCTCGCATTAGTAATTCTTTTCGTTTTGACAGCTCCCTGAGAAGAACGAGTGCTTAAGTGAAGGACGATGAGAATGGACAGCTCCCAGGTGTTCTGGATTAGCGCTGAACTTGCCGTTTTGATTATGTTTCCTGGAAGTACTGGAAGTTGGAACGGTATGAATCGCTGACCTATCTGTGGTCTACTTTCCATCTTTCTCCACCACGCTATCCTTCTTCTTCATTCTTCCTGTGACTCTCGTCTTGATGGAAAGTTACAAAGAGTATACAAAGACATCGAAATGCCTTCTGCTCCCAGCTACATGATGCCAACACGTTGGTTCATCAGTTTTGATCATGAAGTTACAGAATATGTAGCAGAAAACTGAAAGGAGCCACTCTACACACAGAAAATCCACCGTCTTTACTTGTAACGAAGTATTTTACAGTGATTTATTGTTTCTGTGACATATACACACGCCACATACTATACATAGACATTCGTAATCCTGTAAGCGAAATTCAATCCAATTACACACAGTGTCCCCCATTAAAAACAGAACACGTTCTTTAGGTCTTGATTTGAAGTGCTTATCTTCCCTCGACAAATATTTTCCTTTGGCGTGTCGTCCCCCGCTTCACAAGCATGGATGATGCTTTACCTCAGGGGTGAGAGCGACACACTGGAAACTGTAACCAACGGCAAAGGCTGTTCCTGTTTTTACAGGAACACTTTGGACTGATCCGTGCAACCTTTCTCTCTGCGTGTAGAGGATGTGGGAATAGGTCAGGGCGGTGATATAATGAAGGCCTAAACGCAACCCACACCTCTGCATTAACTCTGCCGCATGATGCGGCGCCATACTCAGTAACTATGGCAACGGCACTCTGCACTCCACCTCCTTACGCGAGTGTGTGTGTGTGTGTGTGTGTGTGTGTGTGTGTGTGTGTGTGTGTGTGTGTGTGTGTGTGTGTGTGTGTGTGTGCGTGCGTGCGCGTGCGTGTGTGTGTGTGTGTGTGTGTGTAAGTCGTCACTGTGTTCCCTGCAGACAGATTAATTCCCTGCCAGAGTCATTCCCTGTCAACCCGCTGAAACAAAAAGTTTCTGTTTTAATTAGTTGGGTGCAGTGCCTCGCTTCATCTGTCTATCTCTATGGTGTCTCTCTCGCACTCCCACCGTCTCTTCCGCTCCCTACCTTCACTCATCTTCTTGCTCTCTGGTGTAATTAAAGTTAGTCAGTGCGCATAATAGATGTGTAATAGTGTGTAATTGCACTAATCAATACAGAGTCCAAAACGAAGGAACTCACAATTCCTCAATATCCAGATGTGCGGAGAGGTGGGAGGGTGTCTTACTGAACACGTTCCTTCTTTACATATCATTCGCTGACATTTCTTATGTTGTGCTCGTCTTTAAGGAGCAAACAAACACCGCCAGAAAATGTATCTTACGTGCTTTTATGCAGCAGCTCTTAAAAGCCTCATTAGACTAATTGCATAAATGTCTTTACTAACCTTTGAGATATTAACCTTAAAGAAATGAGTCAACATTTTTAACATTTGCTCATTCACTTCCTCGCCCAGAAGATAAGAAAATTGGTACGTTTGTGGTTGTGTCAGCACACCGACATCCACACACATCCACGAGTGTGTGAGTTTATTCTGTTCTTGCTGTGTGAGTTTCATATTTTGTATAAATGCATTTTATAGTTTATTTGATTATTCATTATTAATATATATTATATTTCTATAGGTTAAAAAGCATCTTCATCTTGGGTAAAGAAGGTAAAGGCATTTTCACAACCACAAAATAGTGACTCAGAAAAATACAGCACAGACTTTTACACCGCTTTTGGTGCTGATTTCCTTCCTTTTCCAAACCCTACGTATCATGTCGTGCATTGAGCTGATGAGAAAGGAGTTACATTTGGTTATACTATTCAAAGGATATCATAGGTGATATTCAGTACATTGGTGATTTTTTTTTTTGTGTGGACTGTCTTCATTTTGAAATGTAGGCTAACTCAATGGGAACAATTCTTTCACCATTTTTATTTTTTTGCCTAATTCTTGTATAACGCTGGCATTATATCACATCATGATATCATTAGTTATTTTTTTTTTCCATAATAATTTCCCTTTGTGATTCACTGACAGAATAAAAAGAAACTTTTCAGACTGACTCTTCTATAAGAGACAAACGGCACAGCTCAGCAAAATGACATAACAGGATTTTTATGTTCTCTAAAACTATCTGTTGTGAGAAAGCTTTCACACATTCGTGGTGACAGGCCAGCGCAGCAATAACGTCTAAAAAGTCAACAGAAAAAACGATGAAAGGAAGAAAAAAATATATATATATATATTTTTTGTGTATCTTCATCCCTCTGGTGCCCCATCTGACTGGTCCCCTGGCCTCTGGCCACATGAATCAGGTGGAGGGAGATCTCAGTGGGTGGAGGTGGACATGCCCAGACAAACACCCTTACTGGAACAATACTGCCCCCTCCAGGGTGGGCTGACCTCACCTGGGACCTGGAGAGTGGCTGCCTGAGGGGCGCAGGTCTCCAAGCTGGGCCGAGTAAGAACAGGAAAAAGAGGTGGTGTGATTGTGTTTGTTGGTCTCTGTGATAGTCAGGTGAGATTTCACAGTCTCTCTCTCTGTGTGTGTGTGTGTGTGTGTGTGTGTGTGTGTGTGTGTGTGTGTGTGTGTGTGTGTGTGTGTGTGTGTGTGTGTGTGTGTGTGTGTGTGTGTGTGTGTGTCTTTTCTAGGTTTAATGGTCTTCACCTTTGATCGTACTTTTGACCTTTGCCTTGTCATCCAACAGTTGACGACAGCCGTTTCCCGAAACCCTTTATGTCCTCTCCCCCATGTCCACCTACTCCTCTCTCCTTCTGTCTCACCTTTTTCTCCACATGTTTCTCTCCTTGTCCAGATGTTATTCCCGTCAGTCTGCGTCTCTTCCTCGCCTACGTGTTGTCTCCATCACTTCATTTCTCTGTCTCCCACTCTTTCCTATCCCTTCAGATGTGCTCAAACGTACACTGTACTATCCAAACCATTACCATGCCACTGACGCGCCATGTGTTAGCCGTCCATACCCGTACTCTTTTGGCCATCCTCCGTCACTGCATCTCTTGCTTTTACTCCCGCTCCTTTCCCAGAAGTTGTTGCCTTGTGCATTCCCGGTCCACTTCCCATGAACTGAAGCAATCTGCTGAATATCTTCCTCTTCGCAGCCTCCTGGGGAGATATGGACTTCAACTACCTGTCCTCGTGCCCCCAACTGTGCCGTGCATATTAAATTAGACCAAAGAGGGACATTTCAAAGGGCACACAGGATGGGGCCGAAAGAGTCAACTGAGACTATTACAGCAGAGAGAGGAGAGACAGAGGTGGATTATGAGGACAAAGGTTATGTGATGGTTGTGAAAACCCCCCAGGTGTCCCCGCTTTGAAATCCTTCACCTCACCATATGCTTGAGCTCTGATGAATTTGTGATCTATTTACTCCCGGTTAGTCAGGGTTTGCTGAGTTCAGTGAGCAAGTTTTGATGTGGCGAGAGGCTGCCTGTGGATGAAAAAAAGGGCATGCGTGCACGTGTTTCTGCTTACCTTAATTTAGTTTTTGTTGTCATAAAATCCAAACATTGTGAAGGTCAGTAAATGGCAAACCTAGCAGCAGTTAATGAAAGCACGCGGCAGGTCATAGATAATGCAAGGTATCGTTCCACTATCCTTTTTTCTAAGCCTTTAAACCACATTTACTTTGCCACATCTCTGCTGGCTGTCGTGTTTATATGCAAAAAAAAAAAAAAAAAAAACTACTTTTGTGAATTTTTATGTGAACGCTTACTTGTTGTATAATGTACGTAAAGCAGCAGCTTCCATAGTGGTAGTCCACCCCCCCCCCCCCCCCGGCTATTTTCCATTCCATTGAGTACTGCCGCAGAGCTCCGATGACCCGCTCTCCGCAGACACACAGCAGACGTGTCTCTGCTTGTGGGTGTGTGTGTGTGTGTGTGTGTGTGTGTGTGTGTGTGTGTGTGTGTGTGTGTGTGTGTGTGTGTGTGTGTGTGTGTGTGTGTGTGTGTGTGTGTGTGTGTGTGTGTGTGTGTGTGTCATCTCTAAGCTGTGGCCAACATGCAATATTGTAAAACACAGGAAGACACATTCCACCGAGTTCACTGCCTGACTGATGGAGGGCGTCCATTTATATTTATACAGTCGACACAGAGTCCTCAGATATGAGCTCATATTGTGGTTAAAGTCAAAGTCAGGAGTGGGAGTATGCACGGTAAACTCTCACCCGTGAAGTAACAGAATACTTTGAACATCGGGTGAAAACCTACCCGCACTAATGGCTCAAGTCAGTGACAGATTAGGTACGTTCAGCCTCTTTTCTACTGCTGGTATCTGCTTGACTAAAGTGGCAAAATTTGTTTTTCCATTGAGCAATAGTTGTGGACAGTACCTGGTACTATTTTTTGTATCGCCTTCGTTCCAAGTGAGCTGAGCACGTAGATTAACATGAAAACATTGCAGACCGTTGATTGGTCGAAGATAATCGGCACAATCACTTCATCATTGAGTGTGCGACTCTGAACATCCTACATAAACTATTGTAACTGTAGGGTTGTTGTTGTTTTTTTACTCACTGAAGAACTCGATAAATGGCACCCGCATAAACAAGCAAAAAAAAAAGAAGAAAGATCTCCTTTTTGTGACAAACGGCCACGTACCAAGAATCAAGAATAGCTTCTCCTCCATATCTTCAATTGTTCTTGTGTGTTGCATTGACGATGACAGAGGAAGTACAGCTGGTACGAATTACCAACAAATACCAAGGAAAAGCCAAATCAGACAACGACTGTGTGCTTCTGACAGTGTTGGCTGTGTGGCCAAAGCTAGATACAGCTGGTTCCCAAACTTGGCTGATATGATCAACATACACTGCCACGTTTTAAATATTACAAATGTGTGTTAATCGACTGCTGACAAATGCACTATTTATTCCCGCTCGCGTACTATTTTTGATTGGTTTGAATAGTTATTTTGTGTATCTTTAAAGATAAAAGTAAGTATATTTGAGCTGTTTATTGATTATGTGTTCAGTGGGAACCGGTAGGTTTGGGGCTGGGTGTTAAGCACAATATAGGGAAGTCAGAAAATAGTGAGAGATAGATTGATGCATTGTCATTGAATTCGTCACTGAAACCCAGAATACTGCTGGACTCACCCATAAGGACTGATATCAGTATTTCCAGGTTCGGTTGTTGTCAGTCTATTGACGAGGCGGTTTCCATCACATATCTGTCTCAAAAATATGGGCAACCTTAAAAACGTCAGTGTTGACTTTTGTTTTCAAGCAGTACATGAGAATTTGTCTCCCGAGTGAAAGTTGTTTGCGACGCGGACTTTGTCAGTCTTTTTACTGCCCCATCTGGCTTCCTCCCTTGCTCCCCTAATAATTACCACTCACCAATGGTCGCACTTACCGTGACCTTCTAGCCC